>NC_142518.1:77627500-77950000 GCF_057876585.1 Rhinolophus sinicus
AATTTGTAGATCATTTCGGGTAGTATTTCCATCTTAAAAATATTGTCTTCCAATCTATGACATGTGACATCATTCCATTTATTTAGGTTTTCTTTAATTTCTTTAAGCAGTGTTTTGTAGTTTTCAGTGTGTAAGTCTTGTTCCCCCTTGGTTAAGTCTATTGATAAGTATTTTTCTCTTTTTTATGTTCTTGAAAATGAAACTGTTTACTTAACTTCCTTTCTGGATTGTTCATTTCTTTTTTTTTTTTTTTTATGAAATTTATTGGGGTGACAATTGTTAGTAAAATTACATATATTTCAGGTGTACAATTCTGTATTACATCATCTATAAATCTCATTGTGTGTTCATCACCCAGAGTCAGTTCTCCTTCCATCACCATATATTCGATCCCCCTTACCCTCATCTCCCACCCCCCACCCCCCACCCCCCTTACACTCTGGCAACCACCAAACCATTGTCTGTGTCTATGAGTTTCTGTTTCTCATTTGTTTGCCTTGTTCTTTTGTTGTTTTTGGTTTATATACCACATATCAGTGAAATCACATGGTCCTCTGCTTTTTCTGTCTGACTTATTTCACTCAGCATTACACTCTCAAGATCCATCCATGTTGTCACAAATGTGCCTATATCATCTTTTCTTACCACCGAATAGTATTCCATAGTGTATATATACCACAACTTCTTCATCCATTCATCTATCAAAGGACATTTTGGTTGTTTCCATGTCTTGGCCACCGTAAACAAAGCTGCAATGAACATTGGAGCACACGTGTCTTTATCTCTAAATGTTTTCAGATTTTTTGGGTAGATACCCAGGAGAGGGATTGCTGGGTCATATGATAATTATATTCGTAATTTTTTGAGGAACCTCCACACTGCCTTCCATTCATTATTTATTTTCTGTTGGATGATCTATCCATAGCTGTCAATGATGTACTTAAGTCCCCTAGTATAATTGTGTTTTGGTCAATTTCTCCCTTTAGTTCTGTTAGTAGTTGCTTGGTATATTTCGGTGCTCCCTGATTGGCGGCATAAATATTGATGATTGTTATGTACTCTTTGTATAGTCCCCTTTACCATTATGAAATGTCCATCTTTGTCTCTTGTTATTTTTTTCACACTGAAGTCTGTTTCATGTGATATCATTATGGCTACACCTGATTTTCTCTGGGTACCACTTGCTTGAAGTGTCAATTTACACCCTTTCACTCTGAGTCTATGCTTGTCCTTGTAACTGAGATGTTTCTGTTGGAGACAGCATATGGTTGGGTTTAGTTTTTTGATCCAATCTTCTACTCTGTGACTTTTTATTGTTGAGTTCAGTCCATTTACATTTAGGGGCATTACTGATATGTGAGGATTTCCTGTCATTCCCTCTCGAGTTTTCTGGTAAGGCGGTGTCTCCATTGTTTCTTTGCTTTTTTCTTGTTGTCTAGTATTTCTGTGTGGTGGTATTCTATGATGTTTCCCCCTGGTTCTTCTTTAATTACAGTATATGTTTCAGTTCTGGATTTTGTTTGAGTGGTTACCCTTAAGTTTATGTAAAAGAAAGGTTGATATTTAGAGTATTCCATGTACTTCAGCACGCTGACTTTTTGCATTCCCATATTCAGGTTCAGGCCTTTATTCTCCCCCTTTTTATGTTTTGGTTGCCACGTATTGTCCATGTTGTTGGTGGTCGAATAGCCTTCTTTAGTATTTATTGTAGTGCAGGTCGTGTGTTAGAAAATTCCCTGAGCTTCTGTATGTCTGTAAAGGTCTTTATTCCTCCTTCATATCTAAAGGATATCTTTGCTGGATATATTATTCTTGGCTCATAATTTCTCTCTTTCAATAGATTGAATATTTGGTTCCATTCCCTCCTGGCTTATAGAATTTCTGCTGAAAAATCTGATGGGAATCTAATGGGCTTTCCTTTGTAGGTTACCGTCTTCTTTTCCCTGTCTGCCTTGAGGATTCTTTGTTTGTCATTGATTTTAGACAGCTTCAATACAATGTGCCTTGGAGAAGGCCTGTTGGGATTGAGGTAACTAGGTGTTCTATTTGCTTCTTGGATTTGAGGATCCAGTTCTGTCCACAAGTTTGGGAAGTTCTCATCGACAATTTGTTTGAATATATTCTCTGTTCCCTTCTCTCTTCCTTCTCCTTTTGGTATGCCCATTATTTTTATATTGCTCTTTCTGATGGAGTCAGAAAGTTGTAGATTTCTTTCATTTCTTTTAAGTCTCAGGTCTCTTTCTTCTTCCATCTGTGTAATTTCCAGCTTTCTATCTTCGATGTCACTGATTCTTTCCTCCATCTGGTCAACTCTACTACCTAAACTGGTTATTTCATTCTTAATTTCTTGTGTGGAGTTTTTAATCTCCAGAAATTCTATTTTGTTCTTTTTTAAAATTTCAATCTCTTTCATAAAATGCTCATGTTGTTCTTTAATTGTGTTTCTGAGTTCATTAAACTCCCTTTTTGTGTTTTCTTGCATCTCGTTGAGTTTTTTCAGAACTGCAACCTTGAATTCTCTGTCATTTAAGTCACGTATTTCCATATCTTTAAGTTCCTTTTCTGAAGACTTTTCACTTTCTTTCTCAGCTGTCTTGTTGTCTTGCTTATTCCTGACAATTACTGATTTATTATTTCTCTTCCTAGACATCTACAGGAGTGGCTCCTGGAACAGGTTGATAGCAAGAGGTCTTTCTTTTGTTTTCCAGTACTTGTTGTTAGAGTGTTTTATTTTCTCTCCGACTGCAGCCTTGTTTTTCTCTCTCACATGGTAGTGCTATGTTTTTTCTGCACTATTCCAGCTTCTCACACAATGGGGGATTCCCTGGGAGATGGGCTTCTCCTCTGTTAGTAGTTCGCCTGGGTCACAGGGCGCAGTGCTTGTGTGGGTATGCAGAGAGCTTTTGAAGTTCCAAAGCTCTTCCTGCACCAGATTCAGAGCCTGTATGTTTCAGCAGTTCTGTTTACTCCTGCAGGGATCCGCCCAGATAGCTGGGGCCAGGGGAGGGGTGAGTTGTGAGAGGTGGTCCAGAGCAATGATTTTGACCACCACCACAGCCAGTGCTGCTTCCACAGCTCCGTCCCCTTTGCTGGAAGTAGTTGGGCTGTGAATCTGTGTCTGCATTCCAGAGTTCTCAGAACAGCAAATATTCTGTTCTTTTTATCTGACACTGCTTCTGTTCTGCTTCTAGCACAGGCCAGGTTGGGCCACAGTGAGCTCTTGGAGGGTATGTAAGGGGTGGCTAGTCTCCGTGCGTAAGGCTTCCATTCTCTGCTTGGCAGTGAGGGCTTCAACCACCGTTTTCAGCCTTTTTCCCTCAGTCTTTTCTCCGAGGTCTCTGTTGTGAGCGTTGGGTTCAGCCGTGTTATATGCTGCGTCCTTAGCCCTGTGGGTCATAATCGGAGCCCTAGCAGTCCGAGTTCTACCCTCTCCCACACCTGCAGTAGTTCCGGGATGCAGCGAGCTCGGAGCACTGAGCTAAGTCTGCGTCCTGCGCCCATGCGTCTCCGTCTGTGTACTTCTCCCTTCCCTCCTCCACTGCTCTTGTGATTCGCCCACCTTTAGATGAATTCAGTAGTGGGCATGTTTGTGTTGCCTGTCTGCTGTGCAGGGAGTCCTTTGTGGAGTCATTGTTGTTCGATTAGTTGTAAATTCCAGGGGAGCTTTACAGAGGGTCACCACACGCCACCATTTTGATGATGTCTTGTCTTATAATTATCTGAGTACAGATCTTTACGTCTTAGGTTAAACTTATTCCCAGGTATTTTATAGTCTTTGAAGCAATTGTAAATGGGATTGTTTTCTTAATTTCTCCTTCTGATATTTTAGTATTGGTATATACAAGTGCAACTGATTTCTGAATATTAATTTTGTATCCTGCTACTTTACTAAATTCATTTATCAGTTCTAAAATTTTCTGGTGGAATCTGTGAGGTTCTATATATATATAGTATCATGTCATCTGCATATAGTGACAATTTTACTTCCTCCTTCCCAATTTGGTTGCCTTTTATTTCCTTTTCTTCTCTGATTTCTGTTGCTAGAACTTCCAGCACTATGTTTAATAGAAATGGAGAAATTGGGCAACATTGCCTTGTTCCTGATCTTAGGGGGAATGGTTTTAGCTTTTCCCCATTGAGTATGATGTTAGCTGTGGGTTTATCATATATGGCCATTATTGTGTTGAGATATGGTCCCTCTATTCCCCCTTTCTTAAGAGTTTTTATCATTAATGGCTGCTGGATTCTGTCAAATGCTTTTTCTGCATCTATTGATATGATCATGTAGTTTTTATTTATTTTTTTGTTAATGTGGTTTATCACATTAATTGATTTGCGAATGTTGAAACAGCCTTGCCTACCAGGAATGAATCCCACTTGATCATGGTGTATGATCGTTTTAATGTATTGCTGAATTCTGTTTGCTAATATTTTGTTGAGGCTTTTTGCATCTATGTTCATTAGGGATATTGGCTTGTAGTTTTCTTTTCTTGTAATGTCTTTGATTTGGGGATCAGGGTGATAGTGGCCACATAAAAAGTGTTTGGGAGCCCTCACTCCTTCTGGATTTTTTGGAATAGTTTGAAGAGAATAGGTGATACTTGTTTTTTGAAAGTTTTGTAAAATCCACCTGTAAAGCCATCTGATCCAGGGCTTTTGTTTTTTGAGAGCTTGTTGATTACTGATTCAATTTCCCTGGTCGTAATCAGTCTATTCAGGTTTTCCGTTTCTTCTTGAGTTAGCCTTGAAAGGTTGTATGCTTCTAAAAAATTGTCCATTTCTTCCAGATTGTCTGATTCATTGGCATATAGTTTCTCATACTACTTTCTTAATTGTTTTTTTTTTTTTTTTTTTTTTGTATTTCTGTGGTGTCTGTAGTCACTTCTCCTGTTTCATTTCAGAGTTTCTTAATTTGTGTCCTCTCTCTCTCTCTCTTTTTTTTTTTTTTTTTTTTTTTTTTGGTGAGTCTGGCTAAAGATTTTTCAATTTTGTTTATCTTTTCAAATAACCAGTGCTTTGATTCATTGATCTTTTGTATTTTTTTTGGTGTCTATTTCATTTATTTCTTCTCTGATCTTTATTATCTCCTTCCTTGTACTCCCTTTGTGCTATTTTGCTGTTTTTTAACAGATCCCTTAAGTGTAAGGATAAACTGTTGATTTGTGATTTTTTCTTGTTTCTTTTGGTAGGCCTGCATTGCTATGAATTTCCTTCTTAGGATGCTTTCACTGCATCCCATGAATTTTGGGTCATTGTGTTTTCATTTTCATTTGTCTCGAGATATGTTTTGATTTCTTTCTTGATCTCATTGTTGACCATTTTTTTATTTAGTAGCATATTATTTAGCCTCCATGCATTTGTGTGTCTTCCAGTTTTTTTCCTGTAGTTGATTTCTAATTTCATAGCACTGCGGTCAGAAAAGACACTTGATATGTTTTCAATTTTCTTAAATTTATTGAGACTTGTTTTTTGGCCTAGCATGTGGTCTACCTTGTAAAATGTTCCATGTGTGCTTGAGAAGAATGTGTATTCTGCAGCTTTGGGGTGGAATGCTCTGAAAATATCAATTAAATCCAACTCGTCCAGTGTGTCTTTTGAGGCCACTCTTTCCATATTTATTTTCTGTGTGGAGGACCTGTCCCTTGTGGTCAGTGTTGTGTTGAAGTCCCCAGCTATGATATATACCGTTGATCTCTGTCTTTATGTCAGTCAATATCTGTTTTATATATTTAGGTGCTCCTATGTTGGGTGCATATATGTTTACTAAAGTTATGTCCTCTTGTTGGATTGATATCTTTATTTTTATGTAGTGCCCATCTTTGTCTTTTAACATATTCTTCACTTTCATGTCTATTTTGTCAGGTACAAGTATTGCAATTCCAGCTTTTTTTTCTCATTTCTATTTGCATGAAACATCTTACTCCATCCCTTCACTTTCAGCCTGTTTGTGTCTTTTAATCTGAGGTGAGGTTCTTGTATACAGCATATGCAAGGGTCTTGTTTTCTTATCCACTCAGCCACTCTATGTTTTTTGATTGAAGCATGTAACACATTTACATTTACAGTGATAATTGATAGGTACATATTTATTGCCATTTTGTTATTTTTATTTCTGGTCTTCATTAGTTAAATTGTTTTCATCTTTGTTCTGTTTACAGAAGCCCTTTTAACATTTCTTGCATTGCTGTCTCGGCAGTAATGAATTCCTTTAGCTTATTCTTTTATGGGAAGCTATTTATCTCTACTTCAATTTTAAATGATAGCCTTTCTGAATAAAGCAAACTAGGTTGTTGGCCTTTGTTTTTCATCACTTTGAGTAACCCCTGTCCCTCCTTTCAGGCCTGCAAAGTTTCTGTAGAAAAAGCTTTTGATAGTCTTATAGGAGTTCCCTTTTATGTAATCCACTGTCTTTCTCTTGCTTCTTTTTTTGATTCTCTCTTTGTCTTTAACCTTTGCCATTTAACTATAATGTGTCTTGGTGTGGGCCTGTTTGGGTTCATCTTGTTTGGAATTCTCTGCACTTCCTGGACTTGTATGTCGATTTCCTTCACCAGGGTGGGGGAATTTTCAGTCATTACTTCTTCATATATGTTGTTGATCTTTTGTTCCCTTTCTTCACCTTCTGGTATTCCTATGATGTGCATGTTGTTGCGCTTGATGTTATCCTAGAGGTCTCTTAAACCATTTTCATTGTTTTTATATTCTTTTTTCTTTTTGTTGTTCTACATGGGTTATCTCTGCTAACTTGTCTTCTAAATTGCTGATTCAGTCTTCTACCCCATTTAACCTGCTGGTAATTCCTTCAAGTGTTTTCTTAATTTCAGTTATTGTATTCTTTAATTCTAACTGGTTGTTCTTTATGATTTCTCTATCCTTCTTTATGTCGTCACTAAGCTCCTTAAACATTCTTATCATCAGTATTCTGAACTGTGTCTCTGATAAGTTGTTTGCCTCTTTTTCATTTTGTTGCAATTGTGGAGTTTTCTTCTGTTCTTTTATTTGGGACATGTTTCCCCATTCTGACTGACTCTCTGTGTTTGCTTCAATGTATTAGGTAGATCCCCTAAGGTTCTCGGTGTTTGGTAGTATATATCCTTTATATTTGACTTGCATCAATTCCCTATTCTCCTGTTTGTGTGCTCCGAAAGTGACCCTTGTGTTGTGCGTATTCTCTTGTTAAAGTTGAGCTTTAATTGCTTTTCGCTTGTCAGTAGGTGGGATTGACTCCTAGGCTTAGTGGTGAGAATTGGCTCTGCCCACAGTGGATGAGCTGCTGCATGAGGGTTGACTGCTTAGATGAGGCTTGGCCCCTATGGGCTCTTATGCCTGTAGAGAAATTCCTCTGGGTGTGTCTGTTTTGGTCAAACCCTGTAATACTCTGGTTTTGTCTGTAGTTGGCCTCTGTATGTTTTGTAGGTCCCTGGTTTAGGGCAGTTTCAGAACAAAAGAAATCAACAAGAACAACAACAACAACAACAACAAAGAAAAACCAAATACACTCACATGTAAGAACAACCAATAACCCACAGTCGACACAGGCAAAAATATCAAAAATACAAACAAAAGAAAACCAAACCAAAATCAATACAGAAAAATGGAAAGAGGGAGGAAAAGTAGGGCAGGGAAGAAAACAAATAAAAGAGAGAGAGAAAACAAAAAATGTGTGTGTGTAGATATATATATATATATATATATATGCTATCTATCTATCTATCTATCTATCTATCTATCTATCTATCTATCTATATGCTAAAAATGATAGTAATACAAAAAAAGCAGCGCAAGGCTTGGCTTAGGCCCACCAAACAATCTCCAGGTTGTCCTCTGTTGTACAAAGAGTTCTCTGTTCCTCTGTGTCCTGTGGAGGCAGAGCCAGCCACTTGGCACCCTGAGTGACCCTGGCAATGCAGTTCTAGATGAGTGGGGCTATGTGGTATGGTTAGTAGTTTTTACAAAGTCAGTGCAGTTTCTGTTCTCACCTGCACATGTGCATGCTGAGAGTACAAGAGCCAGCCACCAAGAGGTGGGCTTCTTCCCTCTGCACATGTCTCCTGAGTCTTAGGGCACTTCCGTCAGTGGGGGGGCGGGTGTGGAGGGCACAAGATTTCTGAGCTGCTGAAAGCCCAGAAATTCCTCTGCCCCCTGATGTTAACCCCTGCATGTGTTTCTGCAGCTGTAATTGTCCTGCTGCAGCAGCAGCCCAGAAAAGGTGGGGGCTGGGAAGTTAGGTGTCTGCCATCTCCCAGCCCAGCAGTGTCACACTCTTCCCAGCCTCTTCCCTAGGTCACAGTTGCAAAGCAGCTTTCTCCAGGTCATGAGCACTACAACTCCTCTGTAATCTGACAGTACTCTTCAGTTTAGGGACCATCTTGAGACTCTGAAAGAGCAGGGGTAGGATTGCTGTGGGAGAGTGGGGGGAGGGGCCCAGATATGGCATTTGCTTTTCTGTTAGATCAAGGGCCCAGCTGGAGATCTCCGCTGAGGTTACTGCCTCAAACACTGGATGTTTCTCTTTCAGCAGGAGTAATCAGCTGTCGGATGCAGGAAAGGGCCCACCTCCTGGCTCCCGTGATCTCTGTTCTGTGTCCTGGAGACCCTGTGTCTCTGCAGCTGCAGATGCAGACCACGTCTCCACACCGCTCCCTTCTTTCTTCCCCTGGTCGCAAGGTTTGTCCACCTTCAAGTAATCTTCGTACGAGCCTTTTAGCTCTTCTGTGTGATGAGCAGAGAGTCCTTTGATGAGTTATAGATGTTCAATTAGTGGTAAGATCTGGAGGAAAACTCAAGAAGACCACTTCACTGCTGCCATTCCTATGACGTCCCCATGTTTCACTGTTTTGATGATGTCCTGTTACCATCTGATTGTCTTCCAGATTTGGAGTAAGGAGCTCCTCCTTTCCTCTGCCACCTAAAGACATGTGGCTGCGTGGTGGGCAAGGATGAGGTCCAGGAGCCTAGCTTATCTGTCAGGAGTCTCCCAACTACAAGTGTATTTGGATCTGCCGGGGTATTGACAGATGTCTGTACCCCTTTTAACACAGGGGACAAGGACCTTGTATTCCATGGTAAAAAAGCCTGCCTCATGGGATTGGACAGAGGCTATAGAATAAACATTTGTTGCCACAAAACAGGCAGTGCAGCAGGCACAGGCTCTACAAACAGTACACCCTGATGGCCCGTCTGAACTTGATGTTCACATAACCCAAGAGGAGTATGGTTGGGGCCTCTGACAATGACAAGAGTGTCTACGGTCACCAGTAGGGTTTTGGTTCCAGGTATGAAGAGGGGCAGAGTCCACTACTCCCTGATAGAAAAACAGGTGACCACTGTGTACGTAGCTTTGGTGGCCACCGAAGCCATCACAGGGACAACACAGATGTTGGTTTGCACACCCTAACCAGTCCAGGGGTTGGTCCATGCTTAGACTCAAGGACCGAAGCAGGGTTGGCACAGACTACCGCCCTCACCAAGTGGGGCGCTTATGTGGAACAATGTAACACCCTCAGTTCAAGCACTTTTAGCATGGAGCTAAAACAGGGCCTGGGGCCTGTTGAGCTTGTAACCCAGGCTGTGCCAAGTGCTCTACCTAGTGAGGAAGGCTTAGAGCCCTTGCCCTACAGTGGGGGACAGTTCCTGGTACCTAAAGATAACCGGTATACTGATTGCTGTAACGGGGGAGCCACTGCCATGTGGAAGGCTATTGGTATACAGCTCAAACCACACACCCTTTGGTTTGATAGTGGGGTGGGCCAGAATAGCCAGTAGGCTGAACTCTGGGCTATGAGGATGGTGAGCCTGGGCCCCTGGTTATTTGTACTGACAGCTGAGCAGTGTTCTGGAGCCTAATGTTGTGGCTCCCCACATGGGTGGTTGACAGGACACTGTCTGCTGTGGAGTCAAGCCATGTGACAAGACCTCTGGGACCTAGGACAGGGAAAGGAGGTGACCCTAATGCATGTCATGGGTCACTCTCCCTTAGTTTCTCCAGGTAATGATGAAACTGATACCCTAGCACGGGTCTGCTGGTTGGAATGGGCCCCCAGCACTGATGTGGCTCATTGGCTGCATAGAAAATTACAGCATGCTGGAAACAGAACAATGTGACAGATGAACAGATGCTGGAGGCTGCCCTTGAAATGACAGGAGATAGCAGATGCCTGCTATGACTGTACTATCTGTGCTCAGGACAGCCCCCAATGGTGGAAGCTCCCCTGGGAGACACAAAAGATTACGCGAGTTAGGGTGTCCCTCTCACTGGCAAGTGGATTACATTGGACCCATGCCTATGGTCCAAAATGCTGTGTACACATTCAAAGCAGTGGACACAGCTATGGGGTTGCTGTTTGCTTAGCTGTATCCAGCTGCAGATCAGCGACATACAGTGGTTGCTCTTACACAGCTGTGTGCCCTCTGTGGCCACCCCCAAGTCATGGAATATGACAGGCGTACTCATTTTAAGGGACAAAAAGTACAGCACTGGGCTGCCAGGGTGGACATACAATGGTTGTTCCATACCCCATATAATCCACAAACAGCTGACATGATTGAACGTTACAATGGCCTTTTGAAACAAGGCCTCCAGATGTCAAAACTTCTCCCATGATAAATGACTGGGCATCGCGACTGTGGGACGTTTTGTGAATCTTAAATGAGAGACTACAGAAGGGAAGGCCTGCACCAGTAGAGGCTCTGCTACATGTAATGGCAGCTCTCATGCAGTTACATGTTACTACAAGTGAGACTCTGTTAAAGCCAGACTATGGCAGAAATGGGAACACTTTGCTGCCAGCATCCACCTGCTTGAATGCAGGGGAACAACAAAAATGGACCTGGCAGGTCAAATACCCCCACTGTCGGTGGTTGGGCCTGTGTCGTGCAGGGCATCATGCAGGAGACCCTGCTCGCTGCGCCATTTGTTGTGCCCGGTGTCATGTGGGGTCTCTGCTCCCGCTCCCACTATATTCTCACTGGCGGCTGGGTTGGACACACAGGAAGCAGGAGCCACACTGTTCACAACCCTCACTGCACCACTTGCAGGCTCACCACCATCTTCCTGCTAGCCCCCATTTTTCTGCTAGTGTAGCCATGGCAGTTATATTAGTGGCCAATGCCTCACTGGTTGCAGCTGATGGCCAACTAGCCACAGCTGGTGGCCATCCAATCACAGTTGATGGCCATTTACTACCTGAGCCAGCACCTTCCATGTGAGGCCGAGAGCCTGGAAGCTGCTTTCTGGGGCTCTGTCCCCATACTCCACCCCTACAGGCTCTCGCCTCACAATCTACGCAACAAGCATCTTCCGCGAGGGGCCCTGTGTGAGGATCCTGGAGGTGAATGCAATATCCTGGACACAGCCAGGGTTTCTCAGGGCACCCCCAGTGCTTCTGGGCACAGCCAGACTTACTGGGCTTTTTAAAAATTTTTATTAGTTTCAGGTGCACAAGACAAAGCAATACATAGACTTTTATCATTTATATCCCACACACAGTGTGATCCCCCCTCCCCCCACCCACTATCCCTCTGACATCGCACAGAGCAATTACATTTCCACTGTCACTATTCCTAATGCTGTACTCCGCTTGCTGTAACCATATACATACATATATATACGTATATATGTGTATATATATATATGTATATATATATATAAAATTATAGTTGGCATTCATTATTGTTCAGCTTCCGGTGTACAGTGCAGCGATCAGGCATCTACGTCACCACTGAGGTGGTCTCCCTAATGAGACAAGTGGCCATCGGATACCGTATAAAATCTTTACAACATTATTGATTACATTCCCCAAATTAACTTTCATAACTCTGTGGCAATCTTGTGGTTACTGACTGTGTTTTCTAATCCCCTCACCTTCCCTCTTACGCCCACCCCCTTCCCATCTAGCAACCCTAAGTTATTCCTCTATGTCTCTAAAACTGTTTTTGATTAGTTCATTCACTTATTCTTTTCATTAGATTCCACATATAAGTGAGATCATATGGTATTTGTCTTTCTCTGTCTGAGTTATTTCACTTAACATAATGTTCTCTAGGTCCATCCATGTTGTTGCAAATGGTGAGATTTCTTTATTCTTTATGGCTGCGTAATACTCCATTGTATAAATGTACCACTGTTTCTTAATCCAGTCATCTACCGATGGGCATTTCAGTTGTTTCCATGCCTTGGCTATTGTGTATAGTGCTGCAATAAACATAGGAGTGCATAAAGATTTTTGAATTAGAGTTTGGGATTTCTCCAGCTAGATACCTAGGAGTGGGATTGCTGGATCATAAGGTAGTTGCATTTTCAGATTTTTGAGATACCTCCATACTGTTTTCCATACTGGCTGCACCAATCTGCATTCCCACGAACAGTGAATAAGCGTTCCCTTTTCTCCACATCCGCACCAGCACTTGTTGCTTGTTGATTTATGATGATACCCATCTTGACTGGGGTGAGGTGGTATCTCATTGTGGTTTTTATTTGCATTTCTCTGATGGTTAGTGAGGTTGAGCATTTCTTCATATGTCTGTTTGCCATCTGTATGTCCTTTTTAGAAAAATGTCTCTTCATGTCCTGTGCCGATTTTTAATTGGGTTGTTTGTTTTTTAAGAGTTGAGCTGAGTGAGTTTTTTATAAATTGGTGATATTAACCCCTTATCAGATATGTCATTGGCAAATATCTTTTCCCATTGAGTAGGATCCCTTTTTTTTATCTTATTTTTTAAAATTTATTGGGGTGACAATTGTTAGTAAAATTACATAGATTTCAGGTGTACAATTCTGTATTACATCATCTATAAATCCCATTGTGTGTTAACCACCCAGAGTCAGTTCTCCTTCCATCACCATATATTTGATCCCCCTTACCCTCTGGTAACCACTAAACTATTGTCTGTCTCTATGAGTTTCTGTTTCTCATTTGTTTGTCTTGTTCTTTTGTTGTTTTTGGTTTATATACCACATATCGGTGAAATCACATGGTACTCTGCTTTTTCTGTCTGACTTATTTTGCTCAGCATTACACTCTCAAGATCCATCCATGTTGTCACAAATGTTCCTATGTCATCTGTTTTTACCGCCGAATAGTATTCCATTGTGTATATATACCACAACTTCTTTACCCATTCATCTATCGAAGGACATTTTGGTTGTTTCCATGTCTTGGCCACTGTAAACAAAGCTGCAATGAACATTGGAGCACACGTGTCTTTATGTATAAATGTTTTCAGATTCTTTGGGTGGATACCCAGGAGAGGGATTGCTGGGTCATATGGCAATTCTATTCGTAATTTTTTGAGGAACCTCCACACGGCCTTCCATAACGGCTGCACCAGTCTGCATTCCCACCAACAGTGTATGAGGGTTCCTTTTTCTCCACAGCCTCTCCAACACTTGTTACTATTTGTCTTGTTGATGATAGCCATTCTGACTGGGGTGAGGTGATATCTCATTGCAGTTTTTCTTTGTATTTCTCTGATGATTAGTGATATTGAGCATTTTTTCATATGTCTATTTGCCATTTGTATGTCCTCTTTGGAAAAATGTCTCTTCAAGTCCTCTGCCCATTTTTCAATTGGGTTGTTTCTTTTTTTCTTGTTGAGTTGCATGAGTTCCTTGTATATTCTGGATACTAGCCCCTTATCGGAGGCACTGTTTGCAAAAATCTTCTCCCATTCAGTTGGTGGCCTCTTTATTTTGTCGATGGTTTCTTTTGCTGTGCAGAAGCTTTTAAGTTACATATATCCCATTCGTTTATTCTAGTTTTTACTTCCATTGCCTTTGGAGTCAAGTTCATAAAATGCTCTTTGAACCCAAGGTCCATAACTTCAGTACCTATGTTTTCTTCTATGCAGTTTATTGTGTCAGGTCTTATGCTTAAGTCTTTGATCCATTTTGAATTAACTTTGGTACATGGTGAAAAACAGCAGTTCAGTTTCATTTTTTGCACGTGGCTATCCAATTCTCCCAGCACCATTTATTGAAGAGGCTGTCTTTCCTCCATTGTAAGTGTTTAGCTTCTTTGTCAAAAATTATCTGTCCATATTTATGTGGTTTTATTTCTGGGTTCTCAATTCTATTCCATTGGTCTATGTGTCTGTTTTTCTGCCAATACCATGCTGTTTTGATTATTGTAGCCCTGTAGTACAAGCCAAAGTCAGGAAGTGTGATACCTCCATTATTGTTCTTTTTCCTTAAGATTGCTTTGGCTATTCGGGGTCTTTTGAGGTTCCAAACAAATCTGATGATTTTTTGTTCTATTTCTCTAAAATATGCCCTTGGGATTTTGATGGGGATTGCATTGAATCTGTATATTGCTTTGGGTAATATGGCCATTTTAACTATGTTGATTCTTCGAATCCATGAGCACGGAATGTCTTTCCATTTCTTTGTGTCTTCTTCAATTTCTTTCAAAAATGTCTTATAGTTTTCAGCATATAGGTCTTTCACATCCTTGGTTAAGTTTACTCCTAGGTATTTTATTCTTTTTTGCTGCAATTACAAAAGAAATTGTTTTTTGTATTTCTTTTTCTGAGATTTCATTGTTAGTATATAGGAAGGCAATGGCTTTTGTAATTTGATTTTGTAGCCAGCAACTTTACTGTATTCGTTGATTGTTTCTAATAGCTTTTTGGTGGAGTCTTTGGTGTTTTCTATATATATAGCATCATGTCATCTGCAAAGAGTGATAATTTAACTTCTTCATTCTCAATTTGGATGCCTTTTATTTATTTCTTATGCCTGATTGCTCTGGCAAGGACTTCCAACACGATGTTGAAAAGCAGAGGTGATAGGGGACATCCCTGTCCTGTTCCTGCACGTAGAGCAAAGGGCTTCAGTTTTTCCCCATAAATTATGAGATTAGCAGAGGGCTTGTCATATATGGCCTTTATTATGTTGAGGAATTTTCCTTCTGTACCTATTTTATTAAGTGTTTTAATCATAAATGGCTGTTGTACCTTGTCAAATGCTTTTTCTGCATCAATTGATACAATCATATGATTTTTATCCTTGATTTTGTTTATGTGATGTATCACATTGATGGATTTGCGGATGTTGAACCATCCTTCTGCCCCTGGGATGAACCCCACTTGGTCATGATGAATAACCTTTTTAATGCATTGTTGTATTCGATTTGCTAGAATTTTATTTAGGATTTTTGCATCGGTATTCATCGGAGATATTGGTCTGTAGTTTTCTTTTTTTGTGCTGTCCTTACCAGGTTTTGCTATCAGGGTAATGTTGGCCTCATAAAATGAGTTAGGGAGTACTACCTCTTCTTCAATATTTTGGAAGAGTTTGAGCAGAATTGGTATTAGATCCTCCTTGAAGGTTTGATAGAATTCACTAGTGAAGCTATCTGGTCCCCGACTTTTGGTTTGGGAAGGTTTTGGATGACTGATTTAATTTCGTTACAGGTGATCGGTCTGTTTAGATTTTCCAGTTCTTCATGGTTCAGCCTTGGAAGGCTATATGTTTCTAAGAACTTGTCCATTTCTTCTAGGTTGTTGAATTTGGTGGCATGTAGTCCTTCATAGTATTCTTGGATGATCCTTTGTATTTCTGTGGTGTCTGTGATAACTACCCCTGTTTCATTTCTGATTTTGTTAATTACTGTCTTCTCTCTTTTTATCTTAGTGAGTCTAGCCAAGGGTTTGTCAATTTTGTTAATCTTTTCAAAGAACCAGCTCTTTGTCACATTATTTTTTTCTATTCTCTTTTGTTCTCTATTTCATTTAGTTCTCCTCTGATTTTTGTTGTTTCCTTTCTTGTGCTGACCTTGGTTTTCACTTGTTCTTCTTTTTCTAGTTCTTTTAGGTGTAACATGAGGTTATTTATTTGGGAGTTTTCTTGTTTCTTGAGGTAGACCTGTAATGAGATAAATTTCCCTCTTAAAACTGCTTTCGCTGCATCCCAATCATTTTGGTAGGATGTATTTTCATTGTCATTTGTTTCTATGTATCTTTTGATCTCTCTTCTAACTTCTTCTTTGACCCAGTCATTGTTTAAAGTGTGTTGTTTAATCTCCATGTGTTTGTGTTTTTTCCCGCTTTGTTTTTGCAATTGATACCAAATTTCAAAGCCTGGTGATAAGAGAATATGCTTGGTATGATTTCAATCTTCTTAAATTTGCTGAGACTGATTTTATGTCCCAAAATATGGTCTATCTTTGAGAATGTTCTGTGTACACTAGAAAAGAATGTATAGTCTGATGTTTCAGGATGAAGTACTCTGTAAATGTCAATTATGTCCATTTCATCTAATGAGTCATTTAGCGCTGCTATTTTGTTATTTATTTTCTCATTTGGTGATCTATCCATAGCTGTCAATGATGTATTTAACTCCCCTAGTATAATTGTGTTTTGGTCAATTTCTCCCTTTAGTTCTGTTAGTGGTTGCTTGGTATAATTCGGTGGTCCCTGATTGGGGGCATAAATACTGATGACTGTTATGTCTTCTTGTTTTACAGTCCCCTTCACCATTATGAAATTTCCATCTTTGTCTCTTGTTATCTTTCACCTTGAAGTCTGTTTCGTCTGAAATCATTATGGCTACACGTGATTTTCTCTGGGTACCATTTCCTTGGAGTGTGAATTTCCACTCTTTCACTTTGAGTCTATGCTTCTCTTTGTAGCTGAGATGTGTCTCTTGGAGACAGCATATGGTGGGGTTTAGTTTTTTGATCCAATCTGCTACTCTGTGCCTTTTTATTGGTGAGTTCGGTCCATTTACATTTACGGTGATTATTGATATGTGAGGATTTCCTGTCATTCTATCTTTAGTTTTCTGGTAAGGCTGTGTCTCCATTGTTTCTTTGCCTTTTGTTGTTGTCTACTATTTCTGTGTGGTGGTATTCTATGATGTTTCCCTCTGTTTCTTCTTTAATTATACTATATATTTCAGTTCTGGATTCTTTTTGCGTGGTTACCCTTAAGTGTACGTAAAAGAAAGTTTGATATGTAGAGTATTCCATTTTCTTCAGTACGCTTACTTTCTCCATTCCCATATTCCAGTTCAGGCGTTTACTCTCCCCCTTTTTGAGTTTTGGTTGCCACAAATTATCCCTTCGATGGTGGTCGAATAGCCTCCTTTAGTATTTCTTGTAGTGCAGGTCGTGTAATAGAAATTTCCCTCAACTTCTGTATGTCTGGAAAGGTCTTTATCCCTTCTTCATATCTAAAGGGTATCTTTGCTGGATATATTATTCTTGGATCATGATTTCGGTCTTTCAATAGTTTGAATATTTGGTTCCACTCCCTCTTGGCTTGTAGAGTTTCTGCTGACAAATCTGATGATAATCAAATGGGCTTTCCTTTATAAATCACTGTCTTCTTTTCCCTGGCTGCCTTGAGGATTATTTCTTTGTCGTTGATTTTAGACAGCTTCAATACAATGTGCCTTGGAGATGGTCTGTTGGGATTGAGGTAGTTAGGTGTTCTATTTGCTTCTTGGATTCTAGGATCCAGTTCTTTCCACAAAATTGGGAATCTCTCTTTGACAATTTGTTTGAATATATTCTCTGTTCCCTTCTCTCTTTCTTCTCCTTCTGGTATGACCATTGTTCTTATATTGCTCTTTCTGATGGAGTCAGAAAGTTCTTGTAGAGTTCTTTCATTTCTTTTAAGTCTCAAGTCTCTTTCTTCTACTATTTGTGTCATTTCCAGGTTTCTATTCGATGTCACTGATTCTTTCCTCCATTTGGTCAACTCTACTACCTAAGCTGGTTATTTCATTCTTCATTTCTTCTATTGAGTTCTTAATCTCCAGAAACTCTATTTGGTTCTTTTTTAAAATTTCAATCTGTTTTGTAAAATGCTCATGCTGTTCTTTGATTGTGTTTCTTAGTTCATTTAACTGTCTATCTGTGTTTTCTTGCATCTCGTTGAGTTTTTTCCGAACTGCAAACTTGAATTCTCTCTCTTTTAAGTCACATATTTCTGTATCTTTAAGTGCCTTTTCTGGAGATTTCTCACTTTCTTTCTGAGCTATCTTGTTGCTTTGGTTATTCATGGCAATTACTGGCTTCCTATTTCTCTTCCTAACATCTACAGGAGTGGCTTCTGCAACAGGTTGATAGGAAGCAGTGTTTCTTTTGTTTTCCAGTACTTGTTGGTAGAATGTTATATTTTTTCTCTGACTGCAGCTTATTTTTCTTCTCCCATACGGTAGTGCTATGTTTTCTCTGCACTATTCCAGCTTGTCACACAATGGGGGGATTCCCTGGCAGACGGGCTTCTCCTCTGCTAATAGTTCATTTAGTTCACAGGGAGCAGTGTCCTGGTGGGTATGCGGAGAGCTTTTGATGTTCCAAAGCTCTTCCAGCTCCAGATTCAGAACCCGTATGTTTCAGCAGTTTTGGTTACTCCTGCAGGGATCCGCCCAGATAGGTGGGGTCAGGGTCGGTGTGAGTTGTGAGAGGTGGCCCAGAGCAATGGCGGCGACCACCACCACAGCTGATCCTACTTCCACAGTTCCCTCCCCTTTGCCGGAACTAGATGGGCTGCGAATTTGTGCCTGCGGTCCACAGTTCTCAGAAGAGCAAACATTCTGTTCTTTTGATCTGACACTGCTACTGTTCTGCTTCTAGCACCGGGCAAGTGGGGGCGGGGTGAGCTCTTGGAGTGTAGGATGGGGCGGCTAGTCTCATTGCCTAAGGCTTCCATTCTCTGCTCGTCAGTGAGTGCTTAAACCACAATTTTCAGCCTTCTTCCTTCAGTCTTTTCTCAGAGGTCTCTGCCGTGAGCTTTGGGTGCAGCCTTGTTATATGCTTCCCCTAATCCCTGTGGGCCGTAAGCGGAGCCCTAGCAATCTGAGTTCTTCCCTCTCCTGCAGCTGCAGTAGTTCCGGGAAGCAGCAGCTCAGAGCACTGAGCTAGGTCTGCGTCCTCTGCTCGCGTGGCTCTGTCTCCGCACTTCTCCCTTTCCTTCTCCCCCCCGCTTGCATGAATCTCCCACCTGTAGGTGATTTCTGTAGTGGGCCTCTTTGTCTTGACTGTCTGCTGTGCAGGGCGTCCTTTGTGGAGTTATCGTTGTTCGATTCGTTGTAAATTCCTGGGGACCTTTACAGAGGCTCACCTCACGCCGCCATTTTTCCTCCCTCTCCCCTTTTTGTTTTATTGATGGTTTCCTTTGCTGTGAAAAAGCTTTTTAGTTTGATGTAATCCCACATGTTTATTTTTTCTCGTACTTTCCTCGCATGAGGGTATATATCAGTAGAAATCTTACTCCGGGCAATGTCTGTGAAGTTTCTTCCTATATTTTCTTCTAGGAATTTTATGGTGTCAGATCTTACATTTAAGTCTTTAAGCCGTTTTGAATTTATTTTTGTATATGGTGTAAGAAGGTGGTCCAGCTTCATTTTTTTGCATGTGTCTGTCCAGGTTTCCCAGCACCATTTATTAAAAGGACTGTCTTTACCCCACCATACATTCTTTCTTCCATTGTCGTAGACTAAATGGCCATATAGGCATGGATTTATTTGTGGAGTCTCTGTTCGGTTCCATTGATCTATCTGTCTGTTTTGATGCCAGTACCATGCTGTTTTGATTACTGTAGTCTTGTATTATAGTTTGATGTCAGGTATTGTTATACCTCCCACTTTGTTCTTATTTCTCAAGATTGCTGAGGCTATCCGTGGTCTTTTATGGTCCCATATAAATTTTAGGATTATATGTTCTATTTCTGTGAAAAACGTCATTGGTAGTTTGATAGGAATTGCGTTGAATATGTATATTGCGTTAGGCAGAATGGACATTTTAACTATATTAATTCTTCCTATCAATGAATATGGTATGTGTTTCCATCTGTTTGTATGTTCTTTCATTTCTTTCTTCAGTGTCTTATAATTTTCTGAGTACAGATCTTTTTCTTCTTTGGTTAAATCTATTTCCAGGTATCTTTTTGTCTTTGGAGCAATTGTAAATGGGATTGCTTTTTTAAATTTCTCCTTCTGATGTTTTATTATTGGTATATACAAATGCAACTGATTTCTGAATATTAATTTTGTATCCTGCTACTTTACTAAATTCATCTATCAGCTCTAATAGTTTCTTGGTGGAGTCTTTAGGGTTCTGTATATATAGTATTATATCATCTGCATTTAATGACAATTTTACTTCCTCCTTACCGATTTGGATGCCTTTTATTTCTTTTTGTTGTCTGATTGCTGTGGCTAGAACTTCCAACACTATGTTGAATAGAAGTGGAAAAAGTGGGCAACCTTATCTTGTTCCTGATCTTTTTTTTTTTCATTTTAATTAATTTATTTATTTTTAATTAGTTTCAGGTGCACAAGACAAAGCAAAACTTAGACGTTTATCATTTTTTTTTTTTTTAATTAGTTTCAGGTGCACAAGACAAAGCAAAACTTAGACATTTATCATTTATATCCCTCACACTGTGTGAACCCTCCTCCCCCCATCCACTATCCCTCTGTACGTTCCCAAAACCTCTCACCTTCCCCTTATCCCCACCCCCCCGCCCCTCTAGCAACCCTCTGTTTTTCCTCCATGTTTCCAAAACTGTTTCTGATTAGTTCATTCACTTATTCTTTTCTTTAGATTCCGCATATAAGTGAGATCATATGGTATTTGTCTTTCTCTTTCTGACTTATTTCACTTACCATAATGTTTTCTAGGTCCATCCATGTTGTTGCAAATGGTAAGATTTCTTTCTTCTTTATGGCTGCGTAATACTCCATTGTATAAATGTACCACAGTTTCTTAATCCAGTCATCTACTGATGGGCATTTCGGTTGTTTCCAGGTCTTGGCTATTGTATATAGTGCTGCAATAAACATAGGAGTGCATAAAGATTTTTGAATTGGTGTTTTGGATTTCTCCGGATAGATACCTAGGAGTGGGATTGCTGGATCATAAGGTAGTTCCATTTTCAGATTTTTGAGATATCTCCAAACTGTTTTCCATAGTGGCTGCACCAATCTGCATTCCCACCAACAGTGCACCAGCGTTCCCTTTTCTCCGCATCCACGCCAGCACTTGTTGTTTGTTGATTTATTGATGATAGCCATCCTGACTGGGGTGAGGTGGTATCTCATTGTGGTTTTTATTTGCATTTCTCTAATGGTTAGTGAGGTTGAACATTTCTTCATATGTCTGTTTGCCATCTGTGTGTCCTTTTTAGAAAAATGTCTCTTCATGTCCTCTGCCCATTTTTTAATTGGGTTGTTTGTTTTTTTGGAGTTGAGTTGAGTGAGTTTTTTATAAATTTGTGATATTAACCCCTTATCAGATATATCATTGGCAAATATATTTTCCCAATCAGTAGGATCCCTTTTTGTTTTATTGATGGTTTCCTTTGCTGTGAAAAAGCTTTTTAGTTTGATGTAATCCCACATGTTTATTTTTCCTCTTACTTCCCTCGCGCGAGGGGATATATCAGTAAAAATCTTACTCCGGGTAATGTCTGTGAAGTTTCTTCCTATATTTTCTTCTAGGAATTTTATGGTTTCAGATCTTACATTTAAATCTTTAAGCCATTTTGAATTTATTTTTGTATGTGGTGTAAGGAGGTGATCCAGCTTCATCTTTTTGCATGTGTCTGTCCAAGTTTCCCAGCACCATTTATTGAATAGACTGTCTTTACCCCACCGTACATTCTTGCTTCCATTGTCATAGATTAAGTGGCCATATAGGCATGGATTTATTTCTGGACTCTCTATTCTGTTCCATTGATCTATGGGTCTGTTTTTATGCCAGTACCATGCTGTTTTGATTACTGTAGCCTTGTAGTATAATTTGAAGTCAGGTATTGTTATACCTCCCACTTTGTTCTTATTTCTCAAGATTGTTGAAGATATCCGGGGTCTTTTGTTATCCCATATAAATTTTAGGATTATATGTTCTATTTCTGTGAAAAATGTCGTTGGTAGTTTGATAGGAATTGCGTTGAATATATATATTGCCTTAGGCAGTATGGACATTTTAACTATATTAATTCTTCCTATCCATGAACATGGTATGTGTTTCCATCTATTTGTATCTTCTTTCATTTCTTTCTTCAGTGTCTTATAATTTTCTGAGTACAGATCTTTTACTTCTTTGGTTAAATTTATTCCCAGGTATTTTATAGTCTTTGGAGCAATTGTAAACGGAATTGCTTTTTTAATTTCTCCTTCTGATGTTTTATTATTGGTATATACAAATGCAACTGATTTCTGAATATTAATTTTGTATCCTGCTACTTTACTAAATTCATCTATCAGCTCTAATAGTTTCTTGGTGGAGTCTTTAGGGTTCTCTAAATATAGTATCATATCATCTGCATATAATGACAGTTTTACTTCCTCCTTACCGATTTGGATGCCTTTTATTTCTTTTTCTTGTCTGATTGCTGTGGCTAGAACTTCCAGCACTATGTTGAATAGAAGTGGAGAAAGTGGGCAGCCTTGCCTTGTTCCTGATTTTAAGGGGAATGGTTTTAGTTTTTCCCCATTGAGTATGATGTTAGCTGTGGGTCTATCATATATGGCCTTTATTATGTTGAGATATGATCCCTCTATTCCCACTTTCTTAAGGGTTTTTATCATGAATGGCTGCTGAATTTTATCAAATGCTTTTTCTGCGTCAATTGATATGATCATATGATTTTTATTTTTCATTTTGTTAATGTGGTGTATCACATTAATTGATTTGCGGATGTTGAACCACCCTTGCATGCCAGGGATGAATCCCACTTGATCATGGTGTATAATCTTTTTAATATATTGCTGAATTCTGTTTGCTAGTATTTTGTTGAGGATTTTTGCATCTATGTTCAGTAGCGATATCGGCCTGTAGTTTTCTTTTTTTGTGGTGTCTTTGTCTGATTTGGGTATCAGGGTGATAGTGGCTCATAAAAAGTGTTTGGGAGTCTTCCCTCCTTTTGGATTTTTTGGAAGATCTTGAGGAGAATAGGTGATAATTCTTTTTTGAACATTTTGTAAAATTCACCAGTAAAGCCATCTGGTCCAGGATTTTTGTTTGTTGGGAGATTGTTGATTACTGATTCAATTTCCCTGGTGGTGATCAGTCTATTCAGGTTTTCTGTTTCTTCTTGAGTCAGCCTTGGTATGTTGTATGCCTCTAGAAAATTGTCCATTTCTTCCAGATTGTCAAATTTGTTGGCATATAGTTGCTCATAGTAATTTCTTAAAATCCTTTGTATATCTGCGGTGTCTGTTTTCACTTCTCCTCTTTCATTTCTGATTTTATTAATTTGGGTCCTCTCTCTCTCTCTTTTTAATGAGTCTGGCTAAAGGTTTGTCGATTTTGTTTATCTTCTCTAAGAACCAACTCTTGGATTCATTGATCTTTCGTATTGTTTTTCTGGTTTCTATTTCATTTATTTCCTCTCTGATCTTTATTTTCTCCTTCCTTGTACTCCCTTTACTGGGCTTCTTAAGGTACCACCCATCTCCCCGGACACAGCCAGACTTCCTGGACTCAGCCAGGGCTCTCAGGGTACTGCCACTCTCTCTGGGCATGGCCAGACTTCCTGGACACAGCCAGGGCTCTCAGGGCACTGCCACTCTCTCTGAGCCTCTCAGGGTACCATGCTGGAACAACAGCGACTCATAGTCAAGGTGCTTACATATTCTCGATGGCGGCCAGTCAAGCCACAAAAGCAAACATCCACCAGTTCCATTACATGGCGGTAAGTTCCAAGCAAACAGTCAAGCGGTCCATTAAATTAGGTGATGGAAGGCAATTCCCCATAGTCCATAGTCATTCGCCAGGGCTGTCCCGGGGGTGAGGGATGACCTTGACTTCACCCTCATTTCCCACGGAGGACTCAGCAAGCGTTTCCTCCTGGGACTGCAAGTCCTGCATCCGGGCTGCCTCAGCAAGCACTTCCCAGCCCACAGGGCCGCAACAACCTTCACTTTCTCCGGCCTATGCTGGTTGGGGAACCATCCACGTCTTTCCACCTCTCCACGGGGGTCCAGCTCTCCAGCAGCGGCTCCTCCTTGTCTTCCTGAGACTGAGCTTTCATACACACAAACTGCTCCACCATCCTTCGGAGAGCTTTGGCCGGCACCGTACCCTGCCTATGAAACTGAGCTGTTATATGTATAAATTGCTCCAGTAGATTCCGGAGAGTTTCAGCCAACACCATACCCTGTTTGCTGCACCATTTGCCATGCAGGGCGTCATGCAGGAGACCCTGCTCACTCTGCCATTTGTCATGCAGGGTGTCATGTGGGGTCTCTGCTCCCGCTCCCACTATATTCTTGCTGGCGGCTGGGTTGGAGACACAGGAAGCAGGAGCCACACTGCTCACAACCCTCACTGCACCGCTTGCAGGCTCAGCCACCATCTTCTTGCTAGCCCCCATTTTTCTGCTAGCATAGCCACGGCAGTTATATTAGTGGCCAATGGCTAACTGGTTACAGCTGACGGCCAACTAGCCACAGCTGATGGCCATCCAATCACAGTTGATGGCCGTTTACTAGCTGAGCTAGGACCTTTCAGCATGAAGCCGAGAGCCTGGAAACTGCACTTCTGGCTCTGTTCCCACATCCTTATAGCCCCATGGGGGGCTGGTTTGACCCATGATCTATAAGTGATGCCAGGGGTGGTGGCCGAGTGGCTGCCAAAAGTGACTGTGATATACGAAGGTCCCGATGTTGGGATGGTTTTACAAGTGACTTTGGGTTCTTGCCTAAAATGTGCCTATCATGGGTTCCCCTGTTCTGCTACATGTAGACACCGTACAAGGGACCCCAAGGACTGCCATGAAGTTCTGTTACCACAAACAGGAAAAGTTGCCAGTGACAACAACCGTCCTCTCCTGTATGAGAGCACAGAGAAACCATACCAAGCTGTGGCTGAGCCACACATTATGGGGTGATGGAGGTGGCTCATGAGTAAAAGCATAGCGCTTACCCAGGTCTTCTTATGTGTTTGGAATGACAGGGTGTCCTGTGGGAGACACTGGTCACTCCACCATTTGTTGTGCGAGGCAGCCTGTGGGGTCTCTGGTCCCGCTATCCACATAAGAACGCAGGATATGACTAGGCCAAAAAGGAACACCCACGGAGCCATACGTAGGGGTGTCATACCACTATAGTCTCACTGGAGGCTGGATCCACACGACCTGCAACCTGCTGTCCACTTCTCTGCCTGCCAACCAACCGACCGACTGACAACCAGTGCAGTTGCAGCAGTTATATCAGTGGCTAATTGGCTAACTGATTACAGCTGATGGCCAACTAGCCACAGTGACGGCCATCTACTACCCAAGCCAGAACCTTTCCATGTGAGGCCGAGAGCCTGGAAACTGCTCTCTGGGACTCTGTCCCCACACTCCACCCCTACAGGGTCTCGCCTCACAGTCTACATGACAAGCGTCTTCCGTGAGGGTCCCTGTGTGAGGAGCCTGGAGGTGAATTCAGTATCCTGGACACAGCCAGGCTCTCTGGGCACCACCAGTCTTTCTGGGCACAGCCAGACTTCTTGGGCTTCTTAGGGTACCACCAGTCTCCTCCTGCCCTCCTGGCAGGCGGTACTGTCACACTGTAACCATACACCAGGGCTGTGGCAACACTTGAAGAGGGTGGTGAGCCTGCCCGCGTGTCACCGCTTTCACCACCCGGATCCAGAGACGGAACTCTCCTACCAACATCTGTAAGCTGAGGCCATGTGGCACGTCGACCCCTAGAATATACTCCAGAACAGGGGAGACATAAACGTTGAGGTACAAGAGGGTAGCCTTCCTATACCCAGTGATAAGGAAACAGCTTTTACAGTCACAGTCTTTCCCCCATAGCCACCAATGCAGATTGCTGGTCCAGGGAACAGTTCTGGGTTCCCATAAACAAGACTGCAGTCTGTGCCAGTGTCAACTGGGGCTAAAACCCTCTGCACATTAGAAGAGGACCAATGTATGGACAGTTCCACGTGGGGCCTCTGGTCCCTGCTCATCCCCTCTGACTGGGTACCTTGGCCCCACCCCTAATCAAGCTGAAAGGAGTCGGCCTCAAGTGGCTGCATGAAATCCTGGAGGAACACGGGTCGCGCTTTCCCAGACTTCTCCTTTGGCTTCTCCGGAATTGCTGTTCCGGGCGCAACTGTTTCCAAAGTTCCAGCAGGAGTGCATTGGGTTGTCGGTCTATTTTCTTCCTATCGACCCCTGCTGCCACGAGATCATGCCACATCTGTGCAAGTGTTACTCTCTGAGGCCCGTGACCTTGCCCCTTTACTTTTTATTTTATTTATTTATTTTATTTATTTATTTTATTTATTTATTTATTTATTTATTTATTTATTTATTTATTTTATTAGTTTCAGGTGCCCCTTTACTTTTGATTTGGGCTTCCAGTTCTTTTTGATTTGAGAACTTCCAGTTCTCAGCCGCCAGCTTTCAACATCCCCTAGGGTGGCCATGGCAGTTGTAACTTCATGGATCCGCCACCCCACATAGGGCGTAAGAATAGCAACCAAGGATCTAAAAGCACTCGCAGGTGCAGTATCCAAAACCAGATCTCTCATGCTGGCTGTAAAAAGATCGTCATCCGGCCCCCACACATTAGGGTTGAAAATAGCATGTCTCATACCCATTTCACGGATGATTTGTGTAAGTTCTGTGTATAACTGCTATTTACTCACAGTGTCTGGCAGCTCGCCAGTCTCTCCCCCTATTGTGCATACCGCAGCAGTGAGCCACTCCATTAGAGAATGGTTGCCCTGGTTTTGGGCCAACCTATGGCAGTTCTGTAACCTTTGTCGCAGGGATGAATGCACTGTAACAAAGGCTAGCTTTTCCATCTCGCCTGGAGAGCAGAGAATGTTGTCTGGTCCCTCATCCCATACACGTAATAGCCAAGCTGAGACTGGCTCTCCAGGGTGCTGTCTGTACTGCCTCCCCAGCTCCTGTAACTCAGTGGGAGTGTAAGGGGTATAGGTTGTGAACTCAGTCATAGCTGGGTTGCCTGTAGCAATGCCCCTCGGGCCCAAAGATTACTCATGTTTTACTCTTTGCTTCAAGATTGTCCAGGCTTGAGGGTTGGGAGATACATTGTCTCCACTTGCTTCCACCACCTCTGCCTCAGATACTTCACTGTGGGGCCCCTCTTCTAACAGGCGGACCCGAGCTTCCAGCGCCTCCAACTGGGACACCTGGTCTGGCACCTGCGCCATTTCATTAAGCGCAATTTCTGTGTTGAGACTCAAGGTGGTGAGGGATATCCAGCCAACATGGCCAGCTGTAACCTTTGCCTCCTCCAGCAACTGCTCAGCTAAAACCTGTAGGGCCCTCTCCACGCTGGCCAGAGAGCCATCCATGTCCTCCCGCCCCTCCTTGGGGGTCCAACTTCTGAGAACAGGGGCCACCGGGCACCACACACTGTGTGGGGGCCACATGTCCTCCTGCCCAGAGTCAGAGTCCATTCCTACCTGGTCGGAATCTTGCTCACCGTGCCAGGTGTCTGAGTGGGTGGAGGCCTCCATGTAATATATCTACAACTTTAGGAGCCCACAGCAGCAGCAGACCACCAAAAGGAAGATGACACTTGCTCTGGCCAACAGGGCAGCATGCCATCCGGAGGTTTGAGTCTCCCAGGCAGACCATGCCTCCTGTTCCCGGTGTCACTCCTCACGGGTCTCCTGAAGCTGAGCTTTTACACGCACAAACTGCTCCATCACCCTTTGGTAGGCCTTGGCCAGCACCACACCCTGCTTGGTGCACCATTTGTCATGCAGGAGACCCTGCTTGCTCCACCATTGGTTATGAGAGGTGGCCTGTGGGGTCTTTGGTCCCCCTCAACACATAAGAATGCAGGATATGACTAGGCCAAAAAGGAACACCCACTGAGCCATAGGTAGGGGCGTCATACCACTATAGTCTCACTGGAGACTGGATTCACACGATCTGCAACCTGCTGTCCGCTTCTCTGCCTGCCAACTGACCAACTGACCAACCAAGGCAGCTGCAACAGTTATATCAGTGGCTAATTGGCTAACTGGTTATAGCTGATGGCCAACTAGCCACAGCTGATGGCCATCTACTACGTGAGCCAGCACCTCTCCACGTGAGGCCAAGAGCCTAGAAACTGCTCTCTGGGACTCTGTCCCCACACAGGCCAACACCAGAGATGTGGGCTGGGTGCCTGTGGCCCTATGTCAGAACATAACCCGAGTCCCTTAGGGTTATGTGTGGTGCAATGGCCAAAAACAACAGGGCTTGGCCCCCACCGTTTGTGGAACAGACAGGAGCTGTGGGTTTATGGCTCATATGGCTGGCCCTACTTCCCTGCCTAGTGGACTGGGCATTGTATGTGGGGGTGGCCGTACCTCCCAGCTAGTGTATGACTTACATTAAAAAGTCAACCCCCAAATTGGGAGTCGTTTAAAGTCAAGTACCACCATGTCAATAGAACACCTGGGTGATTTTATCCCTTGGCTATTCTCTGTCCCCACGCCAGTTCCATTGTGGTGGAGACTCAAGTAACTGTGCTTGCTAAACACACTGCTTGTGCCCTCATCCAAACCCATCAGACACTGAGCCTCCTGATGGAAAAAGTGGACCAGATGAAAAAAGTGGTCCTCGAAAACCAGATGGCTTTGGACATTATAACTAATGCCCAGGGATGGACCTGTGCCATTGTGTATATTGAATGCTGTGTGTATATTGCAGATACTGAAAAAAAAAAGAAAGCTAGGCACTGTCTGCCCTAGTTAAAGAAATTTATGGCATTCAACACCTGACAGGGTACCCCTTACAGGAGTGTTAGGCTCAACTCTCCTCCCCTTGGAGGTGGGCCCTTTCCCTGTTGCGGGGAGGGGGGATGCTTGTCTCCTGGTGGCCTTCTGCTGTTCTGTATATTGTTGTTAGGGCCTCTGGGTGCAGGGCCTGGCCCTGAGAGGTCTGTGGGGAAGGCCTCTATAGACAGACTGGCCAGTGAGAAACCCTGAAGGGGTGGAGTGTGGGAAAAATAGAGTTAATCAGGCTTCCCCCCGGCCAGCTGGTGACCTTGACTGGGGGCCCACGAGTCCCATAAGATGGAATGCTGTGCAGGTGCTGTCCATCTTAACTAATATTAAGGTAAATTACATAAGGTAATTACCCTTATATAAGCCGCTTGGCTGTGTGCTGCCTTTGTCTCTCTATGGTATAAAAGAGACCAGGTTCAAACGGAGACCAGGGGAGGGGCGCTGAGACAGAGATATGGCAGAGACCATGGGCTGTGCTGTCCTGTGCTGTGCTGCTGGCTATGACCAGTAATGGGCCTGTGGGGCCTGTGCCTAAAGGCGGCTGATGTGAGCTGCTGTGAGTTATGAGGCTGGCTACAGGTTGTAACCTGAAAACGTCCACCTGCGTTTACAGTGGTGAGAAACCCCTGGCTGTGTCCCAGGAAGCCTATGAATAAAACATGTCTACTCTGCCTCTGGCTCCACGCATCTTCTTCCAGCTCCCCGAGTCAGACATCTTACCCCCGGGATACCATTCACTCAGACATTGACATGACAACCACCTTCATTACAATAAAAGGTTTCTCTCTAACTGCTTAATCAATTGCTTTCCACAGGGTTAAAACAGAAAACCTGGTGAGAGATTCAAGTGATTCTGTTCATTTCTCAGATGTCTCTAGTTGGGATGGGCAGAGAGCCCTGAATTTTGTTCTGCTTCTATTACCTGCACTATACTTAAGATGAGACAAAATGCTGTAGGTTGACTCCAACAGAATAATGGGTGTGGGGAGGGTGGATCTTGCAGAAATACAAATTCCTGGGCATTGTGCCTTGCCCACCAACTACAATTTTAGAAAGGGAATTCAGGAATAGCACATAATAGCACATATATTAGCAAGCTCCCCTTCAATTATTCTGATGCATAATCTGGTTTGAAATTTACTGCCCCAACAAGATTTGTGAATGACCAGGCTGCAGAACTAATTGGAGTTTTAAAACAATGAAGATGCCCTGGCTCCACCTCTGGAGAGTTTGTGCAGTGGTGTGCTGGTAAATGTTTAACAACTATCTCTCTAAAAGAAAACAAACAAACAATCAAACAAACAAACAAACTCTGATTTGTAGCATTTGCCAATTTCCATGGTGTAAATATTCCCATCATGATTTATTTCCAACTACATATGTGAAGTCACTGAATTCATAGTGGGGAAGATGTGTACATAATTGGTTCTTGCAAGCCAGGAAAAGCTGGCACCTGCATACTGGATGTCTGAATGTGAGACGGTGTGAGTGGAATTTGGCAATAACATAGGAAAGGGAGGGGCATTGAATGCAGGTAGTGGATGGTAGAGCTGGGATTTAAACTTAGCTCTTTCTTGTTCCAAAATCCATGTCTTTAACCCCTGCATTTTTTACGCATTTGTGTACACTTAGTATAGCCAGTTTCAGGAATATTCTTTTCCTTCAGCTTTATCTGTGAAAATTTTGACCATCCTTTATGGCCTAGCTCAGCTGCAGCCTCTTCCTTGAAGACTCCTTGTATCATTTTTCCACTCCCAATACATGTGCCCTTTCCTATTGCTACAGGATGGGTTATGGAGAGACACAATTATTAGAGGTATGTACTTCAAGCAGACCCACCATGCTTAAAATAGGGTAGCGTAGTGCAAGAAAGCAATGGGGCACAGTGACAAGAGTATGGGATTTGGAGCCAGGCATACATGAACTCAAATTACAGCTCTAATATTGATCCACTGTGTAGAGAGGAAATCATCTCTTCAAGCCTTAGTTTCCATAGCTGTAAAATGGGGATAAGAGAAACTGCAGGATCATTTTAAAGATTAGTGATAGTTTATGGGCAGTGCCAGGCACTCATTAAATGCCCAAAAAATAATGGCTGTTATTTATGGGTTTGCCTTACATCGACACATGCCACTCATGAATTTGCACCCTCAATTATTTGATATCAAAGGCACAGCCTATAGTGTAGCTTTTCATTTATCAAACCTGAATACCACTCCCCCACTCATCCAACAGGAAGGGCAACATTTGAGCTTGTCTTTGGTGACTCTCATCTTTGCCCTGAGCTTTTGTCAGGGCTGCTAACCCATGCAGAAACTATGTCCATAGTTGGCCTTCACCTGGCTAAGCAGTAAATGGCTGACTTATCTGATGTCCACTCACCCCTCCTGCCTCATCTTTGTGGCTGTCAGGGCTATGATACATTGGGAGGAATAAAGTCAGGATTGAGATGAGGCCCACGTACAATAGTACCAGTGTATCGAAACTCACTTTTAGTGTACAGTGGTCTGTTTGAGTGGCAGCCCACTCCATGGGCTGATAAAGTGATGAAGTGGTTGTCAAAGAAACATCTAATACCACTCCATCAACTCAGCCTTTGGCCTACAGGCAGGAGACAGGAATTGTGTCTACAGTTCATAAGCCTAGGCCTGGATCCTCCAGGAAGATTGTAAGGCTGGTGTGTTGGAGAATATCGAATTCTACGTAACTCTGTGGTGTCTAAAGTCTTTCTGGAGTGCTCTTCTTTAAACTAAGGCATTATTGAAGGCTGCTGTTCAAAGTGTAATAGTTATTGGTTGAGCCATTATCTGTTCTTGACACCTGTGCAGAAATTAGATTATCAGTTTAGTCAATCATTCAGTAATGCTGAGTGAGATTCAGGCAAATGAAGTTTGAAATTATGACTAGGTTGTGCTGACTGGTGTCAGAACCAGGCAGTCGTTAACTGAGCACTTGAATAGTAGGGTGGGAGAGGAAGGAGAATATTGGTGTATTATTGAAAGTAAACTTGGCCATTCAGAAATGTCAGTGTTGAGGCTCAGAAAAAAAACTTTCCAGACTTTGACATCTTCCCTTTGGCTGATTATGGGTCCCAGGCTCAGAGCAATTCACTGAATTGCCATGCTGCAAGTGACTTCACTTGATGTTGGCCTACACTGAGAAATAGTAGGTAATGGTGTGACAATACTTGGACATACTTATATGCACTTGCTGAAAGCCCATGGACTGGGGGGTAGCAGAGCTGTATTTCAGTAGACTTTTTCAATGCTCACTCTTTCTACCTGTGGATGCAGCGATCCTGGGGGATATAACTGAGTCATATGTAAAGACTTGAATAACACTGAGAGAAGCTAGTGCTGACCTCATTTCCTGGCAGCCCCTTAGTTGAGGAGAATGGTAGCTGGTGATGGCAGGGCCGAGGATCATACTTGGCTTTGGTTTAACTTGTTTCTTGTCATACCCACAAGTTCAAAGGAAACATTTTTATTTAATTGTAATGAAGTCTCTGAGGGATGTGGTTTTTCTCTCCATATAATTCTAGTTTTTTTCTTAACAAGATCTGATTAGTTGGAAATTAGCTCAGAAAAAAAATCAAATTATCTTACTAAAACCAACCAAACACACCCAGAGTCTTCCATCCCTGATTTCCTAATAAAGAAACAATGCCAGACACCCAGACTCTCTATGAGATGAGTGAAACTTGGCATTTATGCCAAAAAAAGGTTTCCCCTGTAGGGGAACAACGTACCTCCACAAGGAATCAGCATCATTAATCCTCATTCAACCCACTAATTATCTTGTCCACTCCTATCCAGCCTCTCAAGGAATGATGTTTTGCTTATTTTGTCCTTCCTGTTTCAAGTGCTAGGCCTTTTAACTTAACTCCATAAATATTTATTGAACATTTATTATGTGTCAGGCACCATGCCAGGTATTGAGGCTAAAAATGTAAATAATTATAATAGTTACCATTTATTGAGTACTGAATATGTATCAGATACTTTACATGTATTTTCTCTTAAAAACTCCCAACAACTCTTTACAGATAGGTACTATTATCTTCTCCATTTTGCAATGAGCAAATGGATGCACAGAGGTTAAACAACTTGCTGACAGTCACAAGTGGTAGAAGTAAGACTTTAACGTATTTTTCTCTGGTTCAAGAGTCAAAGCTTCTATTCTATCATTACTGTGATAAGGATTTTGCCTTATATCGTGTGGTACTCACAAAAAAACCTATAAGGTAAATATTGCCATTATTTCAACTTTACAAATGAGGAGACTGCGTCTAAGGAGGGTTATGTGACTTGCCTGAGGTCATATGAGGAATAAGAGATGGGGCCAGTATCTAAGACCTAATAGTCATAATCCAGAGTACATGCACTTAACTGTTATGTTGCCTCTGTGAAAGCAATCTCTGATTATTACATGGCGATAAAGAGGTCAATGAGACATCTGTGGCAACAACACAGGACAAACTACAATCAGAAGCCCCAGTATATGTGCTGGGGTTGGTAGTTATTGTAATTCAAATGGACCAATGGAATGCCAGAAAGGTTACATGGAGCAGAAAGCAGGTAACCCAGGTTCAGGTATAGCAGATAAAACCCAGAAATGTCAGCTAAGGCAGGTAGTAGCATACCGTGTTTCCCCGAAAATAAGACCTAACCAGAACATTAGTTCTAATGTGTCTTTTGGAGCAAAAATTAATATAAGACCTGGTATATTATATTATATTATATTATTATATAAAACTCGGTCTTATGTTAAAATAAGACTGGGTCTTATATTAATCTTTGCTCCCAAAAACACATTATAGCCGATGGCCTGGCTAGGTCTTATTTCCAGGGAAACACGGTAGATGCACAAAGCAAAAGGTTCACATCTGGTATCTTCACAGAAGTCAGGAGATGTGGGTTTCAGTCCTAGCTCTGTCATCACCTCCACGCAAATAGTAAGCAAGTTAGGTATCTTTTTTTAAAAAATTTAAGTATATTGGGGTGATAATTGTTAGTAAAGTTACATCGATTTCAGGTGCACAATTCTGTAATACATAATCTATATATATCACATTGTGTGTTCACTACCCAGAGTCTTGTTTCAGGTTGAATAGCCTCCTTCAGTATTTCTTGTAGTGCTGGTCATGTGTTAGAAAACCCCCTCAGCTTCTGTATGTCTGGAAAGGTCTTTATTCCTCCTTCATATCTAAAGAATATCTTTGCTGGATATTTTGTTATTGGCTCATAATTTCTCTCTTTCTATAGTTTGAATATTTGGTTCCACTATCTACTGGCTTGCAGAGTTTCTGCTGAAAAATTTGATGATAACCTAATGGGCTTTCCTTTGTAGGTTACCGTCTTCATTTCCCTGGCTTCCTTGAGGATTCTTCCTTTGTTGTTAATTTTTTACAGCTTCAATACAATGTGCCTTGGAGAAGGCCTTTTGGGATTGAGGTAATTAAGCGTTCTATTTATTTCTTGGATTAGAGGATCCAGTTCTTCCCACAAGTTTGGGAAGTTGTCATCGACCATTTGTTTGAATATATTCTCTGTTCCCTTTTCTCTTTCTTCTCCGTCTAATATGTCCATTATTTTTATATTGCTCTTTCTGATGGCATCAGAAAATTCGTGTAGATTTATTTCATTTCTTTTAACTCTCAAGTCTCTCTCTTCTTCCAGCTGTGTCATTTCCAGAGTTCTATCTTCAATGTCACTTATTCTTTCTTCCATCTGGTCAGCTCTATTTCCTAAGCTAGCTATTTCATTCTTCATTTCTTTTATTGAGTTCTTAATCTCCAGAAATCTCTTTGGTTCTGTTTTAAAATTTTAATCCCTTTGGTAAAATGTTCATGTTGTTTTTTGATTGTGTTTCTGAGTTAATTAAACTGCCTGTGTGTGTGTGTTTGCATCTCGTTGAGTTTTTCAGAACTGCAGTCCTGAAATCTCTGTCATTTAAGTCACATATTTCCATGTCTTTAACTGCATTTTCTGGAGACTTTTCATTTTCTTTCTCAGCTGCCTTCTTATCTTGGTTATTCATGGTGATTAATGAATTATCATTTCTCTTCCTAGCGTTCTACAGGAGTGGGTTCTGTAACAGGTTAATAGAAAAAGGTCTTTCTTTTGCTTTCCAGCAGGTGTTGGTGGGATGGTTTATTTTCTCTCCCACTGCAGCCTTTTATTCTCTCTCACACAGTATTGTTATATTTTCCTTGCACTTTTCTGGGTTCTCTGAGTCGGAAGTTTACCCGGATGATGGGCTTATCCTCTGTTAGCAGGTCACCTGGGTTAGGCACTGTCTCGGTGTGGGGGGGAATGTGCAGACCTCTTGAAGTTCCAAGCTCCTTCTGCACTAGTTTCAGGACCTGTGTGTTTCAGTGGCTCTGTTTAACCCTGCAGGGATTTGCCTAGGTAGTTGGGGGCAAGCGTGGGGTGGGTTGTGAGATGTGTCTCTGAGCAATGGTGGCCACCACCAGTACAGCTAGTCCTTCACCCAAGCCTACCTTCCCTTCACCGGTACTAGTTGGACCCAGAGTCTGTGGCTGTGGGCTGCAGTTCTCAGAACTGCAAATATTCTGTTCTTTTGATCTGACACTGCTAACATTCTGCTTCTAGGACTAGGATGGTGGGTGTGGGGCAAGCTCTGGGAGGGTAGAGAGGGATCGGCTAAGCTCTGTGCCTATGCCTTCCATCCTCTGCTTGTCAATGAGGGTTTAAGCTGCCATTTTTACCCCTCTTTCCTCAGTCTTTGCTCCGAGGTCTCTGCCGTGATGGTGGGGTTCAGCTGTGTTATATGCTGATCCCTCAGGCAGGACTGTGGGACATAAGGGGCCTGCTAGCTGTCCGAATTCTTTCCTCTCCCATGACTGAGGCAGCTCCAGAATTCATGGAGCTTGGAGTTCTGCATTCTTCGGCCTGCATGGCCTGCGTTTCCACACTTCCCTAATTCCTCCTCCGCTGCTCACCCTATTTGCCCACCTTTAGATGATTTCAAAGGTGTGTCTCTTAGTCTTGCCCATATGCTGTGCAGGGACTCCTTTGTGGAATTATAGCTCTTCAGTTTGTTGTAAATTCCAGGAGAGATTTCAAGAGGCTCACCTCACACCACCATTTCTATGATATAGGGTCTTGTTTTCTTATAATTTCAGCCACCCTGTATTTTGAGTAAAACATTTAATCCATTTACATTTAAAGTAATTGTTGATAGATATGTAGTTATTGCCATTTTATTATTCATATTTTTCGTCTTTTTTTATTCTCATTGTTTTGAACTCTGTGTCTGGTAGATTGCTTGCCTCCATTTTGTTTAGTTCTTTTTCTGAGTTTTCGCCTGTTCTTTCATTTGTGACATGTTTCTTTGTCTCCCCATTTTGGTTTCTGTCCTGTGTTTTTTCTATGTATTATGTAGGGCTGATATGTATCTTGGTTGTAGTAGAGTGGCCTTATGTAGTAATTGTCCTGCTGGACCCAGTGCACAGTCTTTCTGGTCACCTGAGCTGGGTGCTCCAGGTGTGTTCTTTATTTGGGTTGTGTGTACCCTCCTATTGTAGCTGAGCCTTGGTCTCTGTTTGCACATCAATGGAAGTGGTTGAACTTTGCCTTACTGGTTTTAAGGACTGGCTGTGACTAGAGTGGATGAGCTGTTGTGCAAGGGCTTACCTTACCAAGCAGGATTCACTTCAGTAGGACTCTGGTGCCTGCCCAGTCCTTCCTTTGTGGGTGTCATTCTCAGAAGTGATTTCCTACCTTGGTTTGAAGCTAGCCATTGGGCATGCCATCCCAGGGGATTCCTGGGAGGGGCTCTGCCACAGGCCGTGTTCAGCAGCAGCCCCAGCCTGGGGCCACCTGGCATGAACCACAAAGCAATCTGCAGATGACCACCACCTGTGTTGGGCTTTGAGGTCCTTCGAGAGACCAAACTGCAAATTAAGACCAGCTGCCAATTGTGTCAGGCTTGTGGCTGCTCAGCAACAGGTACAGGGTATTCCAAGGCCAAACAGATCAGGTTTTGTGTATCTTTGAGATACATTAGGAATGTCCTCAACATGAGCCAAGACAGGCTGTTTGTATGGAAAAGCCACTGGAAGTGGCTTGGGTGTGCCTGAAATTTGGGCAGAGTGTGGTCTCATGGAATCACTAGGGCAGGGCAATGAATGGTGTTAGCTAGCTTGATGGAGACTCAGATATGATGACCTCCTGTATCTGCACTCCAGGAGTGGGGAGGGCTCAACAAAGAAACAATAGCTTCTGTGTGGGAGAAAGCTGCCCCTTTAGCCCTTGCCATGAAGTTACACAACTGAGTTCCGCCCCATATATCCTGGGCACCTTACGAGTTGCTGCCTCAGTGATGGATCTCAAAGCCAGTGAGTCCATCAGCAAGTAAGACCATATGCAGATCCTTTAAGAGGATCACCTGGGACTTTAGCCATCCTCTCTCTCACCCAGACACAATCTCCATCTGTTTTCAGAGTAGAAGTTATGGGGGCTTCTCTCCCTGACCCTGGAACCCTGGGATGGGGAGCCTGGTGTGTGGCTGGGACTCTTCACTCCTCTGGAAGTGACCTCCACAGCCAAGATATCCTTCCCAATTATTAATGGTCACATGTAACTGTGGGACTAACCCATTTTGTATCTCTGCCCAGCCCCCACCCCCAGTTTCAAGGTGGCTTCTGTATGTCTGTAGTTGTAGAACTTTGGTTCAGCTAGACTTCAGGTGATTTTCTTTATTTTTTTATTTTTATTTTTAAATTTTATTTTATTAAATTTATTGGGGTGAAAATTGTTAGTAAAATTACATAGATTTCAATGATGGTTGTTCTGTAGTTGAGTTGCAATTTTTATGTGGTGATGAGAGAATGCAAGCACAGCATTTAGTTACTCCACCATCTTGAGTAGAAATATCTCCAACGTAGTGAGAATATTTTTAAAATTGAAAGTAAAAACTATGAAAAACTTTGATAATAAATTTAAATTTAGGGAAAATTCCCTCAAAACCAATCCATAGATGAACAAAAAATCTTACAAGCCCTACAATTATTGTTAAAAATTTGGATGGTTAAAAATTTTTTTATTTTTGCATTAAAAAAAGGCATAAACACAAATCTATTAATATTTTAGCTTATCAATAATAGCTTAATATAATTAAATCAAGAATACTGTATTATGTTGGTTACTTTATGTTACTTATTTTACATGTATTAATAACTATAAAATAGATTATATTTATAAAATAAATTTGTATTATTAAAATGAAAAATAGTGATGCTGAGCATTTTTTCATATGTCTATTTGCCATTTGTATGTCCTCTTTGAAGAAATGTCTCTTCAGGTCCTCTGCCCATTTTTCAATTGGGTTGTTTGCTTTTTTGTTGTTGAGTTTCATGAGTTCCTTGTATGTTTTGGATAGTAGCCCTTTATCAGAGGCATTGTTTGCAAAAATCTCCCATTCACTTTGTTGTCTCTTTATTTTGTCAATGGTTTCTTTTGCTGTGCAGAAGCTTTTAAGTTTGATATAGTCCCATTCATTTATTTCAGCTTTTACTTCTCTTGCCTTTGGAGTCAAATTCATAAAATTTGACTCCGAAGGCAAGAGGCTCTTTGAACCCAAGGCCAATAAGTTTAGTACCTATGTTTTCTTCTATGCAGTTTATTGTTTCAGTTTTTATGCTTAAGTCTTTGATCCATTTTGAATTAATTTGGTACATGGTGACAGATAGCAGTGTGGAGGTTCCTCAAAAAATTAAGAATAGAATTACCATATGACCCAACAATCCCTCTCCTGGGTGTCTACCCCAAAACTCTGAAAACATTTATCCATAAAGACATATGTGCTCCAATGTTCATTGCAGCTTTATTTATGGTGGCCAAGACAAAGAAACAATCAAAATGTCCTTCGATAGATGAATAGATAAAGAACTTGTGGTATATATACACATAATGGAATACTATTTAGCAGTGAGAAAAGATGAAATAGTGCCATTTGTGACAACATGGATGGATCTTGAGATCATAATGCTAAGTGAAATAAATCAGACATAAAAAGTGCAGAACTGTATGATTTCACTGATATGAGGTATATAAAACTGAAAACAACAATAGAACAAGACAAACAAATGCAGAAACAAAAACTAATAGACACAGACAATAATTTAGTGGTTACCAGAGGGTAAGAGGGGAGGGGGACTCTAGAAGAGGGTAAATTGTGTCTAATATATGGTGATGGAAAGAGAACTGACTCTGGGTGGTGAACACACAATGTGAGATATAGATAATGTATTACAGAATTGTACAACTGAAATCTATGTAACTTTAGTAACAATTTTCACCCCAATAAACTTAAATTTAAAAAGCTAGAGATAGAAAACATAAAAAATTACTAGTCAGAAATGAAGAATACAATAACTGAAATAAAGAATACATTAGATGCATTGAAAAGTAGATTAGATGTAGCAGAGGATCAAATCAGCAGTCTACAAGTTAAGATAGCAGAAAACACCCAAATGGGAACATCAAAAAAAAAAAATCCAAAAAATTAAGTTAGTCTAAGGGACCTCTTGTTCAACCTCAAGTGTACCAATATTCACATCATTGGAATACCAGAAGGAGAGAGAGAGAACAAGGAATTAAAAACCTATTTGAATATATAATCACAGAAAATTCCCTAACTTGGCAAAGGAAATAGATATATAAGCCCAGGAAGTATAGAGAGTCCCAAACAAGATGAACCCAAAGAGGCCCACACAAAGACACATCATGATGAAAATAATGCAGCTTAATAGCAAAGAGAGAATCATAAAAGCAGCAAAAGAAAAGCAGTCAGTTACCTACAAGAAATATCCCATAACTGTCAGCTGATTTCTCAACAGAATCTTTGTAGACCAGCAAGGATTGGCACAAGATATTAAAAATGATGAAAACAATTGTGACCGCAATAAACCTTAATTCAAAAAAATGATGAAAAGCAAGGCTATACAACCAAGATTACTCTACCTAACAAAGCTATCATTTAGAATCAAAGGACAAATAAAGAGCATCTCAGACAAGAAAAAGCTAACAGAGTTTGTCACCACCAAACCAGTGTACTAGGAATCTTAGAGGGACTTCATTAATACAAAAAAATAAAAATAAATATAAAATATATTAATAATAAACTGGAAATAATTACATATCTATCAACATTACTCTAAGTGTAAATGGTTACATCTCCAATCAAAAGACATAGGGTGGCTGAATGGATAAGAAAACAAAATCCTTGCATATGCTGCCTATAGTAGTCTCAGTTAAGATTGAAATACACCACAGAATGAAAGTAAAGGGATGGAAAAAAGTGTTTCATGAAAACGGAAACTAACTGACTAACTAACTAACTAACTAACTAACTAAATAACTAACTAACAATAACAACAACGACAAGAGCAACAACAAAAACCTGCTATGGTAGCAATACTTATACCAGAAAAAAATAGATTTCAAAACAAAGGCTATAGCAATAGACAAAGAAGAATGCAATAATCTCACTTCTGAGTATTTATCTGCAGAAACCCAAAATGCTACTTCAAAAGAACATCTGCATCCATATGTTCATTGCAACACTATTTACAATAACCAAGAGATACAGGCAACTTGGGTATTCATCAATGGAGAATTGTCAGAAGAAGAGGTGAATGTATATATACACACACACACACACACACACACATATATATGTATATGATGAGACATATGTATATATAAAACGGGGGTGATTAAAAATATATATATACATGACTTGTATTCATCTTTTGTTATCGGTATATATTGAGTATTACAATTTTAATAGTTTTTTCCTTTCTTAAAATATGTATACATTTTTGGCATATATATATATATATTTATTTATATTTGGCATATATATATATGGTGACAAAAACTGTATACATATTTTAACAAAGGGAAACTCTATTAAAATTGTAATACTCAATATATACCAATAACAAAAGATGAATACAAGTCATGTTTGACATCGGCAATTACAGGAGGTGTTCAAAGTGGTTACCACCGTGTTTCTCTGAAAAAATAACCTAGCTGGACCATCAGCTCTAATGTGTCTTTTGGAGCAAAAATTAATATAAGACCTGGTCTTATTTTAATGTAATGTATTTATATTATATTAATTAATTAATTATATTAATTTTTGCTTCAAAAGATGCATTAGAGCTGATGGTCCAGCTAAGTCTTATTTTCGGGGAAACACAGCATCAGCGTCCAGACACTTCTGATTATTGTGAACTACTGCTTGAGCAACGTTGATCAAAGTGTCCTCTTGTATACATTTTTTGGCACCCCTGGTATATATATAATGGAATATTACTCAGCTGTAAAAAAAAGAATAAATCTTGCTATCTGCTGCAACATGGATGGACCTACAGACTATTGTGCTGAGTGGAGAAAATCAGACAAAGAAAAACAAATACCATATGATTTCACTTATATATGGACTCTAAAGAACAAAATAAACAAGCTTACAGAAACAAAATCATAGATACAGAGAACAGTTAGATGGCTGTCAGTTGGGAGAGGGTTTGAGGGTGAGTGAAAAAGGGGAAGGGGTTAAGAAGTACATATTGATAGTTACAAAATAGTCATGGAGTTGTAGGGTGTAGCATAAAGAACACAATCAATAAATTGTAATAACTATGTGTGGTGTCAGATGGGTAATAAATTTATCAGGGAGATCACTTTGTAAGTTATATAATGGTTTAATCACTATGTTGTACACCTAAAAATAATATGATATTGTATGTCCCCTCTAATTGAAAAATAAAACAATTATTTAAAAATCCTTAAACTAAGTTGCAATCACCTGTTTATAATATATTTTTAAATAAGACATTGAAGAAATAAATGAATGCAGAACAGTACATGATATTAAGCATTAGGGAGGACTTCATGCATTTATTCACTTATTCAATAAAGTTCATGTTGCTCTCACCCTGCGCCACACAAGGATATAGGTACAGGTGATACCATTGTGAGAAAAAGAAAAATAGGCAAGATTTTCTGGCAAGGAATTTATATTCTGGTGTGTGTGTTTGGGGGGGGTGACAGAATAAAAAATACAATGTTATGTAAAGGGAATAAGTGCCTGAGAAAACTTCACTTGATATAATAAATAACATATTTACAGTATTAACTATTTATATACTGTTTGAGAGAGGACTATCAGTTATAAAGTGCCCAATGGTAATAAAAGCAAAAGCATTTAGAATCTTGGGAGAGTGTGGCTGAAACACAGTTCCCCAGAATGATAGACCTGCTTAGAAGAACAGGGATAACCCATGAGTTCCCAGCACAATGGGGAGGGGCTCAAATCAATAACCTATCTGAAGTGTGCCCTTAGACAGGAGCATTTGTAGAATCGATTAGTTTCTTACAAAGGCATATATTTCAAAACCTTAACTCTGAGTTGTTTAGTGTTGAGTTTTATGTATATTGTGCCTCAAATCGAAAGAGATTGATTTAGTTATTTAGAAAAAACATTTGTGACAATATTCAAAAACTATGGTTTGTAACAGTTCAGGAATTCAAATTCTATCTTTATTTCTGTACTCCTCACTTTAATTGAACAATACGTGAAATATTAGTAAAGTAAAAAACAATGAGGATAGCTCAAGAAACGTCTGGTATATAACATCAAGTACTCAAACACTCACATTATAGGGATTGCAGAACTAGAAGAAAGAGAGAAAGGAACAGAAAATTTATTGAAATAAATAATGGTTATGACATAAAAATGGCACTGTGAGGTGAGCTTCTTGAAACCGCCCCTGGAATTTACAACAAATTGAACAAGTATAACTCCACAAAGGACACTCTGTGCAGCAGATAGGCAAGAATAAGAGATGCACAACTAATGTCAGGTGGGCAAATTGGATGAGTAGGTGCGAGGGAACTAGACGGTGAGGAGACGCATGCCGCATGGGCCACAGGACACAGACCTAGCTCGAGCTTCGAACACCCTACATTCCTGAGCTACTGCAGTCAGGGGAGAGAGAAGAATTCGGCCCCTGAATCTGGAGCAGGAAGAGCTTCAGAAATTCAGAAGCTTTCCACATCCTCCAACAGAGGTGGTGCCCTGAGACCCAGACAACCTATTCACAGAGGAGAAGCCCACCTTCCAGGGAATCACCCCATTATATGAGAAGCCAGAATAGCACAGAGAAAATGGAACATAACACTACAATGTGAGAGAGCATTAAAGGCTGCACTTGGAAAGAAAAAAACAACAACATTCTACGAACAACTACTGGAAAGCAAAGGGAAGACATCTTTCAAACAACCTGTTGCAGAACCCACTCCACTAGATGCCTAGGAAGAGAAATAAAATTTCATTAATGGCGATGAATAACCAAAGTAACAAGGCAGCTCAGAAAGAAAATGAAAAGACTCCAGAAAATGAACTTAAAGGCATGGGAATGTGTGACTTAAATGACAGGGATTTCAAGATTGCAGTTCTGAAAAAAACTTAACGAAATGCAAGAAAACAAAGACAGTTTCATGAACTCAGAAACTCAATCAAAGAACAAAATGAAAAAAATAAAATAAAATAAAAAAAATAAAATTAAAAAAAAAAAAAAAAAAAAAAGAACAAAATGAACGTTTTACCAAAGAGATTGAAATTTTAAAAAAGAATCGAAAACAATTTCTGGAGATTAAGAACTCAATAAAAAAAATGAAAAATGAAATAGCCAGCTTAAGCAATAGAGCTGTACAGATGGAGGAAAGAATCAGTGACATCGAAGCTAGAAATCTGGAAATGACACAGATCGAAGAAGAGAGAGACTTGAGGTTAAAAGAAATGAAAGAACTCTACAAGAACTTTCTGACTCCATCAGGAAGATCAATATAAGAATAATTGGCATACCAGAAGGAGAAGAAAGGGAGAAGGGGGCAGAGAGTATATTCAAATAAATAGTCGATGAGAACTTCCCAAACTTGTGGAAAGAACTGGATCCTTGAATCCAAGAAGCAAATAGGACACCTAATGGCCTCAACTCCAGCAGTCCTTCTATAAGGCAAATTGTATTGAAGCTGTCAAAATTAATGACAAAGAAACAATCCTCAAGGAGGCCAGGGAAAAAAGATGGTAACCTACAAAGGAAAGCCCATTAGATTATCATCATATTTTTCAGCAGAATCACTACAAGCCACGAAGGAATGGACGAAAATGTTCAAACAATTGAAAGAGAGCAATTATGAGCTTAGAATAACATATCAAGCAAAGCTATCCTTTAAATATGAAAGAGGTTAAAGACCGTTCCCAACATACAAAAACTGAAGGAATTATCTAACACATGACCTACAGTACAAGAAATACTAAAGGAACTATTCAAACAACATAAATAGTGATAATTTGTGACAACAAAAATATAAAAGTGGGCAGAGTAAATGCCTGAACTGGCATTAGGGAATCCAGAAAATAAGCATACTGAAAAAAATGGAATATTCTAATTATGAAACTTACTGTTACATAAACTTAATGGTAAACACACAAAAAAAAATCCAGAACTGAAATACATAACATAATAAAAGAAGAAACAGAGGGAAAATCATACAGTACTACCACACTGAAATAATAGACAGCAACAAAAATGCAAAGAAACAATGGAGACTCTAGCTTACCAGAAAACCAGAGATAGAGTGATAGGAAATTCTTGTATCTCAATATTGACCTTAAATGTAAATGGACTGAACTAACCAATAAAACAGCACAGAGTAGCAGTTTGGATCAACAAAAGCTACACAACCATATGCTGTCTCCAAAAGACACATCTCAGCTATAGGGACATATATAGACTCAGAGTGAAAGGGTGGAAATTGACACTCTAAGCAAATGGTATCCAGAGAAAAGCAGGTAACGCCATACTGATATTAGATGAAAGAGATTTCAAGAGGTAACAAGAGACAAAGGTAACAAGAGGCAAAGATGGATATTTCATAATAATGAAGGAGACTATTCAACAAGAATTCATAACAGTCATCAATATTTCTGCCACCAATCAGGGAGCACCAAAATATAACCAGCAACCTCTACAGAACTAAAGGGAGAAATTGACCAAAACACAATTACAGTAGGGGACCTAAATACATCATTGACAGCTATGGATAAATCATCCAAACAGACAATTGATAAAGAAATATCAAACCTAAATGACACCTTGGATGAAGCGAGCATAATTGACATTTATAGAGCATTTCATCCTAGAATATCAGACTATAATTTTTTTTCTAGTGTACATGGAACATTCTCAAGGATAGAACATACAGTGGGACTTAAAACTGCCTTAGCAAATTTAAGAAGATTGAAATCATACCAACCATATTCTTTGATCAAAAGGTTTTGAAATTGGATATGAACTGCAAAAAGAAAGCAGGAAAAACCACTACTATGTGGAGAAAAACAACATACTTTTAAAGAAAGACTGCGTCAAAGAAGAAATAAGAGAAGAGATCAAAAGATACATGGAAACAAATCGGACTGAAAATACATCCTACCAAAATTTTTGGGATGCAGCAAAAGCAGTTCTAAGAGGGAAATTTATACAATTACAGGCCTATCTCAAGAAACAAGAAAAATCCCAGAAAAGTGAACTGACATTACACCTTTAAGAACTAGAAAAAGAAGAACAAATGAAACCCAAAGTCAGCAGAAGGAAAGAAATAATAAAAATCAGAGCAGAATGAAATGAAACAGAGAACAAAAAGACAATAGAAAAAATTAATGTGACAAAGAGCTGATTGTTTGAAAAGATTATTAAAATTGACAAACCCTTGGCTTGAGTAATTAAGATAAAAAGAGAAAAGGCACAAATAAACAAAATCAGAAATGGAATTGGGGCCGTTACCACGGATTCCACAGAAATACAAAAGATCATCCAAAAATACTATGAAGGACTATATGCCACTAAATTTAATAACCTTGGAGAAATGGACACTTCTTTTAGAAACATAGCCTTCCTAGGCTGAATCACGAAGAATTGGAAAATATAAATAGACTGATCACCAGTAAGGCAATTGAATCAGTCATCCAAAACCTTCACAAAAGGAAAAGTCTGGGACCAGATGGCTTCACTAGTGAATTTTACCAAACATTCAAAGAGATTCTAATATATCTCTTTCTCAAACTCTTCCAAGAAATGGAAGAAGAGATAATACTCCCTAACTCATTTTATGAGGCCGACATTACCCTCATACCAAAATCTGGTAAGGATAACAGAAATAAAAGAAAATTACCAACCAATATCTCTGATGACTACAAATGAATAATTCTTAAACAGAATTCTACCAAATATAATGCAACAATGTATTAAAAAGATTATACATCATGACCAAGTGGGGTTCATCCCTGGAGAACAGGAATGGCTGAACATAAACAAATCCATCAATGTGAGACACCACATAAACAAAATAAAGGACAAAAATCATATGATTATATCAACTGAAACAGAAAAAGCGTTTGACAGTTTCAACATCCATTTATGGTTAAACACTTAATAAAATAGGTATAGAAGGAAAATACCTTCACATAATAAATGCCATATATGAGAAACTCTCAGCTCATAAATAATAGTGAAAAACTAAAGACCTTTGCTCTACATTCAGGAACAAGACAGGGCTGTCCCCTATCAACTATGTTTTCAACATAGTATTGGAAGTACAAGCCAGAGCAATCAGACAAGAGGACAAAATAAAAGGCATCCGAATTGGGAATGAAGAGTTAAATTGTCATTCTTTGTAGATGACATGATGCTATATACAGAAAACTCCAAAGACTCCAACAAAAAGCTATTAGAAACAATAAACAAATGCAGTAAAGATGCTGGCTATAAAATCAACATACAAAAGTCCATTGCATTCCTGTATACTAACAGCGAAATCTCAGAAAAAGAAATTAAAAAAAAAACAATTCCTTTTGCAATTGTAACAAAAATAATAAAATACATAGGAATCAACGTAACCAAAATTATTAAAGAACTCTGTACTGAAAACTGTAAGACATTTCCAAAAGAAATTGAAGAAGACTCAAAGAAATGGAAAGACATTCCATGTTAATGGATTAGAAGAATTGACATAGTTAAAAGGTCGTATTACCCAAAGCAATATATAAATTTAAAGCAATCCCCATGCAAGCCCCAATGGTGTTTTTTAAAGAAATAGAAGACAAAATCATTAGATTGGTATGGAACCACAAAAGACCCTGCAAAGCAAAAGCAATCCCAAGAAAAAAAAACAATGCTGGAGGTATCACACTCCCTGACTTTAGCATGTACTACAGGGCAACAATAAACAAAACATCATGATATTGGAAGAAAAAAAGATATATAGACCAATGGAATAGAACAGAGAACCCAGAAATAAACCCACATAAATATCGAGAGACGATTTTTGACAAAGAAGCCAAAAACATACGATGGAAAATAGACAGCCCCTTCAATAAATGTTGCTGGGAGAATTGGAAAGCCATGTGCAAAAGAATGAAACTGGACTGCTATTTGTCACCATGTACCAAAGTTAATTCAAACTGGATCAAAGACTTAAGCATAAGACCTGACACAATAAACTGCATAGAAGAAAACATAGGTACTAAACTTATGGACCTTGGGTTCAAAGAGCATTTTATGAACTTGACTCCAAAGGCAATGGAAGTAAAAGCTGAAATAAACGAATGGGACTATATGAAACTTAAAAGCTTCTACACAGCAAAAGAAACCATCAACAAAATAAAGAGGCCACCAACTTAATGGGAGAAGATTTTTGCAAACAGTGCCTCCGGTAAGGGGCTAATATCCAGAATATAGAAGGAACTCATGCAGCTCAACAACAAAAAAACAAACAACCCAATTGAAAAATGGGCAGAGGACCTGAAGAGACATTTCTCCAAAGAGGACATACAAATGGCAAATAGACATATGAAAAAATGCTCAACATCACTAATCATCAGAGAAATGCAAATTAAAACCACAATGAGATATCACCTCACCCCAGTCAGAATGGCTATCATCAACAAGACAAATAGTAGCAAATGTTGGAGAGGCTGTGGAGAAAAAGGAACCCTCATACAATGTTGGTGGGAATGCAGACTGGTGCAGCCGTTATGGAAGGCAGTGTGGAGGTTCCTCAAAAAATTACAAACAGAATTGCCATATGACCCAGCAATCCCTTTCCTGGGTATCTACCCAAAAAATCTGAAAACATTTAGAGATAAAGACACGTGTGTTCCAATGTTCATTGCAGCTTTGTTTACAGTGGCCAAGACATGGAAACAACCAAAATGTCCTTCAATAGATGAATGGATAAAGAAGTTGTGGTATATATACACAATGGAATACTATTCAGCGGTAAGAAAAGAAGATATAGGAACATTTGTGACAACATGGATGGCTCTTGAGAGAGTAATGCTGAGCGAAATAAGTCAGACAGAAAAAGCAGAGAACCATGTGATTTCACTGATATGTGGTATATAAACCAAAAACAACAAAAGAACAAGACAAACAAATGAGAAACAGAAACTCATAGACACAGACAATAGTTTAGTGGTTGCCAGAGGGTAAGGGGGGTGGGAGATGAGGGTAAGGGGGATCAAATATATGGTGATGGAAGGAGAACTGACTCTGGGTGATGAACACACAATGGGATTTATAGATGATGTAATACAGAATTGTACACCTGAAATCTATGTAATTTTACTAACAATTGTCACCCCAATAAATTTAATAAAATAAAATTAAAAACAAAACAAACAAACAAAAAAAACGGGCAGAGGACATGAAGAGATATTTCTCCAAAGAGGACATAAAAATGGCAAATAGACATAAGAAAAAATGCTCAACATCACTAATCATCAGAGAAATGCAAATAAAAATCACAATGAGATATCACCTCATCCAAGTTAGAATGGCTATCATCAACAAGACAAATAGTTACAAGTGTTGGAGAAGCTGAGGAAGAAAAGGAACCCTCATACACTGTTGGTGGAAATGCAGATTGGTGCAGCCGCTATGGAAGACAGTGTGGAGGTTCTTCAAAAATTAAGAATAGATTTACCATATGACCCGGAAATCCCTCTCCTGGGTCTCTACCAAAAAAAGGTGAAAATATTTATCCATTAAGTCCTATGTGCTCCAATGTCCATTGCAGCTTTATTTATGGTTGCCAAGACATGGAAACACCAAAGTGTCCTTCACTAGATGAACGGGTGAAGAAGTTGTGGTATATATACACAATGGAATTCTATTCTGCCATAAGAAAGATGAAAGAGTTCCGTTTGCGAAAACATGGATGGATCTTGAGATTATAATGTTAAGCAAAATAAGTCAGACATAAAAAGTTGAGAACCATATGAGTTCATGGAAATGTGGGCTATAAAACAGAAAACAACAAAAGAATAAGGCAAACAAATGAAGAAAGAAAAACTCATAGACACAGATGATAGTTTAGTGGTTACAGGAGGGTAAGGGGGAGGGGGTGGTAGATGAGGGTAAAGGTGATCCAATATATGGTGATGGAAACAGAACAGACTCTGGGTAGTGAACACACAATGTGATATATAAATGATGTGTTACATAACTGTACACCTGAAATCTATGTAACTTTACTAATAATTGTCACCCTAATAAACTTTAGTCAAAAAAACAGTGGCGAGGAGAGGAGGAAAAATGGCGGCGTGAGGTGAGCCTCTGTAAAGCTCACCTGGAATTTACAATGAATCGAACAACAAGAACTCCACAAAGGACTCCCTGCACAGCAGACAGGCAAGACGAAGAGGCCCAGTACCGAAGTCACCGACAGGTCAGGGAATCGCAGGAGCAGGGGAGGAGGGAAGGGAGAAGTGCGGAGACGGAGCTGCACGGGCACAGGATGCAGACCTAGCTCAGTGCTCCAAGCTCGCTGCTTCCCGAAACTACTGCAGCTGCGGGAGAGGGAAGAACTCAGACTGCTAGGGCTCCACTTGTGGCCCACAGGGCTGAGGGGTCAGCATATAACACGGTTGAACCCAACTATCAAGGCAGAGACCTCGGAGAAAAGACTGAGGGAAGAAGGCTGAAAACGTTGGTTTAAGCCCTCACTGCCGAGCAGAGAACGGAAGCCTTAGGCACTGAGAATAGCCTACCCCTCCCTACCCTCCCAGAGCTTGACCTGCCCCCACCTGCCCAGTGCTAGAACGGAACAGTAGCAGTGTCAGATCAAAAGAACAGAATACTTGCTGTTCTGAGAACTGTGGAAGCAAAAACAGATTCGCAGCCCAACTACTTCCGGCAAAGGGGAGGGAGCTGTGGAAGCAGGACCGGCTGTGGTGGTGGTCGCCGCCATTGCTCGGGGCCACCTCTCACAACTCACACCGCCCCTGGCCCCTCCTATCTGGGCGGATCCCTGCAGGAGTAAACAGAACTGCTGAAACACACAAATCTCTCTGTCTGGAGCTGGAAGAGCTTTGGAACATCAAAAGCTCTCCGCATACCCACCGGGACACTGCGCCCTGTGACCTAGATGAACTATTAACAGAGGAGAAGCCCGTCTCCCAGGGAATCCCCCCCATTGTGTGAGAAGCTGCAATAGTGCAGAGAAAACATAGCACTATCGTGTGGGAGAGGAAAAATAGGCTGCAGTCGGAGAAAAAATAAAACATTCTACCAACAAGTACTGGAAAACAGAAGAAAGACCTCTTCCTATCAACCTGTTGCAGAAGCCACTCCTATAGATGTCTATGAAGAGAAATAGTAAATCAGTAATTGCCATGCATAACAAAGGCAATAAGATAACTCAGAAAGAAAGTGAAAAGTCTCCAGAAAAGGCACTTAAAGATACAGAAATGTGTGACTTAAATGACAGAGAATTCAAGATTGCAGTTCTGAAAAAACTCAACGAGATGCAAGAAAACACAGATAGGCAGTTAAATGAACTCAGGAACACAATCAAACAACAGCATGAGCATTTTACGAAACAGATTGAAATTTTAAAAAAGAACCAATTAGAATTTTTGGAGATTAAGAACTCAATAGAAGAAATTAAGAACTAAATAAACCGCTTAGGTAATAGAGTGGACCAGATGGAGGAAAGAATCAGTGACATCGAAGATAGAACCCTGGAAATTATACAGATGGAAGAAGAAAGAGACTTGAGACTTAAAGGAAATGAAACAACTCTACAAGAACTTTCTGACTCCATCAGAAAGAGCAATATAAGAATAATGGTCATACCAGAAGGAAAAGAAAGTGAGAAGGGAACTGAGAATATATTCAAACAAATTGTCGATGAGAACTCCCCAAACTTTTGGACAGAACTGGACCCTCGAATCCAAGAAGCAAATAGAACCCCTAATTACCTCAAAGCCAACAGGCCTTCTCCAAGGCACATTATAATGAAGCTGTCTAAAATCCACGACAAAGAAAGAATCCTCAAGGCAGCCAGGAAAAAGAAGACGGTAAGTTACAAAGGAAAGCCCATTAGATTATCATCAGATTTTTCAGCGGAAACTCTACAAGCCAGGAAGGAGTGGAACCAAATATTGAAACTATTGAAGGAGAGAAATTATGAGCCAAGAATAATATATCCAGCAAAGATATCCTTTAGATATGAAGGAGGAATAAAAACCTTCCCAGACATACAGAAGCTGAGGGAATTCTCTAATACACGACCTGCACGACAAGAAATACTAAAGGAGGCTATTCGACCACCATCAACAGGGCCAATTTGTGGCAACCAAAACATAAAAAGGGGGAGAGTAAAGGCCTGAACCGGAATACGGGAATGGAGAAATAAGCGTGCGGAAGAAAATGGAATACTCTAAATATCAAACTTTCTTTTACATAAACTTAAGGGTAACCACTCAAAAACAATCCAGAACTGAAATACATACTGTAATAAAAGAAGAAACAGAGGGAAACATCATAGAATACCATCACACAGAAATAATAGACAACAACAAAAAGACAAAGAAACAATGGAGACACAGCCTTACCAGAAAACTAAAGATAGAATTACAGGAAATCCTTACATATCAATAATCACCCTAAATGTAAATGGACTGAACTCAACAATAAAAAGGCACAGAGTAGCAGATTGGATCAAAACACTAAACCCAACCATATGTTTTCTCCAACAGACACATCTCAGCTACAAGGACAAGCCTAGACTCAAAGTGAAAGGGTGGAAATTGACACTCCAAGCAAATGGTACCCAGAGAAAATCAGGTGTAGCCATAATGATATCAGATGAAACAGACTTCAAGGTGAAAAAGATAACAAGAGACAAAGATGGACATTTCATAATGGTAACGGGGATTATACAACAAGAAGGTATAACAGTCATCAATATTTATGCCCCCAATCAGGGAGCACTGAAATATACCAAGCAACTACTAACAGAACTAAAGTGAGAAATTGACCAAAACACAATTATACTAGGGGACTTAAATACATCATTGACAGCTATGGATAGATCATCCAAACAGAAAATAAATAACGAAATAGCAGCCCTAAATGACACATTAGATGAAACAGACATAATTGACATTTATAGAGCACTTCATCCTAAAACATCAGACTATACATTCTTTTCTAGTGCACACAGAACATTCTCAAGGATAGACCGTATATTGGGACATAAAATCAGCCTCAGCAAATTTAATTAGATTGAAATCATACCAAGGATATTCTCTGATCAAGGCTTTGAAATTGGATCTCAACTGCAAAAAGAAAGCAGGAAAAAACACAAATACATGGAGATTAAACAACATACTTTTAAAGAACGACTGGGTCAAAGAAGAAGTTAGAGGAGAGATCAAAAGATACATAGAAACAAATGACAATGAAAATACTTCCTACCAAATTTTGGGGATGCAGGAAAGCAGTTTTAAGAGGGAAATTTATATCATTACAGGCCTATCTCAAGAAACAAGAAAATTTCCAAATAAGTAACCTCATGTTACACCTTAAAGAACTAGAAAAAGAAGAACAAGTGAAACCCAAGGTCAGCAGAAGAAAGGAAATAACAAATATCAGAGTAGAACTAAATGATATAGAGAACAAAAAGACAATAGGAAAAATTAATGTGACAAAGAGCTGGTTCTTTGAAAAGATTAACAAAATTGACAAACCCTTGGCTAGACTCAGTAAGATAAAAGTCGTGAAGACACTAATTACATAATCAGAATAGAAACAGGGAAAGTTATAATGGACACCACAGAAATACAAAGGGTCATCCAAGAATACTATGAAGGACTATATGCCACCAAATTCAATAACCTAGAAGAAATGGACAACTTCTTAGAAACATATAGCCTTCCAAAGCTGAACCATGAAGAACTGGAAAATCAAAAAGACCGATCACCAGTAACACAATTGAATGAGTCATCCAAAACCTTCCCAAAAGCAAAAGTGCGGGACCAGATAGCTTCACTAGTGAATTCCATCAAACATTCAAAGAGGATCTAATACCAATGCTGCTCAAACTGTTCCAAAAATTGAAGAACAGACAGTACTCCTTAACCTTTTTTATGAGGCCAACATTACTCTCATACCAAAACCTGGTAAGGACAGCACAAAAAAAGAGAACTACAGACCAACATCTCTGAATACAGATGCAAAAATCCTAAATAAAATTCTAGCAAATCGAATACAACAATGCATTAAAAAGATTATTCATCACGACCAAGTGCGGTTCATCCCCAGGGCACAAGGATGGTTCAACATCCGCAAATCCATCGATGTGATACATCACATAAACAAAATAAAGGACAAACATCATATGATTATATCAATTGATGCAGAAAAAGCATTTGACAACACACAACATCCATTTATGATTAAAACACTTAATAAAATAGGTATAGAAAGAAAATAACATAATAAAGGCCATATATGACAAGCCCTCTGCTAATCTCATATTGAATGGTGAAAAACTGAAGCCCTTTGCTCTACATTCAGGAACACAACAGGGCTGTCCCCTATCACCTCTGCTTTTCAACATAGTGCTGGGAGTCCTTGCCAGAGCAATCAGGAAAGAGAAAGAAATAAAAGGCATCCAAATTGAAATGAAGAAGTTAAATTATCACTCTTTGCAGATGACATGATGCTATATATAGAAAACTCTAAAGACTCCACCAAAAAGCTTTAGAAACGATAAACGAATACAGTAAATTTGCTGGCTACAAAATCAATGTACAAAAGTCCATTGCTTTCCTCTATACTAACAATGAAATCTCAGAATAAGAAATACGAAAAACAATTCCTTTTGCAATTGCAGAAAAAAGAATAAAATACCTAGGAATAAACTTAACCAACGATGTGAAAGACCTATGTGCTGAAAATTATAAGACATTTTTGAAAGAAATTGAAGAAGATACAAAGAAATGGAAAGACATTACATGTTCATGGATTGGAAGAATCAACATAGTCAAAATGGCCATATTACCCAAAGCTATATACAGATTCAGTGCAATCCGCATCAAAATCCCAATGACATATTTTAAAGAAATAGAACAAAAAATCATCAGATTTGTTTGGAACAACAAAAGACCCCGAATAGCCAAAGCAATCTTAAGAAAAAAGAACAATAATGGAGGTATCACACTTCCTGATTTTGGCTTGTACTACAGGGCTACAATAATCAAAACAGAATGGTATTGGCAGAAAAACAGACACATAGACTAATGGAATAGAATTGAGAACCCGGAAATAAAACCACACAAACATGGACAGATAATTTTTGACAAAGAAGCTAAAAACGTACAATGGAGGAAAGACAGCCTCTTCAATAAATGGTGCTGGGAGAATTGGATAACCACGTGCAAAGCACTGAAACTGGACTGCTATTTGTCACCATGTACCAAAATAAATTCAAAATGGATCAAAGACTTAAGCATAAGTCCTGTCACAATAAACTGCATAGAAGAAAACATAAGTACCAAACTTATGGACCTTGGGTTCAAAGAGCGTTTTATGAATTTTACTCCAAAGGCAATGGAAATAAAAGCTAAAATAAACGAATGGGACTATATGAAACTTAAAAGCTTCTGCACAGCAAAAGAAACCATCGACAAAATAAAGAGGCCACCAACTGAATGGGAGAAGATTTTTGCAAATAGTGCCTCCGATAAGGGGCTAATATCCAGAATACAAAATGAACTCATGCAACTCAACAACAAAAAAACAAACAACCCAATTGAAAAATGGGCAGAGGACCTGAAGAGACATTTCTCCAAAGAGGATATACAAATGGCAAATAGACATATGAAAAAATGTTCAACATCACTAATCATCAGAGACATGGAAATCAAAACCACAATGAGATATCACCTCACCCCAGTCAGAATGGCTATCATCAACAAGACAAATAGTAACAAGTGTTGGAGAGGCTGTGGAGAAAATGGAACCCTCATACACTTTTGGTGGGAATGCAGACTGGTGCAGCCATTATGGAAGGCAGTGTGGAGCTTCCTCAAAAAATTTCGAGTAGAATTACCATATGACCCACCAATCCCTCTCCTGGGTATCTACCCAAAGAATCTGGAAACATTTATACATAAAGACACGTGTGCTCCAATGTTCACTGCAGCTTTGTTTATGGTGGCCAAGACATGGAAACAACCAAAATGTCCTTCGATAGATGAATGGATAAAGAAATTGTGGTATATATACACAATGGAATACTATTCGGCGGTAAGAAAAGATGATATAGGACCATTTGTGACAACATGGATGGATTTTGAGAGTGTAATGCTGAGCGAAATAAGTCAGATAGAGAAAGCAGAGAACCATGTGATTTCACTGATATGTGGTATATTAACCAAAAACAACAAAAAGCAAGACAAACAAATGAGAAACAGAAACTCATAGACACAGACAATACTTTAGTGGTTATCAGAGGGTAACTGGGGTGGGGGGTGGGAGATAAGCGTAAGGGGGATCAAATATATGGTGATGGAAGGAGAACTGACTCTGGGTGGTGAACACACAGTGGGATTTATAGATGATGTAACACAGAATTGTACACCTGAAATCTATGTAATTTTACTAACAATTGTCACCCCAATAAATTTAATTTAAAAAAAATAAAAAAAAAAATAAATAAAAATTAAAAAAAATAAAGAAGGAAAAAGTGAAAAATAAAAAAAATAAACCTGATATTCTATTTCACATCTCCTCAATGGTACTTTGATATTTCTGCAGTAAATTTGCTTTAATAAGACTTTCTATTCAAATTGAGGCTCAAAATTAGATAGCATGCAATGATAAAAGTGTCCACTGTAAATTTAGTCTAATTTATGCAACAGCAAAAAATCTCCATGTAATTTATTTTAGTATAAAATCTACTTCTCTTAATATTTCAAAATATACATAAAATTGAAATATTATTGGTTAAACATTAGGTGACCAAAATAATCACTTTTTTCTCCTGATTTGTATTATATAGTCAAAGGCAAAGAAGATCACTTAAAATGACAACTATAGATATTATTTTGTAATGATCTAGTATGATAAAACTGACTGTATTTAGCACTTAATCCCCATAAACTATTAACTGCATATTGATATGCTAAAACTAAGTTCAGCAAAATTGTACATCTGTTACCTGCAGGTAAGATACTGAGAGAGTATTATTGCCAAGGAAAACTGCATTCTGGAACTGATTTATAAAGATTTAAAATACTTGAGCTACAACAGCCACAGTGAAACCAACATGTGAACTCCTTTGAATGGTACTTACTTTAAAAAATGTAGATACAATAATTTTCACTGTTGAAATAAAATGTAAATTCTAACATTTAAATGTTAATGGAGAGTCGTGAGATAGAGTTTAGGCACAGCTTATGCAATACCAGGAATGGTAGAGTAAACAAGTCTATTTTTCAAATTTTTCTTGATAATAAAATCTAGAAATAATAAGCAGTGCTTTAAAATTAATTTCATAAGATAATTTAAAAATACTAAGATTGAGAATTATTAGCAAAATTCACTTCACTATATTTTCACAAATGAGAGAAAATATATGAGGTTATAGAAGTTAACATAGAAATATATAGTTTCATAGCTTTTTCTGCAAACACAAAATTATAATTTTTATCTCACATACCTGCATTAATACCACACACATTTTTTAAAGGAAATATTGTCTCATTACTTCCTATGGAAGATGTACAATCTTTTTAATGCATTGTTGTATTCAATTTCCTAGAATTTTGTTTAGGAGTTTTGCATCTGTATTCATCAGAGATATTGGTCTGTAATTTTCTTTTGTATGTGTTATCCTCAACAGGTTTTGGCATCAGGGTAATATTGGCCTCACAAAATGAGTTAAGTATTACCTCTTCTTCAAATTTTTTAGAACACTATGGGGAGGACTTGTATTAGATCTTCTTTGACTGTTTGGTAAAATTCACTAGTGAAGCCATCTGGTCCCAGACTTTTGCTTTTGTGAAGGTTTTGGATGGCTGATTCAATTTCCTCACTGGTGATCAATAAATTCAGATTTTCCAGTTGTTCATGATGCAGCCTAGGAAGGCTGTATGTTTCTAAGAACATGTACATTTCTTCGAGGTTATTGAATTTGGTGGCATATAATCCTCCATAGCATTTTTGGATGATCCTTTATATTTCTGTGGCATTCGTGGTAACTTACCCTCTTTCATTTCTGATTTAGTTTAATTGGGTCATTTCTCCTTCTATCTTAGTGAGTCTAGCCAAGGGTTTGTCAATTTTATTAACCTTTTCAAAGAATCACCTCTTTGTTGCATTATATTTTTCTATTGTCTATTTGTTCTCTATTTCATTTCGTTCTTCTCTGATTTTTACTATTTCTTCCCTTCTGCTGACTTTGGGTTTCATTTGTTCTTTTTTTTCCAGTTCTTTAAGGTGTAATGTGAGGTCATTTTTCTGAGATTTTTCTTGTTTCTTGAGATAGGCCTGTAATGATATAAATTTCCCTCCTAGAACTGCTTTTGCTGCATCCCCAAAATTTTGGTAGGATACAATTTCATTCTCGTTTGTTTCTATGTACCTTTTGATCTCTCCTCTTATTTTTTCTTTGACCCAGTCATTCTTTAAAAGTGTGTTGTAGTACACATAGTAGTGGTTTTTCCTGCTTTCTGTTTGCAGTTCGTATCCAGTTTCAAAACCTTGTGATCAGAGAATATAGTTGGAATGATTTCAATCTTCTTAAATTTGCCAAGGCTAGTTTTACATCCCAATATATGGTCTATCCTTGAGAATGTTCCATGTACACTAGAAAAGAATGTATAGTCTGATGTTCTAGAATGAAGTGATATATAAATGTCAATTATGTCCATTTCATCCAATGTGTCACTTAGGGCTGCAATTTCTTTATTGAGAGTCTATTTGGATGATTTATCCATAGCTGTCAATGCTGTATTTAGGTCGCCTACTATAATCAGGTTTTGGTCAATTTCTCCCTTTAGTTCTGTTAGTAGTTGCTTTGTATATTTCAGTACTCCCTGATTGGGGGCATAAATATTGATGACTGTTATGTCTTCTTGTTGTATAATCGCCTTTATCATAACGCAATGTCCATCTTTGTCTCTTGTTACCTTTTTTATCCTTAAGTCTGTTTCATCTGATATCAGTATGAATACACCAGCTGTTCTCTGACTACCATTTGCTTGGAGTGTCAATTTCCACCCTTTCATTTTGAGTCTCTATTTGTCCCTGTAGCTGAGATGTGTCTCTTGGAGGCAGCATGTGGCAGGGTTTAGTTTTTTGATCCAATCTGTTCCTCAATGCCTTTTTATTGGTGAGTTCAGTCCATTTACATTTAGGGTGATTATTGATATATGAGGATTTCCAGTCATTCTATCTTTAATTTTCTGGTAAGACTGTGTCCCCATTGTTTCTTTGCCTTTTTGTTACTGTCTTTTATTTCAGTGTGGTGGTATTCTATGATTGTTTCCTGCATTTCTTTTTTATGTCACATATTCAGTTTCTTTTTTAAAATTTATTTATTGGGGTGACAGATGTCAGTAAAATTACATAGATTTCAGGTGTACAATTCTGTATTACGTCATATATAAATCCCATTGTGTGTTCACCATCCAGAGTCAGTTCTCCTTCCATCACCATATATTCGATTCCACTTACCCTCATCTCCCATTCCCCACCCGCCTTACCCTCTGGTAACCACTAAACTATTGTCTGTGTCTATGAGTTTTTGTTTCTCATTTGTTTGTCTTGTTCTTTTGTTGTTTTCGGTTAATATACCACATATCAATGAAATCACATGGTTCTCAGCTTTGTCTGTCTGACTTACTTCGCTCAGCATTACACTCTCAAGATCCATCCATGTTGTCACAAACGTTCCTATATCATCTTTTCTTACCGCCGAATAGTATTCTATTGTGTATATATACCACAACTTCTTTATCCATTCATCTATCGAAGGACATTTTGGTTGTTTCCATGTCTTGGCCACCGTAAACAAAGCTGCAATGATCATTGGAGCACACGTGTCTTTATGTATAAATGTTTTCAGATTTTTTGGGTAGATACTCAGGAGAGGAATTGCTGGGTCATATGGTAATTCTATTCGAAATTTTTGGAGGAACCTCCACACTGCCTTCCATAACGGCTGCACCAGTCTGCATTCCCACCAACAGTGTATGAGGGTTCCTTTTTCTCCACAGCCTCTCCAACACTTGTTACTATTTGTCTTGTTGATGATAGCCATTCTGACTGGGGTGAGGTGATATCTCATTGTGGTTTTGATTTGCATTTCTCTGATGATTAGTGATATTGAGCATTTTTCTTTGTCTATTTGCCATTAGTATGTCCTCTTTGGAGAAACGTCCAAAGGTCCTCTGCCCATTTTTCAATTAGGTTGTTTGTTTTTTTGTTGTTGAGCTGCATGAGTTCCTTCTATATTCTGGATACTAGCCCCTTATACGGAGGCACTGTTTGCAAAAATCTTCTCTCATTCAGTTGGTGGCTTCTTTATTTTGTCGATGGTTTCTTTTGCTGTGCAGAAGCTTTTAAGTTTCATATAGTCCCATTCGTTTATTTTAGCTTTTACTTCCATTGCCTTTGGAGTCAAGTTCATAAAATGCTCTTTGAACCCAAGGTCCATAAGTTTAGTACCTATGTTTTCTTCTATGCAGTTTATTGTGTCAGGTCTTATACTTAAGTCTTTGATCCATTTTGAATTAAATTTGGTACATGGTGACAAATAGCAGTCCAGTTTCATTCTTTTGCACGTGGTTTTCCAATTCTCCCAGCACCATTTATTGAAGAGGCTGTCTTTGCTCCATTGTATGTTTTTAGCTTCTTTATCAAAAATTATCTGTCCATATTTATGTGGTTTTATTTCTGGGTTCTCAATTCTATTCCATTGGTCTATGTGTCTGTTTTTCTGCCAATACCATGCTGTTTTGATTATTGTGGCCCTGTAGTACAAGCCAAAGTCAGCCAGTGCTGTTCTTTTTTCTTAAGATTGCTTTGGCTATTCGGGGTCTTTTGTGGTTCCAAACAAATCTGAAGATTTTTTGTTCTATTTCTTTAAAATATGCCATTGGGATTTTGATGGGGATTGCATTGAATCTGTGTATTGCTTTGGGTAATATGGCCATTTTAACTATGTTGATACTTCCAATCCATGAGCACGGAATGTCTTTCCATTTCTTTATGTCTTCTTCAAATTCTTTCAAAAATGTCTTATAGTTTTCAGCACATAGGTCTTTCACATCCTTGGTTAAGTTTATTCCTAGGTATTTTATTCTTTTTGCTGCAATTGCAAAAGGAATTGTTTTTTGTATTTCTTTTTCTGGATTTCATTGTTAGTATATAGGAAAGCAATGGACTTTTGTACGTTGATTTTGTAGCCAGCAACTTTTCTGTGTTCATTTATTGTTTCTAATAGCTTTTTGGTAGAGTCTTTAGGGTTTTCTATATATAGCATCATGTCATCTGCAAAGAGTGATAATTTACCTTCTTCATTCCCAATTTGGATGCCTTTGATTTCTTTCTCTTTCCTGATGCTCTGGCAAGGACTTCCAACAATATGTTGAAAAGCAGAGGTGATAGGGGACAGCCCTGTCGTGTTCCTGAACGTAGAGCAAAGGGCTTCAATTTTTGACCATTAATTATGAGATTAGCCGAGGGCTTGTCATATATGGCCTTTATTATGTTAAGATATTTTCCTTCTATACCTATTTTATTAAGTGTTTTCATCATAAATGGATGTTGTGTCTTGTCAAATGCTTTTTCTGCATCAATTGATATAATCATACGATTTTTGTCCTTTATTTTGTTTATGTGATGTATCACATTGATGGATTTGCGGATCTTGAACCATCCTTGTGCTCCGGGGATGAACCCCAATTGGTCGTGTTGGATAATCTTTTCAATGCATTGTTGTATTCGATTTGCTAGAATTTCATTTAGGATTTTTGCATCGGGGTTCATCAGAGATATTGGTCTGTAGTTTTCTTTTTTGCGCTGTCTTTACCAGGTTTTGGTATCAGGGTAATGTTGGCCTCATAAAATGAGTTAGGGAGTACTGTCTCTTCTTCAATTTTTTGGAAGAGTTTGAGCAGGATTGGTATTAGATCCTCTTTGAAGGTTTGGTAGAATTCACTAGTGAAGCCATCTGGTCCTTGACTTTTGCTTTTGGGAAGGTTTTGGATGACTGATTTAATTTCGTTACTGGTGATAGGTCTGTTTAGATTTTCCAGTTCTTCATGGTTCAGCCTTGGAAGGCTATATGTTTCTAAGAACTTGTCCATTTCTTCTAGGTTGTTGAATTTGGTGGCATATAGTCCTTCATAGTATTCTTGGATGATCCTTTGTATTTCTGTGGTGTCTGTGATTTCTTCCCCTTTTTCATTTCTGATTTTGTTAATCAGTGTCTTCTCTCTTTTTATCTTAGTAAGTCTAGCCAAGGGTTTGTCAATTTTGTTAATCTTCTCAAAGAACCAGCTCTTTGTCACATTAATTTTTTCTATTGTCTTTTTGTTCTCTATTTCGTTTATTTCTGCTCTAATTTTTGTTATTTCCTTTCTTCTGCTGACCTTGGGTTTTACTTGTTCTTCTTTTTCTAGTTCTTTAAGGTGTAACATGAGGTTATTTATTTGGGAGTTTTCTTGTTTCTTGAGATAGGCCTGTAATGAGATAAATATCCCTCTTAAAACTGCTTTTGCTTCATCCCAAAAATTTTGGTAGGATGTATTTTCATTGTCATTTGTTTCTATGTATCTTTGATCTCTCCTCTAACTTCTTCTTTGACTCTGTCGTTCTTTAAAAGTATGTTGTTTAATCTCCATGAATTTGTGTTTTTTCCCGCTCGTTTTTTGCAGTTGATATCCAATTTCAAAGCCTTGTGGATCAGAGAATATGCTTGGTATGATTTCAATCTTCTTAAATTTGCTCAGGCAGATTTTATGTCCCCAAATATGGTCTATCCTTGAGAATGATCCGTGTACACTAGAAAAGAATGTATAGTCTGATGTTTTAGGATGAAGTGCTCTATCAATGTCAATTATGTCCATTTCATCTAATGTGTCATTTAGGGCTGCTGTTTCGTTATTTATTTTCTGTTTGGATGATCTATCCATAGCTGTCAATGATTTATTTATTTAAGTCCCCTAGTATAATTGTGTTTTGGTCAATATCTCCCTTTAGTTCCGTTAGTATTTGCTTGGTATATTTCGGTGCTCCCTGATTGGGGGCATAAATATTGATGACTGTTATACCTTCTTGTTGTATAATCCCCGTTACCATTATGAAATGTACATCTTTGTCTCTTGTTACCTTTTTCACCCTGAAGTCTGTTTCATCTGTTATCATTATGGCTACACCTGATTTTATCTGTACACCATTTGCTTGGAGTGTCAATTTCCACCCTTTCACTTTGAGTCTATGCTTGCCTTGTAGCTGAGATGTGTCTCTTGTAGACAACATATGGTTGGGTTTAGTTTTTTGATCCAGTCTGCTACTCTGTGCCTTTTTATTGGTGAGTTCAGTCCATTTACATTTAGGGTGATTATTGATATGTGAGGATTTCCTGTCATTCTATCTTTAGTTTTCTGGTAAGGCTGTGTCTCCATTGTTTCTTTGCCTTTTTGTTGTTGTCTATTATTTCTGTGTGGTGGTATTCTATGATGTTTCCCTCTGTTTCTTCTTTTATTTCAGTATATATTTCAATTCTGGATTTATTTTGAGTGGTTACCCTTAAGTTTATGTAAAAGAAAGTTTGATATTTAGAGTATTCCATTTTCTTCAGCACGCTTACTTTCTGCATTCCCATATTCCGGTTCAGGCCTTTACTCTCCCCCTTTTTGAGTTTTGTTTGCCACAAATTGTCCCTGTTGATGGTGGTCGAATAGCCTCCTTTAGTATTTCTTGTAGTGCAGGTCGTGTATTAGAAAATTCCCTCAGCTTCTGTATGTCTGGAAAGGTCTTTATTCCTCCTTCATATCTAAAGGATATCTTTGCTGGATATATTATTCTTGGCTCATGGTTTCTCTCTTTCAATAGTTTGAATATTTGGTTCCACTCCCTCCTGGCTTGTAGAGTTTCTGCTGAAAAATCTGATGATAATCTAATGGGCTTTCCTTTGTAAGTTACCGTCTTCTTTTCCCTGGCTGCCTTGAGGATTCTTTCTTTGTCGTTGATTTTATTTTATTTTATTTTTTTATTTTATTTTATTTTTTTGGCTGAATTTTGTTCTTTTTTTTTTTTAATTAAATTTATTGGGGTGACAATTGTTAGTAAAATTACATAGATTTCAGGTGTACAATTCTCTATTACATCATCTATAAATCCCATTGTATGTTCATCACCGATGTCGTTGATTTTAGACAGCTTCAGTACAACGTGCCTTGGAGAAGGTCTGTTGGGATTGAGGTAACTAGGTGTTCTATTTGCTTCTTGGATTCGAGGGTCCAGTTCTGTCCACAAATTTGGGAAGTTCTCATCGACAAGTTGTTTGAATATATTCTCTGTTCCCTTCTCTCTTTCTTCTCCTTCTGGTATGCCCATTATTCTTATATTGCTCTTTCTGATGGAGTCAGAAAGTTCTTGTAGAGTTCTTTCATTTCTTTTAACTCTCAAGTCTCTTTCTTCTTCTATTTGTGTCATTTCCAGGTTTCTATCTTCGATGTCACTGATTCTTTGCTCCATCTGGTCAACTCTACTACCTAAGCTGGGTATTTCTTTCTTAATTTCTTCTATTGAGTTCTTAATCTCCAGAAATTCTATTTGGTTCTTTTTTAAGATTTCAATCTCTTTCGTAAAATGCTCATGCTGTTCTTTGATTGAGTTTCTGAGTTCCTTTAACTGCCTATCTGTGTTTTCTTGTATCTCGTTGAGTTTTTTCAGAACTGCAATCTTGAATTCTCTGTCATTTAAGTCACATATTTCTGTATCTTTAAGTGTCTTCTCTGGAGATTTTTCACTTTCTTTCTGAACTGTCTTGTTGCCTTGGTTATTCATGGCGATTACTGGTTTACTATTTCTCTTCCTAGACATCTACAGGAGTGACTTCTACAACAGGTTGATAGAAAGCGGTCTTTCTTTTGTTTGCCAGTACTTGTTGGTAGAATGTTTTATTATTTCTCCAACTGCAACTTATTTTTCTTCTCCCACACGGTAGTGCTATGTTTTGTCTGCACTATTCCAACTTCTCACACAATGGGGGGATTCCCTGGGAGACGGGCTTCTCCTCTGTTAATAGTTCGTCTAGGTCACAGGGCGCATTGTCCCGGTGGGTATGCGGAGAGCTTTTGATGTTCCAAAGCTCTTCCAGCTCCTGATTTAGAGCCCGTATATTTCAGCAGTTCTGTTTACTCCTGCAGGGATCCGCCCAGATAGGTGGGGTCAGGGGCGGGGTGAGTTGTGAGAGGTGGCCCAGAGCAATGGCGGCGACCACCACCCCAGCCGGTCCTGCTTCCACAGCTCTCTCCCTTTTGCTGGAACTAGTTGGGCTGTGAATTTGTGTTTGCGCCCACAGTTCTCAAAACAGCAAATTTTCTGTTGTTTTGATCTGACACTGCTACTGTTTCGCTTCTAGCACCGGGCAGGTGGGGGCAGGGCGCGTTCTGGGAGGGGAGGGAGGGGGCGGCTAGTCTCAGTGCCTAAGGCTCCTTTCTCTGCTTGGCAGTGCAGGCTTAAACCACCGCCTTCAGCCTTTTTCCCTCAGTCTTTTCTCCGAGGTCTCTGCCGTGAGCGTTGGGTTCAGCCGTGTTATATGCTGTCTCGAATGACTTCTTGATGGAATCTTTAGGGTTTTCTATATACAGCATCATGTCATCTGCAAAGAGTGAGAATTTAACTTCTTCATTCCCAATTTGGATGCCTTTTATTTCTTTCTCTTGCCTGATTGCTCTGTCTAGGACTTCCAACACTACGTTGAAAAGCAGAGGTTATAGGGGAGAGGCCTGTCCTGTTCCTGAATGTAGAATAAAGGGCTTCTGTTTTTCACTATTAATTATTATACTAGCTGAGAGTTTGTCATATATGGACTTTGCTAAGTTACCGTATTTTCCTTCCATACAAATTTTATTGTTTTAATCATAAATGTATGTTGTATCTTGTCAAACACTTTTTCTGAATCAATTGATATAATCATATGATTTTTGTCCTTCATTTTGTTTGTGTGATGCATCATATTGATGGATTTGCAGATGTTGAACCATCCTTGTGTCCCTGGGATGAACCCCACTTGATCATGGTGAATAATCTTTTTAATGTATTATTGCATTTGATTTGCTAGAATTTTGTTTAGGATTTTTGCATTGGGTATTCATCAGAGATATTGGTCTGTAGTTTCCTTTTTTTGTGTTATCCTTACCAGGTTTTGGTAACAGGGTACTGTTGGTCTCATAAATTGAGTTAGGGAATATTGTCTCTTCAATTTTTTGGAAGAGTTTGAGTAGGACAGGTATGAGATCCTCATTGAAGGTTTGGTAGAATTCAATAGTGAAGCCATCTGATCCCAGACTTTTGCTTTTGGGAAGGTTTTTGATGACTGATTCAATTTCCTTACTGGTGATCAGTCTATTTAGATTTTCCAGTTCTTCATGATTAAGCCTAGGAAGGCTCTATGTTTCTTAGAATTTGTCCGTTTCTTCTAGGTTATTGAATTTTGTGGCTTATAATGCTTCATAGTGTTCTTGGATGATCCTTCGTATTTCTGTGTCATCCGTGATAACTTCCCCTCTTTCATTTCTGATTTTGTTTATTAGTGTTTTTTCTCTTTTTATCTTAGTGAGTCTAACCAAGAGTTTGCCGATTTTATTAATCTTTTCAAAGAACCAGCTCTTTGTCAAATTATTTTTTTCATCTTTTTGTTCTCTATTTCATGTAGTTCTGCTCTACTTTACATTATTGCTGTCTTGATCTGACATTGGGTTTCATTTGTTCTTCTTTACTAGTTCTTTAAGGTGTAATGTGAGGTTATTTATCTGTTGCCATGCAGCAGCCTACCCATCTGTCTCCTCGTACCTGCCCCTAAAGAAAGGAGAGTCTGTGAGACAGATCCTTTCAGGGACTTTGCTTCACCTTTGTGCTTACACCTTATGTCTCCCTATTTGGTCCCAGAAAGATGGCTGTCTAGTCAATGATGGGTAAGATTCCCCATGGGGGGACAAACCAAGCCAGGCACAGCCACGTGGGCACCATCTGGGGAACTCACGGGGTCGATAGAGGTGGGCACAGCCCCTCACCTTCCCCCAGCTAAGGAGAGCCTCTGCCTCTGTGGCTGCATTCCTTCCCACAATCTGCAAGGGAAGTGACTCACGGATGTGCTCTCCATCTATTCATATGCATAAAGGTTTTGTCCCTTGGGGAAGTACTTATCCTGAGACTTAAGGTTTTCCTGCATGCAGGCAAGGGTGGCTGGCATAAATCAGTTTCCTATTGTAATGTATGGGGTTCACAGATCTTGAGATTGACAAGCTTTACTTCCATACCTAACTAATAAAAGTCATACATTGGCCTGATTTGGGACTCAGTCCTTGAGACTTGAGTCCCTTTGCCCCACTTGCACTCTACTCTTGTCTACTGTGTTTCTTAACCTTGTGCCGACCTTCTCATTTCCCACTGCTCTTGTGCTCGACACGACATTCATCAAGGATTTTTCTTGTTTATTGAGATAGGCCAGTAAAGATGTAAATTTCCCTCTTAAGACTGATTTCGCTGCATCCCCCAAATTTTGGTAGGTTGTATATTCATTCTCATTTGTTTTTATGTATCTTTTAATCTCTTCTATAATTTCTTCTTTGACCCGGTGGTTCTTGAAAAATATGTTGTTTAATCTCCACAGATTTGTCGTTTTTCCTGTTTTCTTTTTGCAGTTGTTATCCAACTTCGAAGCCTTATGATCAGAGAATATGCTTGGTATGATTTCAATCTTCTCAAATTTGCTAAGGTTATTTTTATGTCACAATATAGGGTCTACCCTAGAGAATGTTCCATGTACACTAGTGAAAAATATAAAGTCTGATGTTTTAGGATGAAGGACTCTATAAATGTCAAATATGTCCATTTCATCTAATGTATCATTTAGGGCTGCTGTTTCTTTCTTTATTTTATGTTTGGATGATCTATCCATAGCTGTCAACAATGTATTTAGGATCCCAACTATAATTGTGCATTGGTCAATTTGTCCCTTTAGTTCTGTTAGTAGTTTCTTGGTATATTTCGGTGCTCCCTGATTGGGGGCATAAATATTTATGACTTTTATGTCTTCTTGTTTTATACTCCACTTTACCATTATGAAATGCCCATCTTTGTGTCTTGTTACTTTTTTTATCCTAAAGTCTGTTTCATCTGATATTTGTATGGGTACACCTGATTTTCTCTGGATACCATTTTCTTGGTGTGTCAATTTCAACCCTTTCACTTTGAGTCTATGTTTGTCCTTGTAGCGGAGATGTGTCTCTTGGAGGCAGCTTTTGTTTTTTGATCCAATCTGCTATAATGTGCCTTCTATTGGTGAGTTTTGTCTATTTACATTTTGGGTGATTATTGATATGTGAGGATTTCCTATCTTTCTATCTTTAGTTTTCTGGTAAAATTGTGTCTCCATGGTTCTTTGCCTTTTTGTTGTCTATTATTTCTGTGTGCTTTTATTCTATAATATTTCCCTTTGTTTCTTTTTTTGTTAGAGTATGTATTTCAGTTCTTCTTCTTTTTTTTTTTCTTTTTTTTTGAGCGGTTATCATTGTTTATGTAAAAGAAATTTTGAGATTTAGAGTATTCCATTGTGTTCAGCACACTTACTTTTTCCATTCCCATATTCCTGTTCAGGCCTTTATTCTCCTCCTTTTTATGTTTTTTTTTGCCACAAATTGTCCCTGTCAATGGTGGTTGAATAGCCTCCCTTAGTATTTCTAGTAGTGCAAGTCTTGTGTAAGGAAATTCTATCACCTTCTGTATGTCTGGAAAGGTCTTTATTCCTCCTTCATATCTAAAGGATATCTTTGCTGGGTATATTATTCTTGGCTCATAGTTTCTCTCTTTCAATAATTTTAATATTTGGTTCTACTCCCTCCTGGCTTGTAGAGTTTCTGCTGAAAAACCTGATGATAATCTAATGGGCTTTCCTTTCTAGGTTACCGTTTTCTTTTCCCTGGCTGCCTTGAGGATTCTTTCTTTGCCGGTGATTTTTGACAGCTTCAATACAATGTGCTTTGGAGAAGACCTGTTGGGGTTGAGGTAATTAGGCGTTCTATTTGCTTCTTGGGTTCGAGGACCCAGTTATTTCCACAACTTTGGAAAGTTCTCATTGACTAGTTGTTTGAATATACACTCTGTTCCCTTCTCTCTTTCTTCTCCTCCTGCTATGCCCATTATTCTTATATTGCTCTTTCTGATGGAGTCAGAAAGTTCTTGTAGAGTTCTTTCATTTCTGTTAAGTGTCAAGTCTCCTTCTTCTTCCATCTGTGTCATTTCCAGGTTTCTATCTTCGATATCACTGATTCTTTCCTCCATCTGTTCAACTATATTTGCTAAGCTGGCTATTTCATTCTTAATTTCTTCTATTGAGTTCTTAATCTACAGAAATTCTATTTGGTTCTTTTTAAAAATTTCGATCTCTTTTGTAAAATGTCCATGTTGTTCTTTGATTGTGTTTCTGAGTTCATTAAACTGCCTTTCTGTATTTTCTTGCATCTTGTTGATTTTTTTCAGATGACAGAATTCTCTGTCATTTAAGTCATATATTCCCATATCTTTAAGTTCATTTTCTGGAGACTTTTAACTTTCTTTCTGAGCTGTCTTGTTGCCTTCATTATACATGGCAATTAATGATTTATTGTTTCTCTTCCTAGACATCTGCAGCAGTGGGTTCTGCATCAGGTTGATAGGAAGAGGTCTTTCTTTTGTTTTCCAGTACTTGTTGGTAGAATGTTTTATTTTCTTTCTGACTGCAGCCCTTTTTTCTCTCTCACACTGTAGTGTTATGCTTTCTCTGCACTATTCCAGATTCTCACACAATGGGGGGATTACCTGAAAGGCGGGCTACTCTTCTGTTAACAGTTCGCCTGGGTCATAGGGCACTGCATCCCTGTGGGGATGCGGAGAACTTTTGAAGTTCCAACGTTCTTTCTGCACCAGATTCAGAGCTTGTGTGTTTCAGCAGTTCTGTCTACTCCTGCAGGGATCCACCCAGCTAGGTGAGGACATGGGTTGGTTGAGGTGTGAGAAACAGCCCAGAGCAGTAGCGGCAACCACTGCCACAGCCAATCATGTTTCCATAGCTCCCTTCCCCCTGCCAGAACTAGTTTGGCTGTGAATCTGCATCTGTGGACCACAGGTCTCAGAACTGCAAATATTCTGTTGTTCTGATTTGACAGTGATACTTTTTCGCTTATAGCACTGGGCAGGAGGGGGTGGGGCAAGCTCTGGGAGGGTAGGGAGGGGCGACTGGTCTCAGTGCCTAAGGCTTCCATTCTCAGCTCAGCATTGAGGGCTTAAGAAACTGTTTTCAGCCTTCTTCCCTCAGTCTTTGTTCCGAGGTCTCTGCTGTGGGTGTTCAGTCCTGCCATGCCATATGCTGTCCCCTCAGCCTTGTGGGCCATAAACAGAGCCCTAGCAGTCCGAACCCCTCCTTATCTCTCAGCTGCAGCACTTTCTGGATGCAGCAATCTCGGTGCACTGAGCTATGTCTTCGCCCTGCACCCGCGTGGCTCCGTCTCCGCACTTCTCCCTTCCCTCCTCCCCTGCTCATGATATTTGCCCACCTTTCGCTGAATTCATCAGTGAGACTGTTCATCTTGCCTGTGTGCTGTGCAGGGAGTTCTCTGTGGAGTTACAGTTGTTCGATTAGTTGTAAATTCCAGGGGAGATTTCCAGAAGCTCACCTCACGCCGCCATTTTGAACACAAAAGTAATTTTAAGAGGGAAATTTATATAATTACAGGAGTTTCTCAAGAAATAAGAAAAATCCCAGATAAATATGTTCATGTTACCTGTTAAAGAACTAGGAAAAGAAGAACAAATGTAACCTAAAGTCAGCAGAAGGTAGGGAATAATGAAAATCAGAGCAGAACTAAATGAAATAGAGAACAAACAGACAAAAGGAAAAAATAATGCAACAAAGAACTGGTATTTGAAAAGATTAACAAAATTGACAAACCCTTGCCTAGACTCACTAAGATAAAAAGAGAAAAGACACAAATAAGCAAAATCATAAATGAAAGAGGGGAAGTTATAATGATGCCACAGAAATACAAGGGATCATCCAAAAATACTATGAAGGATATATGCCATCAAATTCAATAACCTAAAAGAAATGGACAAGTTCTTAGAAACATATAGCCTTCCTTGGTTAAATTACGAAGAACTGAAAATTCTGACAGACCAATCCCAAATAAGGAAATTGAATTAGTCATCAGAAATCTTCCTAAAAGCAAATCGCCAGGACCAGATGGCTTCACTAGTGAATTCTACCAAACCTTCATAGAGGCTATAATACCTGTCCTACTCATACTCTTCAAAAAATTTCAAAAAGAGACAATATTCCCTAACTCATTTAATGAGGCCAACATTGTCCTGATACCAAAACCTTGTAAGGATAACCCAAAAAACGAAAATTACAGACAAATATCTTTAATGAATACAGATGCAAAAATCCTAAACAAAATTCTAGCAAATCGAATGCAACAACACATTAAAAAGATTATTCATCACGACCAAGTGGGGTTCATCCCAGGGGCACAAAAGTGTTTTAACATACGCAAATCCATTAATGTGATACATCACATAAACAAATAAAAGACAAAAATCATACGATTATATCAATTTGTGCAGAAAATGCATGTGACAAGATACAACATCCATTTATGATTGAAACACTTAATAAAATAGGAGTAGAAAGAAAAGACCTTAAAATAATAAAGGCCATATGTGACAAGCCCTCAGCTAATCTCATGATTAATTGTGAAAAACTGAAGCCATTTGGCTCTACATTCAGGAACACGACAGGGCTGTCCCCATCACCTCTGCTTTTCAACATAGTGTTGGAAGTCCTTGCCAGAGCAATCAGGCAAGAGAAAGAAATAAAAGGCATCCAAATTGGGAATGAAAAATTTAAATTATCACTCTTTGCAGATGACATGATGCTATATATAGAAAACCCTAAAGACTCTACCAAAAAGCTATTAGAAACAATCAACGAATACAGTAAAGTTGCTGGCTACAAAATCAACGTAGAAAAGTCCATTGCATTCCTATATACTAACAATGAAATCTCAGAAAAAGATATACTAAAAAAAAAAAAAAAATCCTTTTGCAATTGGAGCAAAAAGAATAAAATACCTAGGAATAAACTTAACCAATGATGTGAAAGACCTAGATTGAAAACAATAAGACATTTTTGAAAGAATTTGAAGAAGACATAAAGAAATGGAAAGACATTCCGTGCTCATGGATTGGAAGAATCAACATGGTTAAAATGGCCATATTACCCAAAGCAATATACAGATTTAATGCAATGCACATCAAAATCCCAACGACAGTTTTTAAAGAAATAGAACAAAAAGTCATATTTGTTTGGAACTGCAAAAGACCCCAAACAGCCAAAGAAATCTTAAGAAAAAAGAACAATACTGCAGTTATCACACTCCCTGACTTTAGCTTGTACTACAGAGCTACAATAATCAAAACAGCACGGTATTGGCAAAAAAACAGACACATAGACCAATGGAATAGAATTGAGAACTCAGAAATAAAACCACGTAAATATGGACAGCTAATTTGTGATAAAGAAGCTAAAAACATACAATGGAGCAAAGACAGCCTCTTCAATAAATGGTGCTGGGACAATTGGATAGCCACGTGCAAAAGAATCAAACTGGACAGCTATCTGTCACCATGTAGCAAAATTAATTCAAAATGGATCAAAGACTTAAGCATAAGACCTGACACAATAAACTGCATAGAAGAAAACATAGGTACTATAGTTATGGACCTTGGGTTCAAAGAGCATTTTATGAATTTGACTCCAAAGGCAAGGGAAGTAAAAGCTAAAATAAATGAATGGGAGTATATGAAACCTAAAAGCTTCTGCACAGCAAAAGAAACCATCGACAAAATAAAGAGGGTAAGGGGGGTCGGGGGTGGTAGATGAGGGTAAAGGGGTCAAATATATGGTGATGGAAGGGAAACTGACACTGGGTGGTGAACACACATGTGATATATAGTTGGTGTATTACAGAATTGTACACCTGAATTCTATGTAACTTTAATAATAATTGTCACCCAATATAGTTTAATTAAAAAAAAAACTGCATGGGACCAGTAGGATTTGAATCCTTGAAGGAAGAATATGATTCATAGCTAGGATAACCATAAAATTTGTTGTTCAAACTAGAACATTTTTCAGATTGGAAGAAACTATTCAGAGTTACTTCAGGGTAAAAGGTATAAACTGAGATATCCAAGGTAAAGGAGCAGGAATAATCTCCATATTCATAAAGGGAGGATTTAGGGCATTCCAAACAAAGAGGATGGTTTAAAGGAAAAGACAAAGATCAGGATGAACTGGGTGTGTTCTAAATAAAGTAAAAATGGTTTATATGCTGAACAAAAAAGTAAAAAGTTGAGAAAGAGCTTTGAATGTTTGGCTAAGGACATTGATTTTATTCCATGAAAATAAGAACCATTTAAGAACAGGTGATTTTCAAAATATTTAACAACTAGCACAGCATAGACACAAGAACAGTAAGGCTTTAACAGTGCATACCATCTGAATATCAATTGTGCATTTAAGATTTTTTTGCAGGAGAGCAACGTGATGAAATTGGTGTTTTAGAAAAATGAATGTGGCAGTGATGTGCATGATCAGTGAGAAAGATGCAAGAGCCAGGGCCAGCAAATTATTTCCGTGAATGTCCAGGTAGTATATATTTTAGACCATATGGTCTCTGTTGCAACTATTCAACTCTGCCATTATAGTCCAAAATCAGCATTAGTTAATTCATAAATAAATGATTGTGCTTGTGTGTCAATAAAACTTCATTTACAAAAACAGCAGGATGGATTTGCCCTCTGGGCCATAGTTTGCAAACCCCAGAACTAGAGGTACACAGACTGGTTAAACGGCAATTGCAATACTTCAGGCCCTTAGCTTAGGCTAGGTTAGTAATAGAGGGAATTAAAAAACAAAACACATACCACATATCAGTGAAATCACATGGTTCTCTGCTTTTTCTGTCTGACATATTTCGCTCAGCATTACACTCTCAAGATCCATCCATGTTGTCACAAATGTTCCTATATCATCTATGTAATTTTACTAACAATTGTCACCCCAATAAATTTAAAAAATAAATTCATTTTGTTGTTCTTGGTTTATATAAACCAGAACAACAAAAGAACAAGACAAACAAATGAGAAACAGAAACTCATAGACACAGACAATAGTTTAGTGGTTGCCAGAGGGTAAGGGGGATGGGGGGTGGGGGGTGGGAGATGAGGGTAAGGGGGATCGAATATATGGTGATGGAAGGAGAACTGACTCTGGGTGATTGTGGGGGCAGAGCCCCAGAAAGCAGTTTACAGGCTCTCGGCCTCACGTGGAGGAGTGCTGGCTCGGGTAGTAGATGGCCGCCAGCTGTAGCCAGTTAGCCAATTAGCCGCTGATATAACTGCTGCGGCTACGGAGGAGAGCAGAAGGAGAAGAGAGAAGAAGAGAAAGAATGGGGCTAGCAAGAAGATGGCGGCTGGGCTGGCAAGCATGGATGGCGGTTTGTGGACAGTGTGGATCCAGTCTCCATTGAGAGTATAGTGCCGCCAGAGAGAATATAGTGGTATGACTCCCCTACCTATGGCTCCGTGGGTGTTCCTTTTTGGCCTCACCATATCCTGCGTTCTTGTATGGGGAGCGGGAGCAGAGACCCCGCAGGCCTCCCCGCATAACAAATGGCGCAGCGAGCAGGGTCCCCCGCATGACAAATGGCGCAGCGAGCAGGGTATGGTGCTGGCCAAAGCTCCCCGAAGGGCGGTGGAGCAGTTTGTGTGTATGAACACTCGGTGTCTGGAAGACCAGGAGGAGCAGCTGCCTGAGAGCTGGACCCCCGTGGAGGGGTGGGAGGACGTGGACGGTTCTCCCACCAGCACAGGAAAAGCCATGCAGCTGCTGGAGAGATGGAGCCCCGTGGAGAGGTGGAAAGATGTGGACGGTTCCCCAACCAGCACAGGCCGGAGAAAGCAAAGGTCGTTGCGGCCCTGTGGGCCGAGAGGTTCCTGCTCGGGCAGCCCGGATGCAGGACTTGTAGTCCCAGGAGGTAATGCTTGCTGAGTCCTCCGTGGGAGATAAGGGTGAGGTCAAGGTCGTCCTTCACCCCAGGACAGCCCTGGCAAATGACTATGGACTATGGGGAATTGCCTTCCATCCCTAATTTAATGGACCGCTTGACTGTTTGTTTGGGAACTGTTGTTAGTGGAACTGGGGGATATTTGCTTTTGTGTCTTGACTGGCCGCCATTGAGAATATGTAAGTACCTTGATTGTGAGTCGCTGTTGTTCCAGCAGGGTACCCTGAGAGGCACAGAGAGAGTGGCAGTGCCCTGAGAGCCCTGGCTGAGTCCAGGAAGTCTGGCTGAGCCCTGAAGATACCCTGGCTGTGCCCAGGAAGTCGGGCTGTTCCCAGAGAGAGTGGCAGTGCCCTGAGAGCCCTGGCTGTGTCCAGGAAGTGTGGCTGTGCCCACAGAGAGTGGCAGTGCCCTGAAAGCCCTGGCTGAGTCCAGGAAGTGTGGCTGTGCCCACAGAGAGTGGCAGTGCCCTGAGAAACCCTGGCTGTGTCCGGGAAGACAGGTGGTACCCTAAGAAGTCCAGGAAGTCTGGCCGTGCCCAGAAGCACTGGTGGTGCCCTGAGAAACCCTGGCTGTGCCCAGAGAGCCTGGCTATGTCCAGGATATTGCATTCACCCCCAGGCTCCTCGCACAGGTCCCCTCGCGGAAGACGCTTGTCGCGTAGATTGTGAGGCGAGAGCCTGTAGGGGTGGAGTGTGGGGGCAGAGCCCCAGAAAGCAGTTTACAGGCTCTCGGCCTCACGTGGAGGAGTGCTGGCTCGGGTAGTAGATGGCCGCCAGCTGTGGCTGATTGGCCGTCAGCTGTAGCCAGTTAGCCAATTAGCCGCTGATATAACTGCTGCGGCTACGGAGGAGAGCAGGAGAAGAGAGAAGAAGAGAAAGAATGGGGCTAGCAAGAAGATGGCGGCTGGGCTGGCAAGTGTGGATGGCGGTTTGCGGACAGTGTGGATCCAGTCTCCATTGAAAGTATAGTGCCGCCAGAGAGAATATAGTGGTATGACTCCCCTACCTATGGCTCCGTGGGTGTTCCTTTTTGGCCTCACCATATCCTGCGTTCTTGTATGGGGAGCGGGAGCAGAGACCCCGCAGGCCTCCCCGCATGACAAATGGCGCAGCGAGCAGGGTCTCCCGCACGACAGTGATGAACACACAATGGGATTTATAGATGATGTAATACAGAATTGTACACCTGAAATCTATGTAATTTTACTAACAATTGTCACTCCAGGAAATTTAATAAAATAAAATTTAAAAATAAAAAAAACAAAAATAAATAAATTAATTAAAAACACACAAATACATAAAGAAAAATCTCAAAAAATATTAAATAGATATAGTTGTCTGGATAATTTTGACAAAAGTCCATCTACTGAAGTAGTCTGAAAGAGCTACATACTGCGTTTCCCCGAAAATAAGACCTAGCCAGACCATCAACTCTAAAGCGTCTTTTGGAGCAAAAATTAATATAAGACCAGGTCTTCTTTTAATATAAGACCGGGTATAATATAATACAATGTAATATAATAAAATTTAATATAATACCGGGTCTTATATTATTTTTTGCTCCAAAAGATGCATTAGAGCTGATGGTCCAGCTAGGTCTTATTTTCGGGGAAACATGGTAATTGAGGACGAGGTGTTTTTACCTGTATCATCCAGTTCACTTTTCCCGATTGCTAGAAAGAATTCATGAACAGAATCCTAGCCTTCTGACAGGATGTGCATATGCACATACTAAAAGGATCAAAATGAATAATAGCAAACAATGAACAAGTTACTTAAACAGATCTCATAATAATCAGTTACAATGAAATTTTCACTAAACTGGAGCACAAATCCAATGAGGATTGTTAAGACATAGACACACCAAATCAATCAACATGCTGAGGGATTATCAAATACCAAAAATGAGCTACAGAATGTAGATAAAACATATAAGGAGCTAGAGCATCTTTGAAACAAAGACCTGGTGTGGGGACAGAGCCCCAGAAAGTAGTTTACAGGCTCTCTGCCTCACGTGGAGGAGTGCTGGCTCGGGTAGTAGATGGCCATCAGCTGTGGCTGATTGGCCGTCAGCTGTAGCCAGTTAGCCAATTACCCGCTAATATAACTGCTGCGGCTGCGGAGGAGAGTGGAGGAGAGTGAAAGAGAGTCGTCGGTGGGTTGCAGACAAAAGGGACAGCAGTTCGCACGTCCAGTGAACCCAGCCTCCAGTGAGACCGTAGTGGTATGACTCCCCTACCTATGGCTCCGTGGGTGTTCCTTTTTGGCCTCACCATATCCTGCGTTATGAGGGGAGCGGGACCAGAGACCCAGCAGGGTCTCCCGCACGACACCTGGGAAAACACAATGTTCTTTTTTATGGGGAAAGAACACTTAGGACATTAGTAAAGGAACAAGCAAGAGCATTTTAAATGAGATTAATTGAGCATTGTGTTACCTGAAATTAACTAAATAACAAAATGGTTTTTGAAATACTTGATGTGGGCAAATGGAGGCATTTAGAGGTCAAAAAGAGATGCTATCATTGAGATGTGACATATTGCAAAAAGAAAAATGCAATTGTCAAATGACAGCCAAGTGTGGCTAACAGAGTTAGGTGTAGAAATAAGGGGTGACACAGTAGACTCTAGCAATAAAATAAGTTTATTGATCACCTCTATTCAATCTGTATCCACTGGAAACCTAAAGCTGTTCGCTAAGAAATTAAAATGTCAAACCCACATCCAGTTGTTTAGGGATTAACTGATAGGTTGAGGAAATGTCAATGAGATTGTACTAACATGGTACCAGAAAATCTGGTCAGATTGATCAGGTCCCTTAAATAGCTGGTCCTTTTGTGAGTATGGGGCTGGGGGAATCAAATTGCTTTTTTTTTCTTTTTTGCTACATTTCACTCATTTGATTTCATTAAATTGGCTGACCCCAGAATCAATTTTTTAATTGAGTGATTTAGTGGCCTCTATAGATACCACCTGCATTACTTGCTATCCTGACTGCATTGTTTAGAGGAAAAGAAGACTGAAAGAAATTGTTAACATCAAAAAACAGCAACCTTATCCCAGTTCCTTATAAAATACCAATATGCTATCACCAAGAGGGACAAAATGGATAAAAATTACACACAGTTCACAGGCAGCAAATGTAGAGGCTCAGATGAGTAATCTTAAAACTGAAAGGGGAGAGGAATGAAGGAGTACAGAAAAGGAAGACTAAACTTTTGATGCAATTCTTGGCACAATCTCTGAGTAATGTTTCTCTTCTTGTGCCTTCTCGATTCCCTCCTGACCTTGTTAGGTGACAGGCTGATCCATGAAATGATGTGGTGCCATTAACATTAGTTTTAATGTACTCCTTTTGCATAAAGCATTTGCATTCCAAGAGGGGAGAGGAATTTGGGGGCCTAATATAAAAGAACACATCTCTAACAGGGAGAATTTCTAACACCTATGGCTAGTCCGTAGGGAACTTGGGGACACAAGAGGGGTAAAACTACACAGTGCCCCTCAAATCATCCCATGTTGGCAGACACCTAATCTGCTTGAATATAAATCCGGGGTGGAATAATGGAATCATAGAATATACCACCCTATGATCTCCATTTTTAATGAAGGGTTAAAAATATCTAATCCAGCTATTCACAACTTCAGATGCATATAAGAATCACTTTTGAGCCTTTAAACAATAAGATGCACGAGGCCTATCTCCACAGATTTTGACTTTGCTGGTCTGGAGGAGTGGAACCTAAGTATTTGGTATTTTCAAAAATTCCCCAAGAGATTGTAATGTGCAGAGAGATTTGAGAACCATCAATCTAATCTTAGACTTTTAGGGCTGAAAATGAATTTAGTCATAAAGACCAATCTATACCTAATAACAATCTTGCCAAACTATTACTACATTTAATTCCTTCTATTAAAATGTGTACTGCGTGCACATCTGCAGGGAAGAATTCCTCCAGGAAACTCTCCATTTATGAACATGAGAACACGATTTCCTCATCAGCTACAACCAAGACACACTTCTGGGAAGCAAAAGAAACTATGGGAATGTCTCTATTTTCAGAAGCCAATAATATACCCCAATCCTCAATATCCAGGTCTCAAACAAATTCAAAACTAATCCCACAAAAAAGCACAGTTACCAGATAGATAGATGAGAGAGAGAGAGAGAGAGAGAAATATACGATAGATAGATAGATAGATAGCTAGATAGATAATAGATAGACAATGGATAGCTAGATAGAATTTTAACATCAGGAGTTTCAATAAAAAAGGTACTTTCCTGTCTGCCTGTTCTCACTCTGCTGCTGAAATAGTTATTTGTTCATCAAACCAAACAAGCTCAAATGTCGTGCATCTTAGTCAGGGCTAAAGTGATTAGAAATGAGTAGTGGTTTAGAGCAGTGTTTTTCAACCATGACTCTACATAAACCATATTTCAAAATGCTTTGTGCCTGTTTCTTCTCCTTTTTCCTCTGTAATGACAGCAGTTAGTGCTTAATTCCTGAAACCCTTACCTGTTTTCCCTTTCTTCTATTATCCATAAGTTTTGGAGATTTTGATAGATAATTTAAGTTATTTACTCTTCTGTAGCGGTGTCTTCTGTAGTGTGTTTGTAGCACAATAATATCGTGGAATGTTCATAAGCATTTCTTCAGATGAAAGTTTCCATAGTCAAGTTGTTTTGAGAAAAGCTTATTAAACAAAGAACTGATTTATTTATTTACTGCAGAACTTTCCAGGGAGTTTAATATGCTAATATGAATCGTGAGTCTCCAAGATAAATTAAAATAAAATATCTCAGGACTACTGTATTGTAGAACATCTTTAAGATGGATGAATTTATCATCACTATAATCTGGGATGAGGAACACTAGTTTGGTGAGAGTGGTAGGAAACCTGGTGATGCGAGGCACCTTGTCCCTTTACATATGCTTTGTGTCCAAACTTTTCCTATTCTTGATTTTTTCCTCCACCTGGAAAACTTCTTCATTCCCTCTAGGCAATCTGTAGCTTCTCTTCTTTGAATGCCTACATATTCACTGGCTATGGTGCTGTAGTCCTAAACACTAGGATAATGGGTATCTTCTCTTCTTTGTTTAAATTTTCTTCAAAAAGTAATAAGCACTTTTAGGGCACAATGGGACATTCTTCTTTCATATGTTCTACTGTGACTAGTCCAGTGCAGGCCTTAACAATTTTTAATTAATTTAAAAAATGTTTACTGAATATCTACTATATGCCAGGCATGACAATTAGTACAGTAAAACCACATGTTGTTGTAGCTCACATAATTGAATTCTGCAATTCATATTCTATGATTTCTTCAACCCTATCTACTCCCTTCACTCTGATAATCACCTCTTTTACCAAGGATTTATATGAGTTGAACCACACCAAAACACTCTTATTTGACCACTTTTTAAGACAAAAAAATTGCAATTTCATAGTTTCATACAGTTTTTGAAAAAATTACCTTGCAAAGGTGGTCTGAATTCTCAGCCCAGGTTCCTACCCATCTCATATCTGTTGCAGATTAAGGTATGCTTATGGTCCCACTGATAACCTGAGTCCTCTTGCCCTCAGTCAGCAAGTAGAGCTCCTATGGCAGTAACGGTTACAACCTAAGGAGACTCAGGACTTTCAATTCTTTGAGGCAATCTCCAAAGTGTTCTTAGAGCATTTTTATTTGCCCTCATTATGACTGCTAATGTGCAGATAGCACCTGTCCAAGAACTGGTTGTCCACTATTGTGTTGTTCTCCTTCCTGATCAAGAGCCTGAGTTCCTTTGCATAGTCCCCCTATGTTTCCCAAATATTTGTTTATTGCTGTCTTGAATCCCCAACCCAGTCTGTATATTCTTATAACAGACTCTACGCTGTTCTCTTGCTTGCATTTACCCTTCTGGGCATTGATCCCTGACCTCTCACTCTACCTATGCTGAGCCTCCCATGAATATGGAACTTTCTGAGTATTACTCAGCCCATGTACTATAATTTGGAAGTTTGTTTAAGTTCTTTCTGTTTCTTCTGACCCCTTGATACTATTCCCAGCTTCATCTATGTGACTTGCTTTGGTGTGTGAACCAGGACTCCAACGGGCCTCTAGTCAGACTACTAGCCACAGGCCCACAAGTCCAACTTGGCCCCTAGGTCTCCTGGCTTGCATTATTTTTAAACAACATTTCACCCAGTCATGGGAGTCATTAGAGTTTTTGAAAAGCAAGACAAGAATATAATTTGACCACTTTATGAAGTTTTACAATATCATGATTTTTTATATAAGGATATTTAATGAAACAATGAAATATTAATGATATATGCATATAATTGATATGAGAAAATTTAAGATGCAAAACCTGTGTATAATATTGCTCCACTTAAAAATATATGTGTGTCTGGGAGTAGGCCCGGTGGCTCAGGCAGTTAGAGCTCCATGTTCCTAACTCCGAAGGCTGCCGTTCGATTCCCACATGGCCCAGTGGGCTCTCAAACACAAGGTTGCCAGTTCAATTCCTCGAGTCCCGCAAGGGATGGTGGGTTCCACCCCCTGCAACTAAGATTGAACATGGCACTTTGAGCTGAGCTGCCTCCCGGATGGCTCAGTTGGTTGGAGCATGGGCTCTCAACCACAAGATTGCCAGTTCAATTCCTCGAGTACCACACGGGATAGTGGGCAGCGCCCCATGCAACTAAGATTTGACATGACACCATGAGCTGAGTTGCCGCTGAGCTCCTGGATGGCTCAGTTTGTTGGAGCACGTCCTCTCAACCATAAGGTTGCCAGTTCGACTCCCGCAAGGGATGGTGGGCTGTGCCCCCTGCAACTAGCAATGGCAACTGGACCTGGTGCTGAGCTGCACCCTCCACAACTAAGACTGAAAGGACAACAACTTGAAGCTGAACGGCACCCTCCACAACTAAGATTGAAAGGACAACAACTTGACTTGGGAAAAAAAAAGTCCTGGAAGTACACAGTGTTCCCCAATAAAGTCCTGTTCCCCTTCCCCAATTAGAAAAAAATCTTTAAAATTATATATATATATATATATATATATATATATATATATATATATATGTCACACAAACAAACACATAGAGAAACAGACACATACATGCTTGCATATGAAAAAGGCTGAAAACATCATAGAAATGGTGGCATTAGGAGACCCTCTTGAAATCTTCACTGGAATTTACAACAAATTAAACAGCTATAATTCCATAAAGGATTCCCTGCTCAGCAGACAGGCAAGACAAAGAGATGTACAATTGAAATCATATACAGGTGGGCAAGTTGGGTGACCTGAGGAGGAGGGAATCGGTAAGTGTAGGCATTTGGGCCGTGCACAGGCCACAGGACACACACAGGAGCTCCCCACATTCAGGACCTATAGCAGTGAAAGGAGAGGGGAAAATTCTGACCCCTTATGGCTGATAGTCTCACTGGAGGGATCAGGGTATAACACAGTGGAACACAATGCTCATGGCAGAGACCTCAGAGCAAAGACAGAAGGGAGAAGTGTGAAAATGGTGGTTTAAGCCTTCACTGTCAAGCAGAAAACAAGATACAGTAGTACCTCGGTTTTCAAATGTCTCCATTGACGACCATTTTGGTTTACAAACACCGTAAACCCGGAAGTAAATGCTTAGGTTTTTGGACATGCCTCAGAAGTTGAACATGTCATGCAGCTTCTGCTGAGTGCAAGATCCTGAGGCCTAGCTTTCAGCTGTTTTCGAAAGTTTCAGAACTCGAACGGTCTTCTGGAATGGAATATGTTTGAAAACCGAGATACCACCACATAGGCACAGGCCTAGCCGAACCCTCCCTACCCGCCCAGAACTCACCCCACCCCCTCCTTCCCTGTGCTAGAAGCAGAACAGTGGCAGTGTCAAATCAAAACAACAGAATATTTCCTGTTCTGAAAACTGTGGCTCCTCATCCATGGACTTGTGACCCAACTAGTTCTGGTGAGGAGGGGGAGCATCAGGTGCAAGATTGGATGTGCTGGTGGTTGTGACCAGTGCTCAGAACCAACTCTCACAACCCACCCCACCCCTGCCTCCACATATATGGGCAGGTCCCTGCAGGAGTAAAGAGAGCTGCTGAAATACATGGGCTCTGAATCTGGTGCAGGAAGAGCTGAAGAACTTCAGAAGCTCTCCACATCCCCCGACGGAGGCGGTGCCCTGAGACCCAGGTGACTTGCTCATACAGAAGAACCCCACCTTCCAGGGAACCCTTCCCCCCATTGTGGGAAAACCCAGAACAGTACAGAGAAAATATAGCACTACAGTGTGAGAGAGAATAAAAGGCTGCAGCTGGAGAAAAAATAAAATATTCCACCAATACATACTAGAAAGCAAAAGAAAGACCACTTCCTGTCAACCTGTTACAGAAGCCACTCCTGTAGATGCCTAGGAAAAGAAATAATAATTCATTAATTACAATGAATAACCAAAGTAACAAGGCAGCTCAGAAAGAAAATGAAATGTCTCGGATTACCTCATAAAAATGGATTCGTGAGGTAAGCCACTTGAAATCACCCCTGAATTTTACAAAAAAAAATTGAACAACTATAATTCCACAAAGGACACCTTGCGCAGCAGACAGATAAGACAAATAGGCGTACAACTGAAATCATCTAAAAGTGGGCAAATTGGGCGAGCAGGGGAAAAGGAAGCAAAAAATGTGGAGACAGGGACCATGCAAGTACAGGGCACAGACCTAGCTCAGAACAACAAGCTCCCTGCATTCCGGAACTACTTCAGCCATGGAGGACAAAAGAACTTGGACTGCTGGTGCTCCACTTATGGTGCACAGTCCTGCCTGAGGGATCAACATATAAAAAGGCTGAACCTAATGCTCATGGTAGAAACCTTGGAGAAAAGACTGAGGGAAGAAGGGTGGAAAGGGCTGTTTAATCCATCATTGCCCAGCAGAAGACAGAAGATGTGGAGCCTAGCCAAGACCTCCCCACGCTCACAGAGCTTGTCCCACTGCCACCCTATCACTGCTAGTACAAGCAGAACAGTAGCAGTGTCAGATCAAAAGAACAGAATATTTGCAGTTCTAAGAAGAGTGATCCCCACAAACTCACAGCCCAAATAGTTCCAAAGAAGTGGAGGGAGCCTTGGGTGCAGTACTGGCTATGGTGGTGGTCGCTGGCAATGCTCTGGGCAAACTCTCACAACCCATCCTGCCTCTGTCCCCATCTATTGGGCAAATCCCTGCAGGAGTAAACAGAGCTACTGAAGCAAAAGGCTCTGAATGTGATGCAGGAAGAATTTTGGAACTTCAGAAGCTCTCCACATCCCCCCATGGAGGCAGGGCCCAGTGACCCAGGTGAACTGTTCACAGAGGAGAAGCTCATCCAGGAAATCCCATCATTGTGTGAGAAGCCGGAACAGTACACAGATAATAGAACACTATTAGCGAGAATAAAAGTCTGCTATTAGAGAGAATAAAAGTCTGCAGTCAGAGAGAAAATAAAACATTCTACCAACAAGTACTGGAAAACAAAAGAGAGACCTCGTTCAATCAACCTGTTGCAGAACCCCCTCCTGTAGATGCTTAGGAATAGAAATAATAATTCATTAATTGTAATGAATAACCAAGGTAACATGGCAACTCCAAAAGAAAATAAAGTCTTCAGAAAATGAACTTAAAGACATGGAAATAAGTGACTTAAATGACAGAGAATTCAAAATTGCAGTTCTTAGAAAACTCAAAGACGTGCAAAAAAACACAGACAGGAAGTTTAATGAACTAAGAAACACAATCAAAGAAGAAAATGAAATTTTAAAAAGAAAAAAATTGAATTTCTGGAGATTTAACTTAATAAAAGAAATGAAGAATGAAATAGCCACTTTAGGTAATAGAGCTGATTAGATTGAAGAAAGAATCAGTGACAACAAAAATAGAAATCTGGATATGACACAGATCAAAGAAGAGAGGGACTTGAGAGTTAAAAGAAATGAAAGAACTCTACAAGAACTTCTGACTCCATCAGAAAGAGCAATATAAGAATAACGGGCATACCAGAAGGAGAAAGAAAGGGAAAGGGAACGGAGTGTATATTCAAAGAAATAGTCGATGAGAACTTCCCACACTTGTGGAAAGGATTGGATCCTTGAATCCAAGAAGCAAATAGAACACCTAATTAACTCAATCTCAACAGGCCTTCTCCATTTTATTGAAGTTGTCAAAAATTAATGACAAAAATAGACTCCTCAAGACAGCCAGGAAAAAGAAGATGGTAACCTATAAAGGAAAGCCCATTATATTATCATGAGATATTTAAGCAGAAACTCTACAAGCGAGGAGGGAGTGGAATCAAATAATCGAACCATTGAAAGAGAGAAATTATGAGCCAGGAATACTATATCCAGCAAAAATATCCTTTAGATATGAAGGAGGAATAAAGACCTTTCCAGACATACAGAAGCTGAGGGAATTTTGTAACACAGGAAATGCACTACAAGGAATAGTGAATGAGGTTATTTGACCAGCATAAATAGGAATAATTTCTGACAACAAAAACATAAAAGGGGGCAGAGTAAAGGCCTGAACCAGAATACGGGAATGGAGAAAGTAAGTGTGATGAAGTAAATGGAATGCAATAATTATGAAACTTTCTTTTACATAAACTTAAGGGTAACCACTCAAAAACAATCCAGAACTGAAATATATAACATAATAAAAGAAGAAACACAGGGAAAATCATAAAATACCACCACACTGAAATAATAGACACTAACAAAAAAGCAAAGAAAACATGGAGACACAGACTTACCAGAAAACCAAAGAAAAAATGATAGGAAATCCTCATATGTCAATAACTACCCTAAATATAAATGGACTGAACGCACCAATAAAAAGGCACAGAGTAGCAGACTGGATCAAAAAAGTAAACCCAAACACAAGCTGCCTCCAAGAGACACATATCAGTTACAAAGACAAATATAGACTCAAAGTGAAAGGGTGGAAATTGACACTCCAAGCAAATGGTATTCAGAGAAAATCAGGTGTAGCTATACTGATATCAGATGAAACAGACTTCAGGATAAAAAAAGTAACAAGAGACAAAAATTGACATTCCATAATGATAAAGGAAACTATACAACAAGAAGACATAGCAGTCACCAATATTTCTGCCCACATCAGGGAGCACCAAAATATACAGAGCAACTACTGACAGAACTAAAGGGAGAAATTGACCAAAACACCATTATAGTAGGGGACCTAAATACATCATTGACAGCTCTGGATAGATCATCCAAATAAAATATAAAAAAAAGAAATATCAGCCCTAAATGACACATTATATGAAATGGTCACAATTGACGTTTATAGAGCACTTCGTCCTAGAATATCAGAATATATATTCTTTTCTAGTGTACATGGAACATTCTCAAGGATAGACCCTATATTGGGACATAAAACTAGCCTCACCAAATATAAGAGGACTGAAATCATCCCGAGAATAATCTATGATCACAGGGCTTTGAAATTGGAAATCACTGAAAAATGAAAGCAAGCAAAAGCACAAATATGTGGAGATTAAATAACATAATTTTAAAAAAGGACTGTGTAAAAGACAAAATAAGACAAGAGATCAAAAAATACATAGAAACAAATGATAATGAAAACACATCCTGACAAAATTTTGAGATGCAGTGAAAAAAATTTTAAGAGGGAAATTTTTATCATTACAGGCCTCTGTCAAAAAACAATAAAAATCCCAGAAAAATACCCTCATGTTACACGTTAAAGAACTAGAAATAGAAGAACAAATTAAACCCAAAGTCAGCATAAGGAAGGAAATAATAAAAATCCGAGTGGAACTAAATGATAAAGAGAACAAAAAGACAATAGAAAAAATTAATGCAACAAAGAACTCGTTCTTTGAAAAGATTAATAAAATTGACAAATCCTTGGCTAGACTCACTAAGATAGAGAAAAGACACAAGTAAACAAAATCAGAAATGAAAGAGGGGAAGTTACCACGGATTCTACAGAAACACAAAGGTTCATCCAAGAATAATATAAAGGGCTACATGCCACCAAATTCAATGACCTGGAAGAAATGGATATGTTCTTCGAAATATATATCCTTCATAGGGTGAATCACAAAGAATTGGGAAATCTAAATAGACTGGTCACCAGTAAGGAAATTGAATCAGACATCAGAAACCTTCCCAAAAGCAAATCTCCGAGACTAGATGGCTTCAGTAGTGAAATCTGCCAAACTTTCAAAAAGGATCTAATATTGGTCATGCTCAAACTCTTCCAAAAAATTGAAGAAGAGACAATATTACCAGACTCATTTCCTGAGGCCAACATTAACCTGATACCAAAACCTGGTAAGGATTACACGAAAAAAGAAAATGATAGACCAATATCTCTGATGAATACAGATGCAAAAATCTTAAACAAAATTTTAGCATATCAAATGCAACAATGCATTAAAAAGATTATACATCAAGACCAATTAGGGTTCATCCCAGGAGCACAAGGATGGTTCACCATAGATAAATCAATCAATGAGATACACTACATAAACCAAATAAAGGACAAAAATCATATGATTATATCAATAGATGCAGTCAAAGCATTTGACAATATACAATATCCATTTATTATTAAAACACTTAACAAAGTATTTATAGAAGGAAAATACGTTAATATATTAAACATCATATATGACAAACCCTCCGCTACTATCATAATTAAGAATGAAAAACTGAAGCAATTTGATCTACGTTCAGAAACACAAGAGGGCTGTCCCCTATCACTTCTTGTTTAGGATCTCCTAGCCAGAGCAATAAGACAACAGAAAGAAATCAAAGGAATCCAAATTAAGAATGAAGAAGTTAAATTGTCACTCTTTGCAGATGATATGATGCTGTATATAGAAAACCCTACAGACTCAACCAAAAAGCTATTAGAAACAATAAATGAATACAGTCAATTTGCCAACTACAAAATCAATGTACAAAAGTCCACTGCATTCCTACAGAGTACTGACAATGAAGTCTCAGAAAAAGAAAAAAAAAATTCCTTTTGCCCTGCAACAAAAAAAAAACAAAAACAAACAAAAAAAAAAACCTAGGAATGAACTTAACCAAGGATGTGAAAAACCTACATAGTGAAAACTATAAGATATTCTTAATAATAAATTGAAGAAGACACAAAACAATGGGAAGACATTCCATGTTGATGGATTGGAAGAACCAACATAGTTAAAATGGGCCATATTACCCCAAAAATAGACAGATTTAATGCAATCCCCATCAAAATCCCACTGGCATTTTGTAAAGTAATAGAATAAAAAAATCATCATATTTGTATGGAACCACAAGAGACCTCGAATAGTCAAAGCAATTCTAAGAAACAAACAAACAAAAAAACAATGCTGGAGTTATCACACTCCCTGACTTCAGCTTTTACTTTAGGGCAACAACAATCAAAACAGCATGGTATTGGCAGAAAAACAGACACCCAGACCAATGGAATAGAATTGAGAACCCAGAAATAAACCCACATAAATATGGACGAATAATTTTTGACAAAGAAGCAAAAAACATACAATGGAGAAAAGACAGCCTCTTCAATAAATGGTGCTGGGAGAATTGGAAAGCCATGTACAAAAGACTTAAACAAGACTTCTATCAGTCACCATTTACCAAAATTAATTAAAAGTGAATATTCAGTAACAACAAGATTGCCATGGGGAAATGAAAGTCAATTGGGGGAATGTAATCAATAATGTTGTAAAGATTTTGAAGGGTATCCAATGGAAACTGGTCTCATTAGGGAGACCAATTCAGGGATGATGTAGATATCTGATCAGTGTACTGTACACCTGAATCTGAAGCTGAACAATAATGACTGTGAAATATATATATATATATATACATATATATATATATATATATATATATATATATATATATATACATATATACATATTTACAAGAAGTGGAGTACAGCATTAGGAATAGAGACAGTGGAAATGTAATGACTGTGTGCGATGTCACAGGGATAATGGATGGGGGGAAGGGGGTGGTCACTGTGTAAGGGATATAAATGATAAATGTCTAACTATTACATTGTTTTGTGCACCTGAAACTAATAAAAAATGGTATTAAAAAAAGCGGCACTCCATGAATTCCTTTCTCTACCACGTAATTGGAAATCCATCTTTGAGGTGTTTTACAAATTGGTTGTACAATTTTAACTTGCAGAAATTCATCTGATGTGTTTTAGGTTTATCTAGCTCTACTTTAAGACTTTAAAAGGATATACAGATAGTGATCAATCAATAATTTCAATGACTATATTGATTTTTTTGATCATTGTAATTAAATGTTTAGAATGCTAAGTTAAAAATGTTGTTTGGTACATAGCAAAAAAATAAATGAATAAAAGACCTAAACATAAGAATTGAAAAAATAAACTGCATAGAAGAAAACATAGGTACTAAAATTATGGACCTTGGGTTCAGAGAACATTTTATGAATTTGACTCAAAGGCAAAGGAAGTAAAAGCTAGAATAAGTGAACAGGAATATATCAAACTAAAAAAAATTCTGCACATCAAAGAAAACCTTTGACAAAATGGAGAGGCAACCAACCGAATGGGAGAATATTTTTGCAAACAGCACCTCCAATAAGGGGATAATATCTAAAATATATAAGGAACTCATACAACTCAACAATAAAAAAACAAAGAATCCAATTGAAAAATGGACAGAGCACCTGAAGAAACATTTCTCCAAAGAGGACATACAAATGGCCAATAGACATATGAAAAAATGTTCAACATCACTTATAATCAGAGAAATGCAAATAAAAACCACAATGAGATATCACTTCACCCCAGTTAGAATGGCTGTCATCAACAAGACAAACACTAACAAGTGTTGGAGTGTCTGTGGAGAAAAAGGAACCCTCATACACTGTTGGTGGGAATGCAGACTGGTGCAGTCGTTATGGAAGGCAGAGTGGAGGTTCCTCAAAAAATTATGAGTAGAATTACCATATGACCCAGCAATCTCTCTCCTGGGTATCTACCCAAAAGTCCTGAAAACATTTACACAGAAAGACAAGTGTGCTCCAATGTTCATTGCAGCTTTATTTATGGTGACCAAGACATGGAAACAACCAAAATGTCCTTCGATATATGAATGGATAAAGAAGCTGTGGTATATATACACAATGGAATACTATTCGGCAGTAAGAAAAGATGAAATAGGACCATTTGTGACAACATGGATGGATCTTGAGATTATAATGCTAAGCGAAATAGGTCAGACAGAAAAAGCAGAGAACCATATGATTTCACTAACATATGGTATATGAACCAAAAACAACAAAAGAACAAGACAAACAAATCAGAAACAAAAACTCATAGACACAGACAATACTTTCATTTCTTTTAAGTCTCAAGTCTCTCTTCTTCCATCTGTGTCATTTCCAGGTTCCTGTCTTCGATGTCACAGATTCTTTCCTCCATCTAGTCAACTCTATTACCTAAGCTGGCTATTTCATTCTTCATTTCTTTTATTGAGTTCTTAATCTAAGAATTTCTATTTGGTTCTTTATTAAAATTTCAATCTCTCTTTGGTAAAAATGTTCATTTTGTTGTTTGCTTCTGTTTCTGAGTTCATTAAACTACCCGTCTGTGTTTTCTTGCATGTCGTTGAATTTTTTAAAAACTTCAATCTTGAATTCTCTGTCTTTTAAGTCACTTATTTCCATGTCTTTAAGTTCATTTCCTGGATATTTTTTCATTTTCTTTCTGAGCTGTCTTGTTACATTGGTTATTCATGGCAATTAATGAATTATTATTTCTCTTCCAATGCATCTATAGGAGTGGGTTCTGCAACAGGTTGATAGGAAGAGGTCTTTCTTTCGTTTTCCAGTATGTGTTGGTAGAATATCTTTTTTCTCTCTGAATGCAGCCTTTTATTCTCTCTCATACTGTAGTGTTACACTTTGTCTGCATTGTTCCAGCTTCTCACACGATGGGGGAATTCACTGGAAGGTGTGCTTCTCCTCTGTGAACAGGTCACCGGGGTCAAAGGCACCACATCCACAGTGGGATGTGGAGAGTTTCTAAAGTTCCAAAGCTATTCCTGCACCAGTTTTAGAGCCTGTGTGCTTCAATGGCTGTTTACCCCTGCAGGGATCCACGCAGACAGGTGGGGAAAGGGGAGAAGTGGGTCGGAATGTGTGAGATGACCCAGAGTAGTGGCAGCAACCACCAGCACAGCCAGTCCTGCACCCAAGGCTCCCTCTCCTTTGCCAGAACTAGTTGAACTGCGAGTCAGAACTGCAAATATTCTGTCCTTTTTATCTGACACTGCTACCTTTCCACTTGTCACACTGGGAGGGTGGGGGTGGTGCAAGCTCTGGGAAGCTGGGTGGGGGCTAGGCTCTGTGCCTATGCTTTCTGTCCTCTGCTTGTTGTGAGGGCTTAAACTGCTGCTTTCATCCTTCTTCCCTTAATCTTTGCTCTGAGATCTCTGCTGTGAGCGTTGGGTTCAGCCGTGTTATATGCTGATCTCTCAGGCAGGACTGTGGGTCATAAGCCGACCACTAGCAGTCTGAATTCTTTCCTCTGCCGTGGCTTTGGTAGCTCTGGAATGGAGGGATCTCAGAGCTCTGAGCTCTGTCTGCGCTCTATGGCCTGCGCAGTGGCCTATGTCTCTGCACTTTCCCCTTCCTTACTCCCCTGCTTTCCCAATTTGCACACCTTTACATGGTTTCAATTGCCCATCTCTTAGTCTTGCCTGTCTTCTGTGCAGGGAGTCCTTTGTGGAATTATAGCTGTTCAGTTTGTTTTAGATTCCAGGGGAGCTTTCAAGAGGCTCACCTCATCCTGACATTTTTATGACATAATCCAAATAGGTTTTCAATTACTTGTGTTCTCTCTTCTCCTTCTGGTACTGCTATATTGCAAACGTTATTACACTTGATGTTGTCCTGTAGATCCCCTAAACTATCCAGTTTTCTGGTTTTGTTTTTTTCATTTTTTCTTTGTTTTTCTTTTCACTGTACCAGTTGGGTGTTTTCTGATACCCTGTCTTCTAAATTGCTGATTCAATCCTCTGCTTCATCCAATCATCTGTTGATTCCTTCTAGTGTATTCTTCATGTCAGTTATTGTATGCTTCGTTTCCAAATTGTTCTCTTTTATTGTTTCTATGTCCTTTTTTATGCTTACAATCTCTTTGTTGAAGTTCTCACTAAGTTCCTTAAACATCCTTATAACCAGTGTTTTGAACTCTGTATTTGGTATTTTTCTGACCCTCATTTCATTTTAATTCTTTTTTCTGGATTTTTCTTCTGTTTCTTCATTTAGAATATATTTATTTGTTTCCTCATTTGGCTGCCTTTCTGCTGTGTAAAAGCTCCTGGAGTTTTCCAAGTTGGGTGGGGTAAAATCCCATGGCATCATTGAGGTGGAGTGGTGTTGCTCACCAGGCCAACGAAAATTCTGCTTTGGTTGTATGTGGGGGAAGGGCTCCCCACAGGAAATAGGGGATTTGACCACTTTCTACACAGGAGTAAGGCTCATCTCAGGAACAGTGGTAGCTTTCCCTCCAGCCTTGCCTCAAAGCCACACAATTCAGTGTCTGCCTATTTGTCTCTCAGCACCTCCCAAGCAGCAATTTCCCTGCCAGAGTCTAGGGTGAAGCTTTGGAGTGAGAGATTCTGTGCGTGGGCACTTTAAGAGGACACCTGGGTTTCCAGCTGCCTTCTGTATCACCTGGACAGATGGAATCCCCATTAATTTTCGTGGCCAGATGTTGTGGGGGCTTGTGTTCTCAGCAATGGTGCTTTGGGCTGGGAAGTCAGCATGGATTTGGTATCCCTCACTCTTCAGGGGGGACCTCTGCAGCCAGGATAACCCTCTCAATGTTTAACCACTACATGTGGGTGTGGGACCAGCCCTTTTCATGTCTCCTTCACTCCTACCAGTCTCTAGGTGGCTTCTTCTCCATATCCTTAGTTATAAGATATAACTAACTGTTCAGCTAGTCTTTGAATGGTTCTCCAGGTTGAATGTTCTATAATTTCGTTGTAATCTTAATGTGGTCAAAGGATAAGGCAAGTATGTGTTTAACTACTGTGCCATCTTGACCAGAACTCATTGCTAAGGATCTTTCAGACAGTGACATACAACCTATATTTAGGTGTTCAGAGAGAGCAACCACCAGGAAGACTCTAAGACAAGCATTTAAATACGAACTTATCCTTATGTCTAGAGTCCCAAAACAATAGAATCAAATTAGGTCTTTTGTTATACTACTGATACTCTTCATATACCTTCAGCATGGACTTTGTGCTTTAAATTTTTCTTTGTAGTTATAGGAATGGGTTTCCACTGAGTCATCCAAACTTACTTTCAACCAATTATAGGATGCATCTGTGAAACAGCTGATCACACTTATATGACAGATATAACATGATGAAAGCCAACTGGCCCATTTTGTAGAAAGAAATCAAGATACAACTAATTTATCCATTAGAACTCTTTGTAGTTTAAGTCACTGAAAACACAACTCAATTTATATTATAAAGGGGCTCATATAACTAAAAATTCCAGAGGTAAACAAAGCTTGACCCGCTAGCTCTAACAGTGTCACTGATAACCCAGTCTGTGTACATCTTTCTACTCTGATTTCTGCAGTAATGGCTTCCTTCTCATATTCCATTTGGTAGATATTTGGCAGCTCTAACCTCTCCCACTTGGTAGCAAAATGGCTGCTGCAATTCCAGACCTCTCACTCTCCCTATACTACATAGGAGAAAGACAGAATTTCTATCAGTAGTTCCTGCACTAGTCCTATCCATTGTCCATAATTGCCATGAATTAAATTAAGTGCTCATCCACAAACTAATCAATTTGACCAGGGGGGTGATATTTGCCCATTAGTTTAGATTAGTCAGTGCTCATCTCTAGATTTAATGAGTGGAATCAACCCCATCCAAAGCATAATGGCAGAAAGTCAAGGAGGAATGAATTCCTCAAAGGATAATCAGTGCATAATTGCTGTAAGAATGGAATATGGCTCCGGGAAAGGCAACCGACAAATGACTATTTTTAGATAATGAAAATAGTAGGGCTACAACATATCAAACTTACAAACTTTACTTTGTGGTTAAATATAAGACTGGTCTTATTTTTCTACGAATACAATTAGATTTTGCAACCAGTTAATTAATAAATAGTAACCAGAACTTAAACAGTTCTGAACAGGAAATAGTTTTATTTATTTCACTCCTTATTGTCTTAAATTATGCTATTGAGACTCTCTCTTTCTTGCCCCACAATGACTCCTGGAAAGAGTGAATAGCTTTTCAGGTACTTGCAGTTAGAAGAATAGCTTCATTTTGAACATTAAGACTGTTATATTTAATAAAACATATAACCGGTGTAAAGTAAAACCTCAGTTTCATATGTTCTCTCTTTCCCTAGCTCAAGGATCTACAGTTAGGAAGGAAAGTGATCTCTTCTTACCTATTCCTAATAGCTTTTTTTGCTCCTGTTCTTTCATCCCCCTATTGATTGGTACTAAATGGAAAAAAGCAAGCAGTTTTTTTTTGGTTTTTGTTTTGTTTTGTTTTGTTTTTTGTGTGTGTTTTTTTAATCTACTTAGTGCTTCTGACAGTTCTCTCTTGGCTAACACTGGCTGGCCATTTCTATGGGTATTGAAATCCAGGCTCTTTAATGAAGCATTTTTTGTTGTTGTTGTTGTTCTCTGATGCTACCTTTCTAGATACTACAACACTGCACAGCTTCCTGATTCAGGCAATATATGCTCCCCTTGAGCAGAATGAATGCACATTTCGAAAGCTACAATTTTTCAATTGGGAGCAGAAATTTACTAAATCAAAGTGAAATTCTTGTAGAAACATAGAAAGGCTCAGAAACTCTTATACACACTTAATGCAGAATAAACATAAGGAATAAATATTTGTTACATAAGCATCCTGTTATACTCCTTATTTCACATGAGTTGTATATATTAAGCCTCTTCCATCTGAGCCTTATTCTGTCTTCTTTTACCATATTTCCCATTCATTAATCACTGCCCATCTTCTTGCAAACACAGTTCTATTATTGATCCTGTTTAGCCTTCAACATCTTCCTAAACCAACTCCTCCAGTTCCTTTTTAATAAAATTGTACATTGTTGATACAAGGATGTTCTTAAGTTCCGGGCCCAGTCCTCCTTACATGTCTCAGGTCTCAACTGTTAAATTCCATTTCTGGACCCAGTATCAAGACCCAAATCTGTAATATAAGGATTCAAACAAAGAGTTTCTTAAGATTCTTTTTTTTAAATTAAGTTTATTGGGGTGACAATTGTTAGAAACGTTACGCAGATTTCAGGTGAACAATTCTGTATTACATCATCTATAAATCCAATTGTGTGTTCACCACCCAGAGTCAGTTCTACTTCCATCACCATATATTTGATCCCATTTAACATAATCTACCACCACCCTTCCTCCTTCCCCTCTGGTAACCACTAAACTGTTGTCTGTGTACATGAGTTTTTGTTTCACATTTGTTTGTCTTGTTCTTTTGTTGTTTTGGGTTTATACACCATATATCAGTGAAATCATATGGTTTCACTTTACCATCATCTACCACCCCCCTTCCACCTTCCCCTCTGGTAACCACTAAACTATTGTCTGTGTCCATCAGTTTTTGTTTCACATTTGTTTGTCTTGTTCTTTTGTTGTTTTTGATTTATATACCACATACCAGTGAAATCACATGGTTCTCTGCTTTTTCTGTCTGAATTATTTCACTCAGCATTACACTCTCAAGATCCATCCATGTTGTCACAAATGTTCCTATATCATCTTTTCTTATTGCTGAATAGTATTCCATTATGTATATATACCACAGCTTCTTTATCCATTCATCTATCGAAGGACATTTTGATTGTTTCCATGTCTTGGCTACCGTAAAATAAGCTGCAATGAACATTGGAGCACACGTGTTTTTATGTATAAATGTTTTCAGATTTTTTGGGTAGATACCCAGGAGAGGGATTGCTGGGTCATATGGTAATTCTATTCGTAATTTTTTGAGGAACCTCCACTCTGCCTTCCATAACGACTGCACCAGTCTGCATCCCACCAACAGTGTATGAGTGTCCATTTTCTCCACAGCCTCTCCAACTCTTGTTACTATTTGTCTTATTGATGATAGCCATTCTGACTGGGGTGAGGTTATATCTCATTGTGGTGTTTATTTGCATTTCTCTGATGATTAGTGATGTTGAGCATTTTTTCATATGTCTATTTGCCATTTGTATGTCCCCTTTGGAGAAATGTCTCTTCAAGTCCTCTGCCCATTTTTCAATTGGGTTGTTTGTTTTTTTGTTGATGAGTTGCATGACTTCCTTGTATATTCTGGATATTAGCCCCTTATCGGAGGCACTGTTTGCAAAAATCTTCTCCCATTCAGTTGGTGGCCTCTTTATTTTGTCAATGGTTTCTTTTGCTGTGCGGAAGCTTTTAAGTTTCATATAGTCCCATTCGTTTATTTTAGCTTTTACTTCCATTGCCTTTGGAGTCAAATTCATAAAATGCTCTTTGTCCCCAGGGCCATAAGTTTAGTACCTAGAACAATCTATTTAATGCACTGTTGTATTCGATTTGCTAGAATTTTGTTTAGGATTTTTGCATCTGTATTCATCAGAGATATTGGTCTGTAGTTTTATTTTCTGTGTTGTTCTAACCAGGTTTTCGTATCAGGGTAATGTTGGCCTCATAAAATGAGTTAGGGAGTATTGTCTCTTCTTCAATTTTTTGGAATAGTTTGAGCAGGATTGATATTAGATCCGCTTTGAAGGTTTGGTAGAATTCACTAGTGAAGCCGTCTGGTCCTAGACGTTTGCTTTTGGGAAGGTTTTGGATGACTGATTCAATTTCGTTACTGGTGATTGGACTGTTCAGATTTTTCAGTTGTTCATGGTTCAGCCTTGGAAAGCTGTATGTTTCTAAGAACTTTTCCATTTCTTTTAAGTTATTGAATTTTGTGGCATATAGTCCTTCATAGTATTCTTGGATGATCCTTTGTTTATCTGTGGTGTCCGTGATAACTTCCCCTTTTTCATTTCTGATTTTGTTAAATAGTGTCTTCTCTCTTTTTATCTTAGTGAGTCTAGACAAGGGTTTGTCAATTTTGTTAATCGTTTCAAACAACCAGCTCTTTGCCACATTAATTATTTCTATTGTCTTTTTGTTCTCTATTTCATTTAGTTCCCCTTTGATTTTTGTTATTTCCTTTCTTCTGCTGAACTTGTGTTTTACTTTTTCTAGTTCTTTAAGGTGTAACATGAGGTTATTTATTTGGGATTTTTCTTGTTTCTTGAGATAGGACTGTAAGGAGATAAATTTCGTCTTAAAACTGCTTTTGCTGCATCCCAAAAATTTTGGTAGGATGTATTTTCATTGTCATTTGTTTCTGTGTATCCTTTGATCTCTCCTCTAACTTCTTCTTTGACCCGGTCGTTCTTTAAAAGTATGTTGTTTAATCTCCATGTATTTGTGTTTTTCCCCGCTTTCTTTTTGCAGTTGACATCCAATTTCAAAGCCTTGTGATCAGAGAATATGCTTGGTATGATTTCAATCTTCTTAAACTTGCTTAGGCTGATTTTATGTCCCAAAATATGGTCTATCCTTGAGAATGATCCGTGTACACTAGAAAAGAATATATAGTCTGATGTTTCAGGATGAAGTGCTCTATAAATGTCAATTATGTCCATTTCATCTAATGTGTCATTTAGGGCTGCTATTTCGTTATTTATTTTCTGTTTGAATGATCTATCCAAAGCTGTCAATGATGTCTTTAAGTCCCCTAGTATAATTGTGTTTTGGTCAATTTCTCCCTTTAGTTCTATTAGTAGTTGCTTGGTATATTTCGGTGCTCCCTGATTGGGGGCATAAATATTGATGATTGTTATGTTTTCTTGTTGTACAGTCCCCTTCACCAATATGAAATGCCCATCTTTGTCTATTGTTATCTTTTTCACCTTGAAGTCTGTTTCATCTGATATCATTATGGCTACACCTGATTTTCTCTGGGTACCATTTCCTTGGAGTGTGAATTTCCACCATTTCACTTTGAGTCTATTCTTGTCCTTGTAGCTGAGATGTGTCTCTTGGAGACAGCATATGGTTAGGTTTAGTTTTTTGATCCAATCTCCTACTCTGTGCCTTTTTCTTGGTAAGTTGAGTCCATTTACATTTAGGGTGATTTTTGATATGTGAGGATTTCCTGTCATTCTATCTTTAGTTTTCTGGTAAGGCTGTGTCTCCATGGTTTCTTTGCCTTTTTGTTGTTGTCTATTATTTCTGTGTGGTGGTATTCTATGATGTTTCCCTCTGTTTCTTCTTTTATTACCATATATATTTCAGTTGTGGATTTTTTTTTTTTTTGAGTGGTTTCCCTTAAGTTTACGGAAAAGAGAGTTTGATGTTTAGAGTATTCCATTTTCTTCATTACGCTTACTTTCTCCATTCCCATATTCCGTTTCAGGCCTTTACTCTCCCCCTTTTTGAGTTTTGGTTTCCACAAATTGTTCCCATTGATGGTGGTCAAATAGCCTACTTTAGTATTTATTTATTTTATTTTTTTATTTTATTAAATTTATTGGGGTGACAATTGTTAGTAAAATTACATAGTATTTCTTGTAGTGCAGGTCGTATATCAGAAAATTCCCTCAGCTTCTGTATGTCTGGAAAGGTCTTTATTCCTCCTTCATATCTAAAGGATATCTTTGCTGGATATATTATTCTTGGCTCATGATTTCTCTCTTTCAATAGTTTGAATAGTTGGTTCCACTCCCTCCTGGCTTGCAGAGTTTCTGCTGAAAAATCTGATGATAATCTAATGGGCTTTCCTTTGTAAGTTACCGTCTTCGTTTCCCTGGCTGCCTTGAGGATTCTTTCTTTGTCGTTGATTTTAGACAGCTTCAATATAGTGTGCCTTGGAGAAGGTCTGTTGGGATTGAGGTAACTAGGTGTTCTATTTGCTTCTTGGATTCGAGGGTCCAGTTCTGTCCACAAGTTTGGGAAGTTCTCATCGACAATCTGTTTGAATATATTCTCTGTTCCTGTCTCTCTTTCTTCTCCTTCTGGTATACCCATTATTCTTATATTGCTCTTTCTGATGGAGTCAGAAAGTTCTTGTAGAGTTGTTTCAATTCTTTTAAGTCTGAAATCTCTTTCTTCTTCCATCTGTGTAATTTCCAGGTTTCTATCTTCCATATCTCTGATTCTTTCCTCCATTTGGTCAACTCTACTACCTAAGCTGGTTATTTCGTTCTTAATTTCTTCTATTGAGTTCCTAATCTTTAGAAATTCTATTTGGTTCCTTTTTAAAATTTCAATCTCTTTAATAATATGTTCATGTTTTTCTTTTTTTGTGTTTCTGAGTTCATTAAAATGCCCTACTGTGTTTTCTTGCATCTCGTCGAGGTTTTTAAGAACTGCAATCTTGAACTATCTGTCGTTTAAGTCACATATTTCCATATCTTTCAGTTCCTGTTCTGGAGACTTTCATTTTCTTTCTGAGCTTCCTGGTTGCCTTGGTTATTCGTGGCAAGCACTGATTTATTATTTCTCTTCCTCGATATCTACAGGAGTGGCTTCTGCAACAGGTTGTTAGGAAGAGGTTTTTCTTTTGTTTTCCAGTACTTGTTGGTAGAATGTTTTATTTTTTCTCCGACTGCTGCCATTTTTTTTCTCTCTCACACTGTAGTGCTATGTTTTCTCAGCACTATTTCACCTTCTCACACAATGGGGGGATTCCCTGTGAAACGCGCTTCTCTGTTAATAGTTTGCCTTGGTCACAGGGTGCAGTGTTCCGGTGGGTATGTGGAGAGCTTTTGAAATTCCAAAGCTCTTCCTGCAACAGATTCAGAGGCCGTATGTTTCAGCAATTCTGTTTACTACTGCAGGGATCCATCCAGATAATTGGGGCCATTGGCAGGGTGAGTTGTGAGAGGTGGCCCAGAGCAATAGCGGCGACCACCACAGCCGGTCCCGCCTCCACAGCTCCCTCCCCCTTGCCGGAACCAGCTGGGCTGCAAATCCGTGTCTGGGGTCCACAGTTCTCAGAATAGCAAATATTCAGTTCTCTTGATCTGACACTGCCACTGTTCCGCTTCTAGCACCAGCCAGGTGGGGGCGGGGCGAGCTCTGGGAGGGTGGGGACGGGGCAGCTAGTGTCAGTGCCTAAGGGTTCCGTTTTCTGCTCTACAGTGAGGGCTTAAATCACTGTTTTCAGCCTTCAGACGTCTTCAGTCTTTTCTCTGTGGTTTCTGCCTTGAGCGTTGGGTTCAGCTGTGTTATATGCTGCCCCCTCAGCTCTGTGGGCCATAAGCGGAGCCCTAGCAGTCCAAGTTCTTCCCTCTCCTGCAGCTGCAGTAGTTCCGGGATGCAGCCCGCTCAGAGCACTGAGCTAGGTCTGCGTCCTGCGTCCGCATGGCTCCGTCTCCGCACTTCTCCCTTCCTTCCTCCCACTCGCGTGATTCACCCTCCTTTAGGTGAATTCAGTAGTGGGCTTCTTTGTCTTGCCTATCTGCTGCCCAGGGAGTCCTTTTTGGAGGCATTTTTGTTCGATTAGCTGTAAATTCCACAGGAGCTTTACGGAGGCTCACCTCACACCACCATTTTGATCTCGGAATGTCCAAGATCTTTTCTAAACCTAACATATATGGGGTTCCTTTATTAAAACAAAAACAAAAACACATGAGGTCATAGAAATGGCGGCATGGAATTGGGCTTCTTGAGTTCTCCTATGGAGGTTGCCATAGATTGATCATCTATAGCCAATCAAGAAATTCGTTGCTTGGGGCCGGCCCGGTGGCTCAGGTGGTTAGAGCCCCGTGCTCCTAACTCCAAAGGCTGCCGGTTCGATTCCCACATGGGCCAGTGGGCTCTCAACCACAAGGTTGCTAGTTCAATCCCTCGAGTCCCGCAAGGGATGGTGGGCTCCGCCCACTGCAAATAAGATTGAACACAGCACCTTGAGCTGAGCTGCCGCTGAGCTCCTGGATGGCTCAGTTGGTTGGAACGCATCCTCTCAACCACAAGGTTGCCAGTTCGATTCCTCAACTCCCACAAAGTATGGTGGTCAGCGCCCCCTGCAACTAAAATTGAGCATGGCACCTTGAGCTGAGCTGCCGCTGAGTTCCCGGATGGCTCAGTTGCTTGGAATGCGTCCTCTCAACCACAACGTTGCCGGTTCGACTCCCGCAAGGGATGGTGGGCTGTGCCCCCTGCAACTAGAAAACGGCAACTGGACCTGGAGCTGAGCTGTGCCCTCCACAACTAAGACTGAAAGAACAACAACTTTAAGCTGAATGGCACTCTCCACAACTAAGACTGAAAGGACAACAACTTGACTTGCAAAAAAAAAAAAAAGGCCTGGAAGTACACACTGTTCCCCAATAAAGTCCTGTTCCCCTCCCCAATAATAAAAAAAAAATCTTAAAAAAAAAAAGAAAAGAAATTCGCTGCTCATCACACAGTACAGATGAGAGAGTCACGTGACAATTACCTGAAGGTGGTCAAGCTGGGCGAGCTGGGGAAGAAGAAAGGGAGCAGTGTGGAAACATGGTCCACAGCCTCCGCTGTGGAGATGGGGGCCCCAGGATGCAGACTGGAGATTTCAGTAGCCAGGCTCTGGGGTCATTCTCTGCACCCCACAGTCCTGCCAAGAAATCAGTGTACCCAGCATTTGAGGCAAACAGAAAGAAAACTCTATACCTGGACCCCTCCCCCCACTCTCCCACAGCAATCCTACCCCCACCCTCGAATTGTCTAATGCTGGTCCCTTAACTGAGGAGTAGTGTTAGATTACAGAGTTGTTGTAGTGCTCAGGATCTGGAAAAAGCCAGTTTGCAGTTGTGACCTAGGCAAGAGGCTAGGCAGGGAGATTAAAGACACCTGCCTTCCCAGCCCCCACCTTTTCTGGGCTGCTAGTAGCAGGGCAATTACAGCTTCGGAGACACACACAGGGGTCAGCAGCTGATGGTAGAGGCAGCTCTGAGCTTTCAGCAGCTCAGAAATCTTGCACCCTCCACACCCCTAATGGAAAATGTGCCCTAAGACCCATGAGACCTGCATACAGGGAGTAAGTCTACCTCCAAGTGCCTGGCTATGGTGCTCTAAGTGTGCGTTTGTTCAGGTGAGAGCAGAAACTGTTCTTACTTTGCAAAAACTACCAACCATACCCCATAGCCCCATTCATCTAGAACTGCAATGACAGGGTCACTCTGGACATCAGGTGGCAGGCTCTACCTCCACAAGAGGAGAATTTGTAGAGCAGAAGAGTCTTTGTTGAGCAGAGAACACCCTGGAGATAGCTTGGTGGGCTTAAGCCAAGACTAGCACTGCTTTTCTTTGCTGTTTTTTGTTTATTTTATTTTATTTTTAGTATTATTATCATTTTTAGTATATATATATATATATATATATATCCAGGAGAGCAGTTTCCAGGCTGTCAGCCTTACATGGAAAGGTGCTGGCTCAGTTATTCGATGACCATCAGCTCTAATCAGATGGTCATCCGTGTAACTGGTTGACCATCAGCTGTTACCAGTTAGCCATTAGGCACTAATATAGTTGCCATGGCTCGCTAGGGGGTTGGTTGATTGGCAGAGAAGAAGACTGCAGATTCCGCATCGTGTAGAGCCTGTTTCCTGCATCCCAACCCAGCCGCCAGTGAGAATATAGTGGTATGAACCCTTTATCCATGGCTCCTTTGGTGTTTCTTTTTGGCCTCACCATGTCCTGTGTTTTTGTACAGGGAACGGGAGCTGAGTCCCTACATGACACATGGTGCAGTGAGCAGGGTATGGTGCCGGCCAAAACTTTCCAAAGGATGGTGAAGCAGTTTGTGCGTATGAAAATACGGTCTCGGGAAGCCCATGAGGAGTGGCACCAGAAGCAGAAAATACAATCTGCCTGGGAGAAACGTGAGCCCTCAGTAAATTGGTGGTCCTCTCGAGCCTTTGGATGGCATGTCATCCTGTTGGCCATAGCAAGCATTGTCTGCTTTATGGTAATCTGCTGCTGCCATAGGCGCCCAGGTTTGCAGACATCTTTCACTGAGGCCTCTACCCAATCGGTTGCCTAGTGCTGTGAGCAGGATTCGGCCAGGTAGGAATGGTGTCTGACTCTGGGAAGGAGGACATGTGGCCCACACACAGTGTAGGGTACCTGGTAACCACTGTTCTCATGAGTTGGATCCCCGAGGAAGGGTGGGAAGACATGGATGGCTCTCTGGCCAGTGTGGAGAGAGCCCTGCAAGTTCTGGCTGAGTGGTTGCTGGAGGAGGCAAAGGGTACAGCTGGCCATGTGGGCTGGATGTTCCTCACTGTGTTGCCTCATGACACAGAAGACACACTTAATGAAATAGCCCAGGTGCAGGACCAGCAGCCCTGGTGGGATGTGCTGAAAGCTCGGGACCACCAGTTAGAGGCAGTTCTCAATGCGTTGCATCACAACTCGGAGGAAGCGCTTGCTGAAATAGCCCAGGTGCGGGACCAGGTGTCCTAGTGGGAGGCTTTGAAAGCTTGGGTCCTTCTGTTAGAGGAGGAATCCCACAGTGGAGAATCTGAGGCAGAGGTGGGCAACATAAGTGGAGACAATGTAGCTTTCAACCCCGATGCCTGGCCCATCGTGAAGCAAAATGTAAAGCATGAGCAAACTTTGGGCCATGGAGGCATTGCTACTGGTAACTGTGACTGAGTTCACAACCTACACCCCTTACACTCCAACTGAGTTGCAGGAGCTGGGGAGGCAGTGCCGACAGCACCCTGGGGATCTGATCCCAGCTTGGCTTCTGCATTTATGGGATAAAGGGACAGACAGCACTCTCTGTTCCCCTCTGGCAAAATGGAAAAGCTAGCCTCCGTGGCAGTGAATCCATCCCTGCAACAAAGGTTACAGAATTGTCATAGGTTGTCCCAAGACCTGAGCAACCACACTCTAATAGAGTGACTCATCTCTGCAGTACGCACAGTAAGGGGAGAGGCTGGCAAGCTGCCAGACACTGTGAGTAAATGGCAATCGTATACTGAACTTACTCAAATCATCCATGAAGTGAGTATGAAACATGCTATGTTCAACCTTAATATGCAGGGGACAGATGACGAGCATTTTATAACCAGCATGAGAGACCTGGTTTTGGATACTGCCACTGCAAGTACTTTTGGATCCTTGGTTTCCATTCTTACACCCTAACTTCATGGGGTAGTGGATCCATGAAGTCACCACTGCCATGGCCAACCTGGGGGATGCTGAAAACCAACGGCAAGGAAAGTTAAGACATGAGGTCTGAGAAGTCAAGGTCTGGAAGCCCAAGTAAAAAGTAAGGGGGCGAGGTCACAGGCCTCAGAGAGTAACACGCATGCAGATATAGTGTTTATCTCTTGGCAGCAGGGGTTGATTGGGAAAAAAATAGACCGACAACCCAATGCACTCTTGTTGGAACTTTGGAAACAGTTGCATCGGAACAGCAATTCCAGTGAAGCCCAAAGTGGAAGTCTGGGAAAATGTGACCTGTGTCCCTCCAGGATTTCATGTGGCCGCTTGAGGCTGATTCCTTCCAGTTTGATTGGGGGGATGGCCAAAGTACCCCGTCAGAGGGGACGAGCGAGGACCGGATGCCCCATGTGTAACTGTCCATACATTGTTCCTCTTCTAATGTGCAGAGGGTTTTGGCCCTAGTTGACACTGGCGAAGACCGCAGTCTTATTTATGGAAACCAGAACTATTCCCTGGACCAGCAATCTGCATTGATGTCTACAGGGGAAAGACTGTGATGGTAAAAGATGTTTGCTCACCACTGGGCGTAGGAAGGCTTCTCCCCTGTACCTACATGGTGTATGTCTCCCCCGTTCCGGAATATATTCTAGGGGTGGACATGCTACATAGCCTCAGTTTACATACATCAGTTGGAGAGTTCCATCTTTGGATCCGGGTGGTGAAATTCGTGATACGCAGCTATGCTCACCACCCTCCTCAAGTGTTGCTACAGCCCTGGCAAATGGTTACAGTGCAATAGTACTGCCTGCCAGGAGGACAGGAAGAGATTGGTCATACAATTTTCGAATTGGAGAAGGCAGATATTGTGAGGCCGACACACAGTCCCTTTAACTCCCCAGCAAGGCCTGTCAAGAAGCCAGATGGGATCTGGCAAATGACTGTGGACTATACAGAGTTAAATAAGGTGACACCACCTTTGCATGCTACAGTGTCTTCAATTCACGATTTGATGGATCATCTGACTATCCTCCTGGGAACGTATCACTATGTAGTGGACTTGGCAAATGCTTTTTTTTTCTCTTTTTTCCATTGACATTGCACCTGAGAGTCAAGAGCACTTTGCTTTTTCATCAACAAGACAAATAGTAACAAGTGTTGGAGAGGCTGTGGAGAAAAAGGAACCCTCATACACTGTTGGTGGGAATGCAGACTGGTACAGCTGTTATGTAAGGCAGTGTGGAGGGTCCTCAAAAACATATGAATAGAATTACCATATGACCCAGCAATCCCTCTCCTGGGTATCTACCCAAAAAATCTGAAAACATTTAGAGATAAAGACACGTGTGCTCCAATGTTCATTGCAGCTTTGTTTACGGTGGCCAAGACACGGAAACAACCAAAATGGCCTTCAATAGATGAATGGATAAAGAAGTTGTGGTATATATACACAATGAATTACTATTTGGCGGTAAGAAAAGATGATATAGGAACATTTGTGATCACATGGATGGATCTTGAGAGTATGATGCTAAGCGAAGTAAGTCAGACAGAAAAAGCAGAGACCCATATGATTTCTCTGATATGTGGTATATAAACCAAAAACAACAAAAGAACAAGACAAGCAAATTTGAAACAAAAACTCAGACACAGACAATAATTTAGTGGTTACAAGAGAGTAAGGGGGGTGGGGGGTGGGAGATGAGGGTAAGAGGGTTCAAATATATGGTGATGGAAGGAGAACTGACTCTGGGTGGTGAACACACAATGGGATTTATAGATGATGTAATACAGAATTGTACACCTGAAATCTATGTAATTTTACTAACAATTGTCACCCCAATAAATTAAAAAAACGAAACAAAACAGGAAGCAAAAAAAAAAAAGAGCACTTTGCTTTTACTTGGGACGGGTGGCAATGGACTTTTCAAGTCCTTCCACAGGGATACTTGCACAGCCCCACTATCTACCATGGGCTCGTAGCTCAGGACTTGGCTCAGTGGGGTCACGTGTCCTTTGTGGCCTTGTTTCACTATGTCGATGACATATTACTAACTTCTGATTCTCTTTCACTTTTTGAGCAAGCAGCTCCCTCTCTTCTAAGCCACGTGAAGTCGTGTGGCTGGGTGGTGAATGAGGAAAAGTTCCAAGGCCCTGGCTTTTCTGACAAGTTTTGGGGTGTTTTGTGGTCGGGTAAGACAAAGGTCATACCTGAGGTGATTATTGATAAAATACAAGCCTTTCCCCGGCCGACCAAGGTCTCCAAACTGCAGAGTTTTTTGGGTCTGCTAGGATATTGGCAGGCGTTTGTACCCCATTATCACAAATGTCAAAGCCCTTATATTACATGGTAAAAATGGAGGCCTCATGAGATTGAACAGAGGCTGTAGAGCAAGGCTTTGTTGCCACAAAACGGGCAGTGCAGCAGGCACAGGATCTACAACTAGTAGACCCTGGTTGCCTGTTTGAACTTGATGTTCATGTAACCCAAGAGAGGTATGGTTGGGGCCTTTGGCAATGGGAGGAGTGTCTCTGGTCGCCAGCGGATTTTGGTCCCAATTGTGGAAAGGAGCAGAATTCCGCTACTCACTAGTAGAGAAACAGCTGGCTGCTGTGTATGCAGCCTTAGTGGCCACAGAAACCATCACAGGAACAGTGTGGGTCTTGGTTGGAACAACCTATCCCATCCAGGGGTAGGTCCATACGTGGACCCAAGGACCCAAAATGGAGGTGGCACAGACCACCACCTTCGCTAAGTGGGGTCCTTACCTGGAGCAATGTAGCAACCTTAGTTCAAACCCTTTGAACATAGAGCTACAGCAAGTTTCGGGGCCTGTAGAGCTTGTAGCCCAGGTTGAGCTAAGTGCTCTGCCTAGGGAGGAGGATTTGGAGCCGTTGCCCTACAGAGGAGAATATCCCCCAGTACCTGAAGATGCCTAGTATAGTAATGGTTCTAACCAGGGTGCTGCAGCCGTTTGGACTGCTATTGGTGAGCAGCACAAAATAGACACCATTTTGTTTCATACCGGGACAGACCAGAGTAGCCAGTGGGTTGAGCTTCGGGCCATATGGATGATAATCAGCCACGAGCCTGGGCCCCTAGTTATTTATTCTTACATCTGGGCGGTGTTCCAGGGCCTAACGTTGTGGTTCCCTACGTGGAAACACCAAAACTTGTTGGTAGAACACCATCCACTATGGGATCAAGCCATGTGGCAGGACCTCTGGAACCTAGGGCAGAGAAAGGAGGTGACCTTATTGCATGTCACAGATCACTCCCCCTTAGTGTCCCCAGGTAGTGATGAAGCAGATGCCCTAGCATGGGTCCGATGGTTAGAACGGGCTCCTGCCACTGTTGTGGCCCATTGGCTGTGTAGGAAATTGCAGCACGCTGGAAGCTGAACCATGAGGCAGGTGAGCAGGAGCTGGGGTCTGCCTTTGAAATGGCAAGAGATAGCAGATGCCTGCTATGACTGTGCCCAGAACAGCCCCCAACAGTGGAGACACAGCAGATTATATGAGGGAGGGTGCCCCTCACTCACTGGCAAGTGAATTACATTGGAGACCTGCCTACAGCCCGCAATGCGATGTATATGTTCACAGCAGTGGACACTGCTACGGGGTTGATGTTTTATTGGCCGTGTCTGACTGAGGATCAGCGGCATACAGTGGTCATTCTTACACGGCTGTGCGCCCTCTATGGGTGCCCCCAAGTCATTGAAAGTGACGGGTACTCATTTTATGGGGCAAGAAGTGCAGCACTGGGCTGCCAGGATGGACATACAATGGTTGTTTCATACCCCATGCAATCCACAAGCAGCTGGCATGATTGAACGCTATAATGGCCTTTTGAAGCAAGACCTCCGGCAAAACACCCTCGCACGATGCAGGACTGGGCCTTGTGTCTGTGGGACGTCTTGAGAATCCTGAATGAGAGACCATGGAAGGGAGGGCCCACACCAGTAGAAGCTCTGCTATATCAAACTGCCACTCCTATTCAGTTATATGTTACCACAAGTGAGACTTTGTTAAAGCCAGGTTATGGCAGAAATGGAAACATTTTGCTGCCAGCGCCCACATGTGTGAAAGCAGGGGAACGGCAGCAATGGACTTGGCCCTGGTGGGTCAAAAGCCCCCACTGTTGGTGGTTGGGCCTGATAGCCCCATGGGGGGGCTGGTTTGACCCATGATTTGCAAGTGACACCAGGGGTGGTGGCCGAGTGGCCACCACAAGTGACTGTGGTATACGGAGGTGACTGTGATACCGGGACGATTTTGCGGGGAACCTATATGCTCTTGTTATGGCCTATTATGGGGTCCCCTGCTCTGCTACATGTTGAAACTACACACGGGACCCCAAGCACTGCCATAAAGGTCTGGTACCAGAAACCAGGAAAGGTGCCAGTGGCAGCGACCCTCCTTTCCCAAGACAAAAATATAGCATGTATCCTCCCAGATGGAAGGGATTTGCTATTGTTGGTTTCTATGACTACTGTTTCTTTCTGCCCATAGTTACCTATGGGCTAATGCGAGAGTGGATTGGGCCCACACTTTCATTGGTGTGGCAAATCAGTCATCTTGTCAGATCGACACGTTGGTACAGCCCCAGGTTTCTGTGGAAGATTTGCCTTTTCAGGTGACACCAACTGTATAAGTAGACATGGGGGGACACGCATCTAGGGCATTACTTGAACTGAACTGAAACCTTTTCTCGTGAACTGGGTTCCTCACACAGGGCCCCTCACGGAAGACACTTGTCGCAAGGATTGTGAGGCGAGACCCTGGAGGGGTGGAGTGTGGGGACAGAGCCACAAGAGCAGTTTGAAGGCCCTTGGCCTCAGGTAGAAAGGTTCTGGCTCGGTTATTAGATGGCCATCATCTCCAATCAGATGGCCATCCACTGTGGCTGGTTGGCCATCAGCTGTTACCAGTTAGCCATTAGCCACTAATACAACTGCCGTGACTATGCTGGTTGGTTGGTGGGCAGAGAAGTGGACAGTGGATTGTGCATCCTGTGGAGCCTGCTTCCTATATCTCCAACTCAGCCGCCAGTGAGAATATAGTGGTATGAACCCCCTATCCATGGCTCCATTGGTGTTCCTTTTTGGCCTCACCATATCCTGTGTTCTTGTCCAGAGAGCGGGAGCTGAGTCCCTACATGACTATATATATATATATATATATATATATATATATATATATATATATATATATATATATATATTTTCCCCTTTCTCTCTCTTCATTTTTTTCCCTTTTCCTTGCCCTATTTTTCCTCCCTCTTTCCATTTTACTGTATTGATTTTTTTTTTGGTTGCTATTTTTGGTTTCTTTATTTCTTATTTTTTCTTTTTTGTATTTTTTATATTTTTGTCTGCGTTGAGTGTTGGTTATCAGTTGTTTTTACATGTGAGCATATTTTTTTCTTTGTAATTGTTGTTGTTGTGATTGTTGATTTGTTTTGTTCTGAAATTGCCCTACATCAGGGCCCAGCCCAAAAGGAACAAGAATCAACACACCCTGAGGCCAACTCAAGACCAAACCAGAGTATTACTAGGTTTGACCTACAAGTGACGCACCCAGAGGGAATTCTCTACAGGCACAAGAGTCTATGGGGTCAAGCCTCATCTGAGGGGTCAACCCTCACCCAGCAGTTCATACACTGTGGGCATAGCCAATTCTCACAGCTAGTCAGTCTAGGAGTCAATCCCGCCTACTGACAAATCAAAAGCAACTAAGGCTCAAATGTAACAGGAGACTACACACAACACAAGGGTCACCTCTGGAGGACACACCCAGGAGAATAGTGAGGCAGTGCAATTCAAATATAATGGACACATACTACATAAGACCACCAAGCAAAGACTGAGAATCCTAGAGGATTTACCTAATACATCGAAGCAAACTCAGAAAGTCAACCAGAATGAGGAAACAAAGAAATATGTCCCAAATAAAAGAACAGAAGGAACCTCCAGAAATGGAACTCAATGAAATAGAGGTTACCAACCTATCAGAGACAAAGTTTAGAACACTGATAATAAGAATGTTTAAGGAGCTTAGTGATGACATAAAGAAGGATAGAGCAATCATCAAAAACTACCAGTTAGAACTAAGAATAAAATAACTGAAATAAAGAACACAGTACACAGAATTACCATCAGGTTAGATGAGGCAGAGGATTGAATCAGTGATTTAGAAGACCAGTTAGCTGATATCACCCAAGGGGAACAAAAAGAAAAAAAATGAAATTGGTTTAAGAGACCTGTGGGATAACATCAAGCACAGCAACATGCGCATCATAGGAATACCAGAAGAAGAAGAGAGAGGGCAAGGGATCAAGAACATATTTGAAGTAATAATGACTGAAAACTTTCCTAACTTGGTGAAGGAAACTGATGTACAAGCCCAGGAAATGCAGAGAGTTCCCACCAAGATGAACCCAAACAGTCCCACACCAAGACATATTATAGTCAAAATGGCAAAGGTTAAAGAAAAAGAGAGAATCCTAAAAGCAGCAAGAGAAAGACAGGGGGTTACATACAAGGGAACTCCTATAAGACTATCAAATGACTTTTCTACAAAAACTTTGCAGGCCAGAAGGGAGTGGCAGGAGGTACTCCAAGTGATGGAAAGCAAAGGCCTACAACCTAGACTGCTTTACCCAGCAAGGCTATCATTTAAAATTGAAGGACAGATAAAGAGCTTCCCATAAAAGAATAATCTAAAGGAATTCATTACCACCAAGCCAGAAATGCAGGAAATGTTAAAAGGGCCTCTGTAAGCAGGGGGAAGATAAAAACAATCTAACTAATGAAGACCAGAAATAGAAATAACAAAAATGAAATAACTATGTACCTATCAATAATCACTATAAATGTAAGTAGGTTAAATGCTCCAATCTAAAGACATAGGATGGCTGAGTGGATAAGTAAACAAGACCCTTGCATATGCTGTATACAAGAGACCTCAGATCAAAAGACACACGGAGGTTGAAAGTGAAGCATTGGAGTAAGATATTTCATGCAAATGAAAATGAGAAAAAAGCTGGAGTTGCAATACTTATATCTGACAAAATAGACTTTAAAATGAAGAATATATCAAAAGACAAATATTGGCACTACATAATAATAAAGGGATCAATCCAAGAAGAGGACGTAACCCTAAAAAACACCTATACACTCAACATAGGAGCACCTCAATATATAAGACAGATATTGACTGACATAAAAACAGAGATCAACAGTAACACTATCATAGTAGGGGACTTCAACACACCACTGACAACAACGGACAGGTTTTCCAGACAGAAAATCAATATGGAAACAACAGCCTTAAATGATACATTGGACCACTTGGATTTAATTGATATTTTCAGATCATTTCACCCCAATGCTGCAAAATACACGTTCTTCTCAAGCGCACATGGAACATTTTCCAAGATAGACCATATGTTAGGCCACAAAACAAGTCTTGATAAATTTAAGAAAATTGAAATCATACCAATTGTCTTCTCTGACCACAGTGCTATGAAGTTAGAAATCAATATGAGAAAAAGACTGGAAGACAGACAAATACATGGAGGATGAATAACATGTTACTAAATAATGAATGAGTCAACGAGATCAAGGAATGAATCAAAAGATACTTCGAGATGAGCGAAAATGAAAACACAACAACCCAAAATCTATGGGATGCAGCAAAAGTGGTTCTTAGAGAGAAATTCATAGCAATGCAGGCTCACCTAAACAAAAAAGAAAAATCTCAAATTAACAGTTTCTCCTTACACTTAAAGGATCTGGAAAAAGAACAGCAAAATAAGCCCAAAAGGAGTACAAGGAAGGAAATAATAAAGATCAGAGTGGAAATAATTAAAATAGAGACCCTCCAAAAAGTACAAAAGATCAATGAAACCAAGAGGTGTTGTTTTAAAACGATAAACAAAATCGACAAAACTTTAGCCAGACTCATCAAAAAAAAAAAAAAAAAAAAAAAAGAGGGTACCCAAATTAATAAAATCAGAAATAAAAGAGGAGAAGTCACAACAGACACCACAGAAACGCAAAAAAATTTAAGAAATTACTATGAGCAACTATATGCCAACAAATTAGACAATCTGGAAGAAACTGGTAATTCTCAAGAAGCATGCCACCTTCCAAGGCTAACTCAAGAAGAAACGGAAAATGTGAAAAGACTGATTACTACAAGTGAAATTAAATCAGTAATCAACAAGCTCACAATAAACAAAAGGCCTGGACCAGATGGCTTTACAGGTGAATTTTACAAAATATTCAAAAAATAATTATCACCTATTGTCCTCAAATTATTCCAAAAAATCCAGAAGGAGAGAAGGCTCCTAAACTCTTTTTATGAGGTCATCATCACCCTGATCCCCAAATCAGACAAAGACATTACAAAAAAAGAAAACTACAGGCTAATATCCCTAATGAACAGAGATGCAAAAATCCTCAACAAAATAGTAGCAAATAGAATTCAGCAATACATTAAAAAGATCATACACCATGATCAAGTGGGATTCATTCCTGATATGCAACGTTGGTTCAATATCCACAAAACAATTAATGTGATACATCACATTAACAAAATGAAAAATAAAAATCATACGGTCATATGGACAGACGCACAAAAACCATTTGACAGAATCCAGCAGCCATTTATGATAAAAACTCTTAAGAAAGTGGAAATAGAGACATCACATCTCAACATAATAAAGGCCATATATGATTAACCAACAGCTAACATCATACTCAATGGCGGAAAGATAAAACCATTCCCCTTAAGATCAGGAACAAGCAAGGTTGCCCACTTTCTCCACTTTTATTCAACGTAGTTCTGGAAGTTCTAGCCACAGCAATCAGTCAAGAAAAAGAAATAAAAGGCATCCAAATTGGTAAGGAGTTTGTAAAATTGTCATTATATACAGATGACATGGTACTATATAGAAAGAACCCCAAAGAGTCCACCAAAAAACTATTAGAACTGATAAATGAATTTAATAAAGTAGCAGGATATAAAATTAACATTCAGAAATCAGTTACATTTATATACACAAATAATAAAATATCAGAAGGATAAATTAAAAAAAAAACAACAGTCCCATTTGCAATTGCTTCAAAAACTATAAAATACTTAGGAATAAATATAACCTAAATAAAGAATTTAAAGACCTCTACTCAGAAAATTATAAGACACTGAAGAGAGAAATTAAAGGAGATACAAATAAATGGAAACATACACAATGCTCGTGGATAGGAAGAATTAACATAGTTAAAAGGTCCATACTGTCTGAGGCAATATACAGATTCAACACCATTCCTATCAAATTACTAAGGACATTTTTCACAGAAATAGAACATATAATCCTAAAATATATGGAACCGTAAAAGACCCTGGATTGCCTCAGCAATCTTGAGAAATAAGAACAAAGTGGGAGATATCACGCTGCCTGACATTAAGTTATACTGCAAGCCTATAGTAATCAAAACAGCATGGTACTGGCATAAAAACAGACACATAGATCAATGGAACAGAAGAGAGAGCCCAGAAATAAATCCATGCCTCTATGGTCATTTACTCTATGACAATGGAAGCAAGAATTTACATTACAGTAAAGACAGTCTATTCAATAAATGGTGCTGGGAAACCTGAACAGACACATGCAAAAAACTGAAGCTGGAACACCTCCTTACACCATGTACAAGAATAAATTTAAAATGGATTAAAGACTTAAACATAAGGTCTGAAACCATAAAACTCCTAGGAGAAAATATAGGGAGAAAGTTTGCCTATATTATCCTTAGTAATATTTTTACTGATAATATCCCTTCAGGCAAAGGAAATAAGAGAAAAAAATATGGGATTACGTAAAAGTAAAAAGTTTTCTCACAGCAAAGGAAACCATCAATAAAACAAAAAGGCATCTTACTAAATGGGAGAAGAAATTTGTCAATGATATATCTGATGAGGAGTTAATATCCAAATTTTCTAAAAAACTCTTTCATCTCAATACCAAAAAAACAAACAACCCAATTGAAAAATGGGCAGAGGACATAAAGAGACATTTTTCTTAAGAGGACATACAGATGGCCAACAGACATAGGAAAAAAAAATGCTCAACCTCACTAATCATTAGAGAAATGCAAATAAAACCACAATGAGATGCCACCTCACCCCAATCAAAATGTTTATCATTAATAAATCAACAAACAACAAGTGCTGACAAGGGAACACTCGTTCACTGTTGGTAGGACTGTAGATTGGTGCAGCCACTATGGAAATCAGTATGGAGGTATCTCAAAGACCTGGAAATGTAACTACCTTATGACCCAGCAATTCGACTCCTAGGTATCTATCTATCCAGAGAAATCCAAAACACTAATTCAAAAAAATTTATGTACCCCTATGTTTATTGCAGCACTATACACGATATAGCTAAGACATGGAAACAAGGAGATGCCCATCCATAGATGACTGGATTAAGAAACTGTGGTACATTTATACAATGGCCATAAAGAAGAGTGAAATCTTATCATTTTTAACAGTATGGATGGACCTAGAGAACAGTATACCAAGTGAAATAAGTCAGACAGAGAAGACAAATATCATATGACCTGACTTATATGTGGAATCTAGAGAATAGAATAAATGAACAAACTACCATAATTTCCTCAAAAATAAGACCTAGCCGACCATCAGCTTTAATGAGTCTTTTGGAGCAAAAATTAATGTAAGACCGGTGTTATTTTAACAAAATATAAGACCAGGTCTAAGATAATATAATATAATATAATATAATATAATATAATATAATATAATATAATACAATACAATACAATATAATATAATATAATATGATACATAATATTATATACTACCAGATCTTATATAATGTAATGTAATATAATATAATATAACACCAGGTCTTATATTAATTTTTGCTCCAAAGGACACATTAGAGCTGATGGTTTGGCTAGGTCTTATTTTAGGGGAAATACGGTAATCAGAAATAGTCTCAGTAATATAGAGGAAAAACTGAGGGTTTCTAGATGGGGGTGGGGTGGGGATGAGGGTATGTCATTTCAGTGTGGTGGTAATCTATGATTTTTTCCCTCTGTTTTCTCTTTTTCTACATGTTTCAGTTCTGGATTTTTTTTTTTTTTTTTGAGTGGTTACCATTAAGTTTATTAAAAAAGAAATTTTCACATTTAGAGTATTCCATTTTCTTCAGCATGCTTCCCTTCTGCATTCTGTTGTGCCGGTTCAGACCTTAACTCTTTCTCCTTTAATGTTTTTGTTGTCACAAATTATCCCTAATTATACTGTGCCTTGATTTCTATGCTGCAGTAGCAAGTTGCCTTTTTCCTCTCTCTCTCTGCCTCCCTCCCTCCCTCCCTCCCTCCCTCCCTCCCTCCCTCCCTCTCTCTCTCTCTGTTTAATTTTTTTTCCCTTCTTTACCCTGTATGTTATATTTAAGTGTATAGTGTCCTATTTGTTATACAGCTTGCCATTTCCTGCTTCTCTCTTCTGTTCGTAATACTACTCATGGTTTTGTATTCTTTTATGCCGGTTAAGACATTTACTCTCCCCCTTTTATGTTTTTGTTGTCACAAATTATACCTATTTATGCTGGTCGAATAGCCTCCTTCAGTATTTCTTGTAGTGCAGGTTGTGTGTTAGAAAATTCCCTCAGCTTCTGTATGTCTGAAAAGAACTTTATTTCTCCTTCATATATAAAGTGTATCTTTGCTGGATATATTCTTCTTGGCTCATAATTTATCTCGTTCAATAGTGTGACTATTTAATTCCACTCCCTCCTGGTTGATGGTTGTTCTGCTGAAAAATCTGATGATAATCAGATTGGACTTTCCTTTGTATGTTACTGTCTTCTATTCCCTGGCAGCCTTGAGGATTCTTTCTTTGTTGTTAATTTTTTCAGCTACAATATAATGTGTTTTGGAGAAGGCCTGTTGGGATAGAAGTAATTAGGTATTCTATTTGCTTCTTGGGTTCTCAATCTAGTTCTTTCCACAAGTTTGGGAAATTCTTGTAGACTATTTGTGGAATATACTCTGTTTCCTTCTCCCACTTTTTTACTTCTGGTATGCCCATTATTCTTATATTGCTCTTTCTGATGGAGTCAGAAAGTTCTTGTAGAGTTCTTTGATTTATTTTAACTCTCAAGTCTCTCTCTTCTTCCACCTGTGTCATTTCCAGAGATCTATGTTCGATGTCACGGATTCTTTCCTCCATCTGGTCAACTCTATTACCTAAGCTGGCTATTTCATTCTCCATTCCTTTTATTGAATTCTTAATCTCCAGAAATTCTGTTTGTTTTTGTGGTTTTTTTTTTTTATTTCGATCTCTTTGGTAAAATGTTCATTTTGTTCTTTGATTGTGTTTCTGAGTTCATTAAACTGCCTGTCTGTGTTTTCTTGCTTCTCATTGATTTTTTTTTTTTTTTTTTTTTTTTTTTAGAACTGCAATCTTGAATTCTGTGTCATTTAAGTCACATATTTCCATGTCTGTGAGTTCATTTTCTGGAGACGTTTCATTTTCTTTCTGAGCTGCGTTGTTTCCTTGGTTATTTATGGCAATTACTGAATTATTGTTTCTGCTGCAAGGCATCCATAGGAGTGGGTTCTGCAACAGGCTGATGGGAAGAGGTCTTTCTTTTGCTTTCCAATAGGTGTTGGTGGAGTGTTTTATTTTCTTTCTGACTGCAGCCTTTTATTCTCTCTCACGCTGTAGTGTTAAATTTTTCTCTGCACTGTTTAGGCTTCTCACACAATGGGGATATTCCCTGGAAGGTGGGCTTTTCCTCTGAGAGCAGGTCACCCGGGTCTCAGGGCACCACTTCTGTGGGGGGATATGGAGAGCTTCTGATGTTCGAAAGCTCTTCCTGCACCAGTTTCAGGGTCTGTGCATTTCAGTGGCTCTGTTTACCCCTGCAGTGATCTTCCTGGATAGGTGGGACAAGGGTGGTGTGGTTTGTGAGAGGTGGCTCTGAACCATGGCAGTAACTACCAGCACAGCCAGTCCTGCACCCAAAGCTCCCTTCCCTTTGCCTTAACTAATTGGCTGCGTGTCCATGGCTTCTGGGCCACAGTTCTCAGAACTTCAAATAATCTGTTTTTTTTTTGTTGTTGTTTTTTAATCTGACACTACTATCATTCCACTTCTAACACTGGGAGGGTGGGGAGGCATTAGCTGGACTCCCTGCCTATGTCTTCTGTCCTCTGCTTGGCAGTGAGGGCTTAAACCACTGTGTTCATGCTTCTTTCCTCAGTCTTTTCTCTGAGGTCTCTGTCATGAGCATTGGGTTTAGCCATGTTATATGCTGATCTCTCAGGCGGGACTGTGGTTCATAAGGGGAGTGTTAGCAGTCTGAATTCTTCCCTATCCCATCACTGCTGTAGCTCTGGAATCATTGGAGGTCAGAGGTCCCATCCGTGTTTTGAGGCCTGCATGGCCATTGTCTCCACACTTCCCCCTTCCCTTGTCCCCCAATCGCCCAATTTGCCCATCTTTAGATGATTTCAATTGTGCTTCTCTTAGTCTTGACTGTCTGCTGCTCAGGGAGTCCTTTGTGAAATTATAGCTGTTCAATTTGTTGTAAATTGTAGGGGAGATTTCAAGAGGCTCACCTCTCATTGCCATTTCTGTGATATAATCTTCCCAATTTATATTTCTTAATCCCTTACCTTTTTTTTACCCAGCTCCCCAGCACCCCTCCCTTCTGGCAACCATCAGTTTGTTCTCTGTGAGTCCATTTTTGTTTTGTTGATTTTTTGTTGTTCTTTAAATTCCACATATAAATGAGATAATATGGTATTTGCCTTTCTCAGTATGACTTAGGTCTATTCATGTTGTTGCAAATGGTAAGATTTGTTTGTTGTTTATGGCCGAGTAATATTCTACTGTATATATGTATCGCATCTTCTTTATCCAGTCGTCTATTGATGGGCACTTAGGTTGCTTCCATATCTTGGCTATTATAAATAACACTGTAGTGAACATAAGGGTGCATATATCTTTTTGAAGTAGTGTTTTTTATTTCTTCATATAAATACCCAGAAGTGGAATTGCTGGGTCAGAAGGTAGTTCTGTTTTTAATTTTTTTAAGGATCCTCCAAACTGTTTTCCATAGTGGCTGCACCAATTTGCAATCCCACCAACAGTGCATAAGGCTCTTCTATATTTTTAACTCATTAGTCTTTACAGTAACTGCATTCAATTGGTATACTATCTATCATATCTGTTTTACTTATGAGAAAAAAAAATGATGCATAGATAGGTTAATAAATTGTCCAAAGTCACCCAGCTTGTCAATGGCTGCTCTGATATTCAATCCCGGGTCTGTCTGATGGAAAAGCTTTTATTTTGTCTCTTTAGGTAGTGTTCTGCCTCTGGTGGAAGAAAGTTTGATGTCTCCTGGACACTGGTTATCAAGGTCAGCTTCATGCTAGAGCTGAATTTGTTAGTTTACTCTTTTCTTATTGACCTACTACAGATTAAATTAGTACTCTGACCTCCACACCATGCACCCTGGCCACAGTCATCTCTGGCTCTGACCCTATCCTGAAAGTTTGTGCCTAACCCCAACATACTTGCTGTGTAGGTGTGGGGCACAGAAAACTTATGGTTTTAGTCTCTTCAGTCTTTTAAGATGACTATATTCCAGAGTCCTTTCCCACCCATTTTTTCATTGAAAACATTTTTATTGAGCTGTGCCTTAGGTGGCCATTTCTCCTGCATTCCTAGAGCTTGCATGCTAATGGGAGAGACATGAACAACACAGAGGCACATGTACATCCTCACACACATGACAAAGGTCAGGAGGAGGGAAAGGGTTCAGCTGGTGGTTCAGCCAATAGAGAGGAGACCACTGTATCTTGAGTTGAGAGCGAAAGGGAGGAAAGAGAGAGTGGGAGAGAGACAGAGAGAGAGAGAGAGAGAGAGAGAGAGAGAGAGAGAGAGAGAGAGAGAGACTGATGGGACATATGGTTGTAGAAATAACCTGGGGACAGATCTTGACCAGATATTGTGGGTGATCTTGAAAAAGTGTTACCGTTTAAGTCTTTGAGTCATGGGAAGTCATTAATTTTTAAGTGGTAAAGTAATGTGATCTAATTCATAGTACATAAGATCATTTGGAGACCATGTGGAAAATGGATTAAATGGAGAAAAAGTGTAGTCAGGGAGACCAATTAGGAGGTGCTTGCAGTTGTTCAGGTGAGAGATGATAACCGTTTGGATTGGGGTGATAGCCATGGAGGTGGTGAGGTACGATCAGATCCATTATGTATTTTGATGGTGGAACCAACAAGATTTGCTGGCAGATTAGAAGCTGAAGGGTGAGAAAAAGAAAAGAATCCAAGATGACTCTATGGTCTCAGCATGAGCAATTAGAGGAATGGGGAAGCCATTTATCAAGATGGGGTATGCTGTGGGAGGAACAGATTTTGGAGAAAATATCAAAAGTTTTGTTTTGGTCATGTTCACCTAGAGAGGCCCACAAGACCTAAGTGGAGACATTGAATTGGATAAATGAGTCTCAAGTCTCAGGGTGACATTAGAGTTAGATATGTAAATTTAGGAATAAGGACATAGATGGTAAATAAAACCATGGAGCTGGATGAGGTCATTCAGGGAGAGTCTATTTATTTTGTTTCTTGCTTATCTCTTGCCCCACACTGGAATATAAGCTCCATGGTGGCAAGTATTTCTATTTATGAGTGATTCTTTAGTGCCTGTAATAGTCCCCTTATGAAAAATATATCAAATATGTAGAAATAATAATTTTAAGTTAAATACCTCTCAATGGATGGACCTCATAGTCACCTTTGGCCTCACTTTAGCCTCCCATCATATGTTTTTTATTCTTTCTTGTTTCTCCCATAGAGTAATATTCACTCATGATAATGATAGCCAACACATCTTTAAGGTCAAATAAAAGTTCTTAACTGGTCACATCTACCTCTCCTGGTGTGGTATTTCCTGTGAGCTTTCCTTGTCCAGACCTTGTGACTCCTTTACTTATCACCACTTCTATTTCTTTACCCTAATACCCTAACCTAGAGAGGATACCTAAACTTGAACCCCACATAGGGGTACGTGAATCATAGTCACATTGGGTGTTGGCAAAATCTGCCTGTAGCCCTGGAAAGACAAGATAATATAAATGCATTAACTCCAGATTTGACATCTCTTGAGGCAAATGCAACTCACTGCTTGTGCACTGACTGAGCTTCTTAAATTTATTGCCTAGAGCTTATAATTCCAGCAAATTTTCCCAGGATCCTTGTAATCGAATTGTACTGTATATTTTTCTTCAGCTACTTTAAAGTAAATCCTCATTGTGTGTCCAACCTGCGTGCCACCAAACATAATGCCATACTAAGTCAATGCCTCAACACAGGCCTGTGTTTGGCTCAAGCCAGTATTTAGTGATAGTGCTGTTATAAGCTGCCATCCCTGGGCTGTTCCCATTTATCAGAAACTCACTGAACTGCCTGGAATAGTCAGATAGCTAGTGTCCCTGTAGAGTAAAGATGTTACTTGCTTTAAAATGGATTGAAGTTGAGTAGGCCATGCAGCCTGCAATGGAGTATATAGTAATTTTCTAGATTGGTTTGACCAAACCCAACTCACAAGGGTCTAACTCACATTAAGTAGAAAAAGAAAGACAAGCCTCTAACCTGGATTAATGCAGTAATGCCTTACATGAACTTGTGAACCCTCACCCCTTCCATGCATGTGTTTTCTAGGTCACTGCTAGAGACATTTCTCACTGGATTATTCACATATTTAAAAACCTCCAGTGACTTTCCCACATCCTATCTGCTCCTCACTTCCTCTCGAAGCCTTGCAAGACCACCATCATCTGATTCCAACTTGCTGCTTAGTAAATCCCACCCCTACCAACACCCCCTCACACACACACACACACACACACCACACCACATTACACCTTTTCTGTTTTCATAGTCAAGTTGCTCCACTACCACCACCTTCCTCCATCCTGGTGCCTGTACTATGCTTATTCCTACTTCTGTGCCATTGCTTACACTGAAGCCTCCATCTGGAACAATTTTCACGCTTCACATAAATGGAAATCTTGCATTTCTTTAGAGGCCTAGCTTAAACCCAATATTTTCTTTGGAATCAAGACCATTGTGATATTTTCTTCCCTCATGGTTCCTTGGTTCTCTCAGATATCTTTAATGTATATATTTTGTGATCCATCTTAAACCCTGTCTTCCCCATGATAAAGCTGTCTACTCCTTTTAAACCCAACAGAATGCTTATGGGACTGGGGAAACTATAGATACATAATGAACCCCTGCTGAGGAATTCTTAGCATTCTAGACTCTTTGCCATATGAGAAAGTGAAGGGAAAACTAAGAGGCATAACTCTGTCTCCCACCGCCAGCAGCAGAATAACCATAGTGGTTCTTTTATTCATTTTGTTTATTGAGTTTCAGAGTAAGATTATATTTGAAAGAAAGGTTTCTGTAGACTTTTTTTCTCTGTTGATATTTTTAAGTGTGAAAACCAGTGATAAAGATCATGCATTCATTAATTCATTCATATAACACTTACTTAATATTTACTATGAGGCCAACACTGTGCTAAGTAAGCATTCCTTTCTTTTTTCTTTTCTAAAATTATTTCTTTTTTTAGATTTTTATTTTAAAAATTGGCTAACATACAGCATTATACTAGTTTCAGGTGTACACTACAGTTGTTCAACATTTATATACCTAAAGAAGTGATCAAGGGCCAGCCCGGTGGCTCAGGTGGTTGGAGCACCATGCTCTTAACGCCAAGGTCACCGGTTCGATTCCCACATGGTCCAGTGAGCTGTGCCCTCTACAGTTAATTTTGTGAACAATGGCTCTCCCTGAAGCTGGGCTGCTGTGAACAGCCGGAGGTCGGTGTGAGCTGCCATGGGCTGCCACAGGCTGCTGTGCTGCTGTGGGCTACCGTGTGCTGCCAGGAGTGGCTAGCAGCCAGCATGAGCGGCTGTGGGCTGCTGTGTGCTACCATGAGCGGCCGGTGGTCAGAGTGAGTGACCAGCAGCCATCGTGAGCAGCCGGCAAGAGCTGCTGTGAGTTGCTGACCTACGACTGTCAACCGACTGCCTCAGCCAGGGGGAACGCAAGGCTCATAATACCAGTATGGGACAGGGAGCTGTGTCCTACACAACTAGACTGATAAATAATGGCTTGAACTGGAGTGGGGAGAGAGGAGGAAGAAGAGGGGAGGAAAGGAAGTGATCACCATGATAAATCCAGCAACCATCTGACACCTTACTATGCTATCACAATATTATTGATGACATTTCCTATGCTGCACATCACATCCTCATGACTTATTTGCTTTATACCTGGAAATTTGAACTTCTTATTCCCCTTCACCTTTCTCCCCTTTTTAATTTTCAATTACAGTTAACCTTCAATATTATTTTATATTAATTTCAGGTGTACAGCATATTCATTATGCATTTGTATAATTTTTTTTTAATTTTATTTTATTAAATTTATTGGGGTGACAATTGTTAGTAAAATTACATAGATTTCAGGTGTACAATTCTGTATTACATCATCTATAAATCCCATTTGTATAATTTAAGACACGAACCCCCTGACTAATCTAGTACTCACCTGGCACCATATTATTGACTATATTCCTTATGCTTTACTTTACATCCCCATGACTAAATTGTAACTATAAATTTATACTTCCTAATACCTTCACTTTTATTACCATCCCCAAAGCCCCCTCGTATCTGTCAACCATCAAAATGTTCTCTGTATCTATAAGTTTGTTTCTGTTTTTGTTGTTGCTGTTCATTCATTTTGTTTTTTAGATTCAACATACAAGCAAAATCACATTGCATCTGTCTTTCTCTGTCTGGCATACTCCACTTAGCACAATACCCTCTAGGTCCATCCATGCCACCACAGATGGTAAAAACCCATTCCTTTTGATCGCCAAGAAATACTCCATTGTATATATGTACCATCTCCTTTTAATCCATTCATTCATCAATGGACACCCAGGCTGCCTCCACATCTTGCCTATTGTAAATAGTGGTGCATTGAACATAGGGATGCACACATCCCATTGAAGAAATATTTTAGGGCTTCTTCTGATAAATATCCAGAAGTAGGATTGCTGGGTCCTTCTTTGTCTCTTGTTATAGCCTTTGTATTAAAGACTATTTTATTTGGTATAAATATTACTACCCCAGCTTTGTTTTTTCCATTTCAGTTTTCATGAAACAACTTTTGTTTTAAATATTTTATTGGTGAAGGGGAACAGGACTTCATTGGGGAACAGTGTGCACTTCCAGGACCTTTCTCCAAGTCAAGTTGTCCTTTCAATCTTAGTTGTGGAGGGTGTCGCTCAGCTTCAAGTTGTCCCCTCAGTCCTAGTTGTGCAGGGCGCAACTCTGCTCCAGGTCCAACTGTCATTGCTAGTTGCAGGGGGCGCAGCCCACCATCCCTTGTGGGACTCGAGGAATCGAACTGGCAACCTTGTGGTTGAGAGCCCGCTCTCCAGCTAACTGAGCCATCCGGGTGCTCAGCAGCAGCTCAGCTCAAGGTGCAGTGTTCAATCTTTGTTGCAGGGGGCGGAACCCACCATCCCTTGCGGGACTTGAGGAGCTGAACTGGCAACCCTGCGGTCCAGAGCCCACAGGCCCACATGGGAATCGAACTGGCAGCCTTCAGAGTTAGGAGCACAGAGCTCCAACCACCTGAGCCACCGCGCCGGCCCATGAAATAACTTTTTTCATCCCTTTACTTTTAGTCTGTGTGTTTCTTTTAATCTGAAGTGAGTGGCTTGTAGGCAGCATATGTAAGGGGTTTGTTTTCTTATCCCTCCAACCACACTATGGTTTTGACTGGAGAATTTGATCCATTTACATAGAAAGCAATTGTTAATAGGTATGTAGTTATTGCCATTTTATTATTCATGTTTTGATTTTTTTCATGTTAAAGAAATGCCTCTAATATTCCTTGTGATATGGGTTTGGTGGTGATGAACTCCTTTAGCTTTTTCTTGTCTGGGAAACTCTTTATCTGTCCTTCGATGTTAAATGATAGCTTTGCTGGGTACAGTAATCTTGGTTGTAGATCCTTGTTTTCCATCACTTTGAATATTTCCTGCCAATCCCTTCTGGCCTGCAAAGTTTCTTTTGAGAAATCAACTGACAATCTCATGGGAGCTCCTTTTTAAGTTACTAGTTGCCTTTCTTTTGCTGTTTTTTTAGGATTCTCTCTTTGTCTTTAACCTTTGACATTTTGATTATAATGTCTTGGTATGAGCCTGTTTGGTTCATCTTGTCTGGTACTCTCTGTGCTTCCTGGGCCAGTATGTCTATTTCCTTCAACAGATTAGAAAAGTTTTCAATCATTATTTCTTCAAATAGGTTCTCATACTCTTGCTTTCTCTCTTGTCCTTCTGGTACCCTGTGATGTGAATGTTGTTATGCTTGTTGTTGTCCCAGAGGTCTCTTAAACTATCCTCATTTTTTAATTTTTTTTCCTTTTGCTGTTCCAGTTGGGTGTTTTCTGCTACCTTGTCTTCCAAATCACTGATTTGACCCTCTGCTTCATCTAGTCTGCTGGTGATATCTTCTAGTGCATTCTTCATTTCATTTATTGTATTACCCACTTTTGGTTCCTTTTTATGGTTTTTGTGTCTTTTTTATGCTTGTTATCTCTTTGTTGAAGCTCTCACTAAGTTCTTTGAGCATCCTTATAACCAGTGTTTTGAACTATCTCTGGTAGGTTTCTTGCCTCCATGTTTTTAGTGTGTGTTTTTTCCTGAAGTGTCCTCCTGTTCTTTCACTTGGGATGTATTTCTTTGTTTCTTCATTTTGGATGCCTCTCTGTGTTTGTTTTTATGTATTAGGTAGATCTGCTATGTCTCCCAGTCTTGCCAGGTGGCCTTATGTAGTAAGTGTCCTGTGGGCCCAATGGCACAGTCTTCCTGGTCACCTGCACTGGGTGCTCCAGAAGCATGGGTTGTGTGTCCCTTCCTGTTATGTTTAAGCCTTGATTGCTATTGGCATGTCAGTGGGAGGGATTGACCCTCAGGCTGACTGGCTGTGGAGTCTAGCCACATCCACTGATTACAGGCTGCTGTAGAGGGGGCTTACCACACAAAACGGGATTCATGCCATTGGGCTCTGGTGCCTATTGAGACTGTACTTTGGGTGTGCCACTTGTGGGTCTAATTGGGTGGTGCTCTGCTGTGGTCTGAACCCAATCTCTAAATATGTTGGTTCTGGGGCCTCTTGGAGGGGCTCCAGTGCAGGGCCAGGTCAGTAACTGCCTGTGACAATCCAGGGATGACCTGGTAGGAGCTACAAAGTGGTTCATGGTTGTTCACTGTCTGTGCTAGACCTGGAGTTGTGTGGGAGAAACCAGTCTGTGGAATGAGTATGGCTGCCACCAGTACCGGGTCTAGGGTACCTCCACAAAAAGCCAGTACATTCCCAGGCCTGCATCCAGCTTGCCGCTCCCATGAGGCTCAGCCACTGATAAAGCTTCATACCATATGAAATTGGGTGTGGTGGGGTTTAAGTGAGTCACCAGGGTAAAGCAAGCAGAGCTTGCCAAACCAATTCAGATTCAGAATTGACCATGGGCATCAGGGAGGGCTCACCACAGGAAAGATGTTGCCCATCTGCCGGCTGCATGGGAATAGGACCTCACACAGGGAAAATGGCAACTGTCCCTCCAGTTCTCTCCCTGAAGACACACAACTCATTATTTCCTTATATATCTCCAAGGCCCTACGAGTCACTGGCCTTCCACTGGAGTCCAGAGTGAGTACCTGCAAGTGAGTCTGTGCATGCCCTTTAAGAGGATATCTGGGTTTCCTGGAGCCTTCTGTCCCACTCAGAAGGGTGTCCTTTTTATGGCACCAGTACTCCAGATTGGGAAGCTTTGTGTGGGGCTGACGTCCATTGCACCACTATGGGGAACCTCTGTGGCTGAGATATTTCTCCCAATTTTCATTCGCCTCACAGAAATTTGGGGCCAACTCATTTTACATCATTTTACTGGTAGTAGGAGTACCAGTCTCAAGGTGGCTTCTTCTTTATATCCTTAGTTATAAAACTTCTGTTCAGCTAGACTTCAGATGGTTATTCAGGTTTATTGTTCTATAATTTAGTTGTAATTTTGATGTGTTCATGGGAAGAGGCAAGTGCAGTGTTTATCTACTTCACCATCTGGGATCTTGTGTTAAACATTCTTATGGGCAGTTAGGGAAGGGGTTGGAATTATTAAAGAATTCTACACACTAAGGATTTGGAAGTATAGAAGTATTGGGGAAGGGCTTTCTGGGAGCCAGATTAACTTATCACCTAGTGAGTGATGCATTGAGAAGGTGCAGGTAACAGTTCTCCATCTCTGTTCTCTCAGAGGGAGGGCACATTGAGTAGGGCATTCCTTCTTTAGAGCTTTGTACCAGCTCCTCTCTCAATGCCCTGTGACTTGCCAGTCTTGCCACATCAGAATGATATGAGGGCCTTTGTTTCTTGCATCTCTAAATCACAGTAGGCATACTGTGGTGCTGGGTTGTTTTGTTTGTTTGTTTGTTTGTTTGTTTGTTTTAAGCACCAGGATCCCCTGTGGGCACTGGCATTTCTGCATCTGATCACATAATAGGCTGCCTACATGAAATCTTCCTGCTGACCCTCCAGGTCTATTGGGAGATGGAGTTGGCATCAGGAAACTGCTTTGTCCATAATTAACTTCTGTAATACTGAATGCCAAATACCTGAAGCCACCTGCTGTCCTGCTGCCACCACCACCAGGCAAAACTAAATCATATGCAGACACCAACACCCCAGGCTGCTGGCTAAGAATAAGCTAACCTCAAAATAACCTGTACTATTCCCAGTGGACGTTGTTTCCCACCATCCCCCTCTTTAGTATTGCCTGTGGTTGGCTGAAGAGCCAGGTAGACAAGTAATTCCTCAGCCCTGAAATAACATTGACAACAGAAATAAACCTCCTGCCTGGGTTAGAGGATCATGAAAGCCAAAGGAAGAGATGGTCGATCATTCTGCCACTTACTAAATTGCACTCAGGATTTCTAGTATGGGCTTCACTGGCTTCTGGACCTACCCAGTTCAGGTGGATGAGGTGTGCCTTTGAGTAGGGAAGGTTGGGATCTGCTTGATAGAGGTAACTGGGCTTAATGGCAGGGAGAACCAAGAAGTCTGTGATCACGAACTCAAAACTCCATTCTTGTACCCAGACCCCTAGTCTCTATAAATAGACCTTCATTTAGGTTATCTGAATAGACAACTGCAGCCAATACATTCCTGGTTCATTGGAAACATTTTTTGCTAAGGATGGGGGCTCCTCTCTGATCATGAGAAGTCACAGTATTCCATACCACAACCTCCAGAACTGGGGACACCTTTTATAAGAATAAACACAAAGCAGGAGGTGAAGGTATTGGTGTTTTCTAATTTGAGACTCAATTACTGAGCAATCTTACAGCTGAGAGAGCCAACAGTCCTCACTCACCACTCTCATGGTTACTCACAAGTATCATCTCAGAAGAGGCATTTTCCTCTCACCTAGCACCATAGGGTTAATTAATTTTTTTACTCTCTCTAGCCCAAAGGCAGAAAGTACTAGCTCTTTTAGGACTAGAAGACTTATCAAGAACAAGAAGTAGGGGTGTATGGGTGTGTAAGACTGCAGACCTTACTGACCTTAAATGACCTGTGATATCAAAGCCAGGGATTCTCAATAGGAACAGTAAATAAAGAAGTAGAACATCAGTATTTTGAAAAACATATCAAAGTTATTACGATCCTTACTTTGAACTTTATATCCATGAATTAGCAAGTTTTTCTTATTAATTTACTAATTAATTGAAGAGACAAAATCGCCCAGATAAGTAACATGACCAACAAAATGTCACCTAGCTGACAGCCATGCCAGAACCTGTCTGTATTCTCAAGAGCTAACAAACTCATCACTGTTAGCTTGCTTAAACCTTTGCCTATGAGAGTAAGAAATTCAGGGCAACCCTTATTCAATACTGAGAACCAGGGCTTAAGAACAATCTTTATTCACATGTGTATTAGCCAGCTTTAGCTATCATAACAAAAGACTATAGACTGGGTAGCTTCAACAATAGGAATTCATTTTCTCATAGTTATGGAGGCTAGAAGTCCAAGACCAAGGTGTAGGCAGGATTGGTTTCTGCTGAGGTTCCTGTCCTTAGCTTGCAGATGGCCAGCCACTTTTTTATTGTGTCCTTACATGTCCTTTTCCTCTGTGCACATGCTTCCCTAGAGTCTCTTGCTCTTCTGATAGGTACACTAGTCCTATTGGGTTAGGTTCCCACCTTTATGACCTATTTATCCTTAATTACCTCACTAAAGGTTCTATCTCCACATATAGTCACATTGCGACCTAGGGCTTCAGCATTTTAATTTTGAAGGGACACAATTAAGTACAGAACAGCATGTAAACTCTGACAACTGGGTACAAAGAATATTTATCCCCACCTCACCCTGCATCCATGCACAACAATTAAGTTTTTCTTTCCAACCTCATGCCACAAAGAACCTTCCTCCACCCCTCTGTAACTATGACTGCTGATTCTACTAAAGCACATCCCTTGTACTCTTATTCAGCCTCACATCACCCTGTCCCCTTAGTACTTCTGTGTGATCCTGAGGCCACCTGTGTCTTCTGCATGTCTTTTAAACATATGAGTTCTATGTTCCCCAGCAACTCGATTAGCTCCTTAATGGCGGGAACCAAGTCTTCTGTTTTCCTTGGAGTCTGAGAAGACATAGCAAATTTCTGGACACACAGGAGGCACTTGCACTGAAACTACATTATACCCTGTTTAATGACATGATATGAAATGACAGTAAATGTCACAGCACTCCAGAAATATTGATAATGACTGCCAAGGGACAGGAAAAGGGTCACATCATCCTTCTTTCTGCTCCTTTTTTTTTTTTTAAGACTTTTCCAAACACAATGGAAAAGGTCTTGCTCTCTGCATCTGTTAGATTTTTCTATTTTTTACCCTTACACTCTAGGTTGCGAGAAACTTAAATAAGAATAAAGGGCATTTATCTCACTCTGAGAGGCTGAGTTTTCTTTTTTTTTTTTCTGTTGCTGCTCTGCAGCTCTCAATCTCACAACCAAACAGCTAAATAGCGTGCGCACACACACACACACACACACACACGCACGCACACACACACACACACAATTAGGAATGGGGGAAAGGGAAAGAGAAAGAAAAGGAAAGAATGGAGGTTAAATGGAAAGCTAAGCCAACGTCACAGTGCCCACTGCTGCCAGACCTGCTAACAGGAAGGAAGCTACATCTTGCAAAGTACCTGTAAACATAGCCTTTCTCTGGACAAAGACCTTAATAAGAACTGAAAGAGAAGTGAGTCTTTTTCCATTCTCATGATCATGTTAAAAGTGTAACTTTATCATCTGATTCCTCATCAACACAAGAACAAGGGCAGCAAGTGCCTAGTGGTTTATTTTTATCCCCAATATTGTCTCCCAGATCCCAGAGGGAGCCCAGTCTGGCTTATTTAAGACCACATGATGTTGCTGTTAAACTCATGTGTGCCTAAGGGACCCTTTCTTTCTGTTGTAGAAGAAAGAACCTAAACTGAACCCTTTGGCTCCCTAGACCTCATCTTCCAGCCAGCAGTTTAATAGTAGCAGTGAGTCAGAGAAGTAGCTCAATGACACTCCAAGTCCAATGAAATCATTGAGCAATTGCACCTGGCCCAGTGAGCTTATTTGTCACCATTTAACAGTTCTGGAGTATTTACTGGACATAATACTTTGCATTAGGGACAGTGGGTATTTTCCATAGAGATGACATGATTCATGCCTTCATGAGTTCCATGACCCTGGAATGAGATTAAATCACTAATGTATTAGTTTTTAGTGCTTCCTAACATATTACCATAAACTTTCTAACTTAAAATAATACCCATTTATTAAATCATAGTACCATAGGTCAGGAACGCAGCATGTTGTGACTAGACTCCCTGCTTCAGGTCTTACAAGGCTAAATTAAGTTGTCATCTAGAAGTTTGGGGCTCTTTTCCAAATTTGTGGCATAATTCATTTCCCTGCAGCTATAAGACTGAGGTCAGCAGGCCACTCTCTCCTCCCAGAGACAACTTACATTATTTCTTACATTGCTCCCTCCATATTTGAACTAGCAACAGCACTTCAAATCTTTATCATGCTTTGAATCTCTCTGACTTCCTCTTCTTCATTGTCTTGCTGCCACCAACCAAAAAATGTAGTCTGTTTTTAAGGGCTCATGTGATTAGATTAGGCCTACTGAGATAATCTCCCTATCTAAAAATCATCTGTACCATATAACACAATATAATCATAGAAGTGATATCTAATCATATTAGGGAGTAGAACCTGGTAAGGGAGGGGGATGCATTTTTAGATTTCATCCTACCACAAGTAATAAAAGCACACTTCTATATGTATATATACCAACACATACTCTTTACCCCTCCCTTTTCACCATGCACAGGTTTGCAAACCTGTGAGTCCATAAATCAGTAAAAACCCAGAAGCTACCCTCAGTTAGAATTTTCCACAACCTCTTCTTTTCTTGTCATGATTTTGGAAATATGACAGATCCGACTGTGCCCATCATTGCAGATACTAATGTAGTCCTTGAGTTTAAATTGCAAAAAAAAAAAAAAAAAAAAGACTGAGTTCACATTGTAGTAGAACACTACTTTGAGAATAAATTCTCTCTCATCGTTGGCCAGAATGGAAACCATTTTTTGGTTTGTTTGGTTTGGTTTTTGGTTTCATAAACTTTTTCAAAGCTATGTAGCAGTGGGTGGAGGCAATTTAGATTTCATAAGCTCACTAGAACGCTAAATCTCTCTAAGTTGCTGATTTTGAAAAATACTGCAATTTATCTAAATGCTTGTGATTTTTTTATCATTTAGAAATAAAATGGGTTTTTGACTACTGTTTCATCTCATACTCTAAAATACAAATTCAAATTAATGTTTTCATTTTGTTCAGATAAATATCCAGGAACAGAATTGCTGGATTATATGTTAGTTTTATTGTTTATTTGTTGAGGAAACTCCATACTGTATTTCATAGTGCATGCACAAATTTATAATCCCACTAACAGTGCATGAGGGTTCCCTTTTCTCCACATCTTTGCCAACAGTTGTTCTTTATTGTCTTTTTTATAATAACCATTCTGACAGGTGTAAGGTGATAGCTCATTGGGGTTTTCATTTTCATTTCCCTGATGATTAGTGATGTTGAGTGTCTTCTCATATTTCTGCTGGCCATATGTATCTCTTTTTTTGAGAAATGTCTATTCAGGTCCTCTACCCATCTTTTAATTAGATTTGTTTTGATGCTGAGTTGTATGAGCTATTTACATATTTTGTATATTAATCTCTTATTGGATATATTATTTGCCAATATCTTCTCCCATTCAGTAGGCTTTTTGTTTTGTTGATAGTTTCCTTTGCTGTGCAAAAGCTTTTTAGTTTGATGTAGTTCCATTTGTTTGTTTTTGCTTTTGATGCCCTTTCCTGAGGAGACATAGCCTGCCCTCCAAAAAAACAACAACAAAAGAACAAGACAAACAAATGAGAAACAGAAACTCATAGACACAGACAATAGTTTAGTGGTTGCCAGAGGGTAAGGGGGGTGGGGGGTGGGAGATGAGGGTAAGGGGGATCGAATATATGGTGATGGAAGGAGAACTGACTCTGGGTGATGAACACACAATGGGACTTATAGATGATGTAATACAGAATTGTACACCTGAAATCTATGTAATTTTACTAACAATTGTCACCCCCATAAATTTAATAAAATAAAATTTAAAAAAAAGAAAAAGAAATTACTGCTAAGACTAAAGTCAAAGAGTTTACTGACTATATTTTCTTAGGATTTTTATGGTTTCAGGTCTTATATTTAAATCTTTAGTCCATTTTGTGGTTATTATTGTATATGGTGTAAGAAAGTTGTCCAGCTTCATTTTTTGCATGTATCCATCCAGTTTTCCCAATATTGTTTATTGAAGACACTGTCTTTTCCGCATTGTATATTCCTGCCTCCTTTGTGGTAGATCAACTGACCATATAAGTGTCAGTTAATTTCTGGGCTTTCTATTCTGTTCCACTGATATATGTGTTTGTTTTTGTGTCAGTATCATACTGTTTTGATTACTATAGCTTCATAATATAGTTTGAAATCAGGGAGCATGATACCCCCAGCTTTGTTCTGCTTTCTCAAGATCGCTTTGGCTATTAAGGGTCTTTTGTGTTTCCATATATTTTTAAATTAAATTATTGATGTGACAATGGATAATAAAATTACATAGGTTTCAAGTGTAAATTCTATAATACATCATCTATATATCACATTGTGTGCTCACCACCCATAGTCAGTTCTCCTTTCATCACCAAATATTTGACCCCCTTTACCCTATTCTACCATCCCTTCTCCGCCACTTACCATCTGGTAACCACTAAACCGTTGTCTGTGTCTATGAGTTTTCATTTCTTTATCTGTTTATCTTGTTCCTTTGTTGCTTTCAGTTTTATAGCCCATATATTAATGAAGTCATATGTTTCTCGACTTTTTCTGTCTGCCTTATTTCACTTAGCCTAATAACCTCAAGATCATTCCATGTTGTTGGCAATAGGCAGGGGAAAATAAAAACTAAAATAAATGAATGGGACTATATCAAATTAAAAAGCTTCTGCACAGCAAAAGAAACCATCAACAAAATAAACAGGCAACCAAATGTGAAAAGATATTTGCAAACAATGCCTATGATAAGGGGCTAATATCTAAAATATATAAGGAACTCATACAACTCAACAACAAAAAGACAAACAATCCAATTAAAAAATGGGCAAAGGACATGAACAGAAACTTCTCCCAAAAAGACATACAAATGGTTCCATATAAATTTTAGGATTATTTGTTCTAGTTCTATGGAAAATGTCACTGATATTGGAATATTACTCAGCCATAAAAAAGAATAATTTTTTCCCCATTTTTGACAACATGAAGGACCTAGAGGCTATTATACTAAGTGAAATAAGCCAGACATAGAAAGACAAATGCCATATGATTGCACTTATACATGAACTGCAAGAGAAAATAAAACAAACCAACAAACAAAAGCAAATGAACAATCAAAACAAACAGAAACAGACTCACAGATACAGAGAACAAACTGATGGTTGCCAGTGGGGTGGAGGTGGGGAATAAGAGGTACAAACTTCTAGTTATAAATAAGTTGTCAGGATTTTAATGAATAGTATAGGAGAAATAATCTACAATACATTAGTAACTCAGTGTGTTGATAGATGGTTATTAAATTGGTTGTGGTGATCACATAATAAGGTAGATATGTGTTGAATCCCTGTGTTGTACACATGGAACTCATATATAGTATGTCAACTATACTTCAGTTAAAGTATAAAATACAAATTCAAAGAGAAAATAGGATACAAGTGAAGACATGGAAGCAAGATACATTAGAGTTAGTGGTGCAGCTGAGAATCAGGTTGTCAGATCAGTAATGGCCATGCATTGCTATGATTAACTGAAGAAAAAAGATATGCATTATTCCTCAGAACCCAATAAGAATGAAAAATAAATATGATTATGTTTAAATGGTAGTATGCCAGCCATTGAAATGATAAAAGTCCTTGAAACTTAAGGTGTATATGGTTCTAGCCTTTTTCTTTCAAACAGCAATCAGGGAAAGACAAATTATAGAAGATGGCTCCATATATATCTCCACCTTTTATCTGAGTTATGTTTTATATCTATCATATGCTTTATACCTATACATATACCATGTATGTTTACATGGATTCCTTTGAGCTTTTCAACTACCGTGTCAAAAGAATGACTATGCAAAAAATATATATAAATAAAGGAAGAAACACCCTCTCTCTCCAAGCTTGCTAATTGAAAACACTCCTAGTCAGGCAAGAGTTTAGAGTATGGAAAGACAATTTTGTTTTTAATGTGTTAGTGTTCTGAACTACCACTGAATCAGACCTAAACGCATGGTGTGGAGATGTGCTGGTCCTGGCTGAGAAAGCAGAACTGTTAAAGAGTGTAGAGATCTGTGAGGAAGTGCAGTGTCAGAGAGAGGAGGCAAGCTTGCATAACAATCAGAATGGTCTTTTTTCTTAGGTTGTATGCCAAAGTGTTTGGAGTTTGGTTTAGGATCCTGGAATGATAATACTCATATGTCAGAATTTTGTATAAATAATGAGAACATGTCTGACCTAGAATGGAGAATTTAAGTGTATAAAGTTCAGCCCAAAAGTTTTTGCATTTTGGGGGTGCAAGGGAGCTGAAACAGAGTTATGGCATTAGATGTGAGCAGAAGTGTAGGGAAATTCTATGAACAAGTGAGAACTATAACAGCACAATTTACATTTCAACTTACAATAATTGGAGAGAATTACAGCAAAAATCGAGGAGGGACTGAGACTCCAGGAACAAGGCTCTCAGAGAAGAAGAAACACCTGGAATGCATGAAGGGATAATTAGGTAGTAATAGACTACAAGGCTGTTCTAAGGCGGTCACTGCAACCATTCATCTATCATTGGCAGATATAAATATTTTTTCTTTTCATATAAGAAAACAGAGATTCATAAACTTTAAGAGATTCAACCAAAGTTATACAGTTAATTAGTAACAGAGCCAGGACTGGAACCCCTGTCTCTGGGCCTTTTAAACAGCTTTCATTTCTAGGCTCTTGACATTGAGTACATTATTGTAAGATGGTATTGAGTATGGTAAGGAATGAGGAAAGAATATTAGGGAACAGGGAAAGAGACCCCTTCATTACATTTATTATGTAAACTAAATAAAGGTGATCAAACAGTGACCAAAATCATTGGTGCTTGACTGAGCTTATTGTGTAATTGATGGCAATCTAAAGATTCTTAACCCACACACGCATAAAAAAATAGTAACTATGTGAGGTGATGAATGTGTTACTTAACTTGATTATGATAATCATTTTAAATGTATACATATATTAAATCATCACTTTGTACACCTTAAAAGTTACACTGTACAGATTACATCATAGAAATAGTGGTGTGAGGTGAGCCTCTTGAAATCTTCCCTGGAATTTACAACAAATTGAATGGCTATAATTCCACAAATGACTCCCTGTGCAGCAGACAGGCAAGACTAAGAGAGGCGCAATTGAAATAATCTAAAGGTGGGCAAAAATGGCAAGTAGAGGCGGAGGGAAATGGGAAGTGCAGAGATGCAGGTTGCAGGGGGACAAAGAAAGAAGACCAAAGTTTGGAGCTCCAAGATTCCTGCATTCCAGAGCTACAGTAGTAAAGGGAAAGGGAAAAATTCAGACTATTAGCACTTCCCTTATGGCCCATATGAGGGATCAGCATATAACACAAATGAACCCAAAGCTCACGGCAAAGACCTCAGAGAAAAAACTGAAGGAAGAAGGGTGAGAATGTTGGTTTAAGTTGTCACTGCCAAGCAGAGGACGGAGTACATAGGCATGGAGTTTAGCCAAACCCTCCCCACCTTTCCAAAGCTCACAACACCCCACCCCACCTCCCAGTGCTAAAAGTGGAACAGGAGCAGAGTCAAATCAAAAGAACAAAATAATTGCAGTTCTGAGAAATGCACCCTGAAGCCACAGACTTGCAGCCCAACTAGTTCAGGTAAAGGGGAGGGACTCTTGGGTGCAGACATGGCTGTGCTGCTGGTCACTGCCATTTCTCACAGCCACTTCCCAAAACCCACCCTGCCCTTGCCCCCACCTACCTGAGTGGATCCATGCAAGGGAAAATAGAGCTACTGAAATACACAGGCTCTGAAACTGATGTAGGAACAGGTTTGGAACTTCAGAAGCTCTCCATCTCCATCCCAGGGAGGCAGTACCCTGAGACACAGCGGACATGCTCACAGAGGAAAAGCCCACCATCCAGGGAATGTCCCCCCATCGTGTGAGAAGTTGAAACAGTGCAGAGAAATTATAACACTAGAGGTGTGTGAGGAAAAAAGGCTGCAGTGGGAGAGAGAATAAAATATTCCACCAACACCTCATGGAAAGCAAAAGAAAGATCTCTTCTTCTTATAAACCTGTTAGACAACATAATCCTGTCAATGCTTAGGAAGATAAATAATAGTTCATTAATCACCATGAGTAATAAAGGTAACAAGGCAGCTCAGAAAGAAAATGAAAAGTCTCCAGAAAATGAATATAAAACGTGGAATTATGTGACTTAAATGACATAGAATTTAAGATTGCACTTCTTAAAAAACTCAACGAGATGGAAGAAAACACAGCCAGGCAGTTTAATGAACTCAGAAACACAATAAGAGCAAATGAACATTTTACCAAAGAGATTGAAATTTTAAAATAGAGCCAAGTAGAATTTCTGGACATTAAGAACTCAATAATAAAAAAATAAAAAAATAAAAAGACGAAGAATGAAATAGCCAGCATAGGTAATAGAGCTGACCAGATGAATGAAAGAATCAGTGACATAGAAGATAGAAATCTGGAAATGACACAGGTGGAAGAGAGACTTTAGAATTAAAAAAATAAAAGAAATCTACAGGAACTTTCCGACTCCATCAGAAAGAACAATATAAGAATAATGGGCATACCAGAAGGAGAAGAAAGAGAGAAGGGAACAGAGAGTATATTCAAACAAATAAACAATGAGAACATCACAAACTTCTAAAAAGAAACGGATGCTGGAATCCAAGAAGCAAATAAAACACCTAATTTCCTCAATCCCAACAGGACTTCTCCAAGGAACACTGCATTGAAGCTGTCAAAAATTAACAACAGAAAGAATCCTCAGTGTCTGTTCATCAAAATGGAGGCATGAGGTGAGCCTCTGGAAATCTCTCCTGGAATGTACAACAAATTGAACACCTATAACTCCACAAAGGACTCCCTGCACAGCACACAGGCAAGAAGAGGAGGCTAACTACTAAATTCACCTAAAGGTGGGCAAATTGCGTGAGCAGGGGTAGAGGGAATGGAAAAGTGTGGAGACAGAGCCTCACGGGCAAAGGATGCAGACATAGCTCAGTGCTCTGAGCTCACTGCATCCCGGAACAACTTAAGCTGCGGGAGAGGGAAGAACTCGGACTGCTACGGCTGTTTATGGCCCACAGGGCACAGGGGACAGCATACGAAAAGGCGGAACCAAACATTCACAGCAGAGACCTCGGAGCAAAGAGAAGGAGGCTGAAAACAGTGGTTTAAGTCTTCACTGCCGAGCAGAGAACAGAAGACTTAGGCACTGAGACTAGCTGCCCCCTACTTACCCTCCCAGAGCTCACCCCACCCCCACCTGCCCAGTGCTAGAAGCAAATGAGTAGCAGTGTCAGATCAAAAGAACAGAATATTTGCAGTTCTGATAACTGTGGTCTGTGACCCAGATTCGCAGCCCAATGAGTTCCAGCAATCTGGAGGGAGTTATGGAAGTGGGACCGGCTGAGGCCGTGGTCGCTGCCATTGTTCTTGGCCACCTCTCAAAACTCACCCTGCCCCTGTCCCCACTTATCTAGGCGGACCCTGCAGGAGTAAAGAGAACTGCTCAAACACACTGCCTCTGAATCTGGCGCAGGAAGAGCTTTGGAACTTCAAAAACTCTCCACATAACCACACGGACACTAAGCCCTATGACCTAGGTAAACTGTTAAAAGAGGAGAAGCCTACCTTCCAGAGAATCCCCCCATTGTGTGAGAACCTAGAATAGTGCAGAGAAAACATAACACTACAGTGTGAGAGAGAAAAAAAGGCTGCAGTCAGAGAAAAAATAAAACATTCTACCAACACTGGAAAAAAACAACAACAAAGACCTCTACCTATCAACCTGTGGCAAAACCCACTCCTGTAGATGATTAGGAAGAGAAATAATAAATCATTAATTGCCGTGAATAACCAGGCAACGAGACAGCTCAGAAACAAAGTGAAAACTTCCCAGAAAATTAAATTAAAAATATGGAAATATGTGACTTAAATGACAGAGAATTCAAGATTGCAGTTCTGCAAAAACAACGAGATGCAAAAAAACACAGAAAGGCAATTTAATGAGCTCAGAAACACAATTGAACAACATGAACATGTTATGAAAGAGATTGAAATTTTAAAAAAGAACCAAATAGGATTGGTGAGCATTAGGAATTCAATAGAAGAAATTAAGAATGAAATAGGCAGCTTAGGAGATAGAGTTGACCAGATGGAGGAAAGAATCAGTGACATCGAAGATAGAAACCTGGAAATTACACGGATGGAAGAAGAAAGAGACTTGACACTTAAAAGAAATGAAAGAAATCTACAAGAAATTTCAGACTACATCAGAAAGAGCAATATAAGAATAATGGGCATACCAGAAGGGGAAGAAAGAGAGAAGGGAACAGAGAGTATATTCAAACAAATAGTGGATGAGAAATTCACAAACGTGTGGAAAGAATTGCATCCTTAAATCGAAGAAGCAAATAGAACACCTAATTACCTCTACACCAACAGGCCTTCTCCAAGGCACACTGTATTGAAGCTGTCAAAAATCAATGACAAAGAAAGAATCATTAAGGCAGCCAGGGAAAAGAAGACGACAACCTACAAGGAAAGCACATTAGATTATCATCAGATTTCTAAGCAGAAACTCTACAAGCCAGGAGGGAGTGGAACCAAATATTCAAACTATTGAAAGAAAGAAATTATGAGCCAAGAATAGTATACCAAACACAGATATCCTTTAGATATGAAGGAGGAACAAAGACATTCCCAGACATACAGAAGCTGAGGGAATTTTCTAATACACCACCTGCACTACAAGAAACACTAAAGGAGGCTATTCGACCACCATCAACAGGGACAATTTGTGGAAACCAAAGCTTAAAAAGGGAGAGAGTAAAGGCCTGAACTAGAATAAGGGAACGGAGAAAAAATAAGAATGCCGAAGAAAATGGAATACTCTAAACATAAAACTTTCTTTTACATAATCTTAAGCGTAACCAATCAAAAAAAGTCCAGAATTGAAATACATACTGTAATAAAAGAAGAAACAGAAGGAAACATCATAGATTATCACCACACAGAAGTAATACACATCAACAAAAAGGCAAAGAAACAATGAACACACAGCCTTACCAGAAAACTAAAGATAGCATGACAGGAAATCCTCATATATCAATAATCACCCTAAATGTAAATGGACTGAACTCACCAAGAAAAAGGCACAGAGTAGCAGATTGGATCAAAAAACTAAACCCAACCATATGCTGTCTCCAAGAGACACATCTCAGCTACAAGGACAAGCATAGACCCAAAGTGAAAGGGTGGAAATTGACACCCCAAGCAAATGGTACCCAGAGAAAATCAGCTGTAGCCAAAATAATATCAGATGAAACAGACTTCAAGGTGAAAAAGATAACAAGAGACAAAGATGGACATTTCATAATGGTGAAGGGGACTGTACAACAAGAAGACATAACAGTCATCAATATTTATGCCCCCAATCAGGGAGCACCGAAATGTACCAAGCAACTACTAACAGAACTAAAGGGAGAAATTGACCAAAACACAATTATACTAGGGGACTTAAACACATCATTGACAGCTATGGATAGATCATCCAAACAGAAAATAAATAACGAAATAGTAGCCCTAAATGACACATTAGATGAAATGGACATAATTGACATTTACAGAGCACTTCATCCTAAAGCATCAGACTATATATTCTTTTCTAGTGTACACGGAACAGTCTCAAGGATAGACCATATATGAGGACATAAAATCAGTCTCAGCAAATTTAAGAAGATTGAAATCATACAAAGCATATTCTATGATCAGAAGGCTTTGAAATTGGATATCAACTTCAAAAAGAAAGCAGGAAAAAACACAAATACATGGAGATTAAACAACACACTTTAAAGAAGGCCTGGGTCAAAGAAGAAGTTGTAGGAGATATCAAAAGATACATACAAACAAATGACAATGAAAATACATCTTACCAAAATTTTTGGGATGCAGTGAAAGCAGTTTTAAGAGGGAAATTTATCTCATTACAGGCCTATCTCAAGAAACAAGAAAACTCCCAAATAAATAACCTCATGTTACACCTTAAAGAACTAGAAAAGAAGAACAAGTAAACCCAAGGTCAGCAGAAGAAAGGAAATAACAAAAATTAGAGCAGAACTAAATGAAATAGAGAACAAAAAGACAATAGAAAAAATTAATGTGACAAAGAGCTGGTTCTTTGAAAAGATTAACAAAATTGACAAACCCTTGGTTAGACTTACTAAGATAAAAAGAGAGAAGACACTAATTAACAAAATCAGAAATGAAAAAGGGGAAGTTATCACGGACACCACAGAAATACAAAGGATCATCCAAGAATACTATGAAGGACTATATGCCACCAAATTCAACAACCCAGAAGAAATGGACCACTTCTTAGAAACATATAGCCTTCCAAAGATGAACCATGAAGAACTGGAAATTCTAAACACACCGATAACCAGTAACGAAATTCAATCAGTCATCCAAAACCTTCCCAAAAGCAAACGTCCTGGACCAGTGCCTTCAGTAGTAAATTCTACCAAACCTTCAAAGAGGATCTAATACCAATCTTGCTCAAACTCTTCCAAAAAATTGAAGAAGAGACAGTACTCCGTAACTCATTCTATGAGGCCAAAATTACCCTGATACCAAAACCTGGTAATGTCAGCACAAAAAAAGAAAACTACAGACCAATATCTCTGATGAATACCGATGAAGAAATCCTAAATAAAATTCTAGCAATTCGAATACAACAATGCGTTGAAAAGATTATTCATCACGACCAAGAGGGGTTCATCCCCGGGGCACAAGGATGGTTCAACATCCGCAAATCCATCAATGTGATACATCACATAAACAAAAGAAAGGACAAAAATCAAATGATTGTATCAATTGATGCAGAAAAAGCATTTAACAAGATGCAACATCCATTTATGATTAAAACACTTAATAAAATAGGTGTAGAAGGAAAATATCTTAACATAATACAGGCCATATATGACAAGCCCTCTGCTAATCTCATAATTAATGGTGAAAAACTGAAGCCCTTTGCTCTACGTTCAGGAACACGACAGGGCTGTCCCCTATCACCTCTGCTTTTCAACATAGTTTGGAAGTCCTTGCCAGAGAAGTCAGGCAAGAGAAAGAAATAAAAGGCATCCAAATTGGGAATGAAGAAGTTAAATTATCACTCTTTGCAGATGACATGATGCTATATATAAAAAACCCTAAACACTCCACAAAAAGCTGTTAGAAACAATCAATTAATACAGTAAAGTTGCTGGCTACAAAATCAATGTACAAAAGTCCATTGCTGTCCTATATACTAACAATGAAATATCAGAAAAAGAAATACAAAAAACAATTCCTTTTGCAACTGCAGCAAAAAGAATAAAATACCTAGGAATAAACTTAACCAAGGATGTGAAAGACCTATATGATGCAAAGTATAACACATTTTTGAAAGAAATTGAAGAAGGAACAAAGAAATGGAAAGACATTCCGTGCTCATGGATTGGAAGAATCAACATAGTTAAAATGGCCATATTACCCAAAGCAATATACAGATTCAATGCAATCCCCATCAAAATCCCAAGGGCATATTTTAAAGAAATAGAACAAAAAATCATCAGATTTGTTTGGAACCACAAAACCCCGAATAGCCAAAGCAATCTTAAGAAAAAAGAACAATAATGGAGGTATCACACTTCCTGACTTTGTCTTGTACTACAGGGCTACAATAATTAAAACAGCATGGTATTGGCAGAAAAACAGACACATAGACCAATGGAATAGAATTGAGAACCCAGAAATAAAACCACATAAATATGGACAGATAATTTTTGACAAAGAAGCTAAAAACATACAATGGAGCAAAGACAGCCTCTTCAATAAATGGTGCTGGGAGCATTGGATAGCCACGTGGAAAAGAATGAAAATGGACTGCTATTTGTCACCTTGTACCAAAGTTAATTCAAAGTGGATCAAAGACTTAAGCATAAGACCTGACACAATAAACTGCATAGAAGAAAATGTAAGTACTAAACTTATGGACCTTCGGTTCAAAGAGCATTTTATGAACTTGACTCCAAAGGCAATGGAAGTAAAAGCTAAAATAAACAAATGGGACTATATGAAACTTAAAAGCTTCTGCACAGCAAAAGAAACCATTGACAAAATAAAGAGGCCACCAACTGAATGGGAGAAGATTTTTGCAAACAGTGCTTCCAATAAGGGCCTAATATCCAGAATATACAAGGAACTCATGCAACTCAACAAAAAAAAAACAAACAACCCCATTGAAAAATGGGCAGAGGACTTGAAGAGACATTTCTCCAAAGAGGACATACAAATGGTAAATAGACATATGAAAAAATGCTCAACATCACGAATCATCAGAGAAATGCAAATCAAAACCAGTATATGTTATTACAGTATATGTTTCAGTTTTGGATTTTTTTTTTTTTTTGAGTGGTTACCCTTAAGTTTATGTAAAAGAAAACTTGACATTTAGAGTATTGCATTTTCTTCAACACGCTTACTTTCTCCATTCCCATATGCTGGTTCAGGCCTTTACTCTCCCCCTTTTTATGTTTCTGTTGCCACAAATTGTCCCTGTTGATGGCAGTCGAAGAGTTTCCTATAGTATATCTTGTAGTGCAGGTCGTGTATTAGAAAATTCCCTCAGCTTCTGTATGTCTGCAAAGATCTTTATTCCCCCTTCATATCTAAAGGATATCTTTGCTGGATATGTCTTTCTTGGCTCATAATTTCTCTCTTTCAATAGTTTGAATATTTAGTTCCACTCCATCCTGGCTTGTAGAGTTTCTGCTGAAGAATCTGATGATAATCTAATGGACTTTCCTTTGTAGGTTACCGTCGTCTTTTCCATGGCTGCATTTTGGATTCTTTCTTTGTCATTGACTTTAGAGAGCTTCAATACAACGTGCCTTCGAGAAGGCCTGTTGGGTAATTAGGTGATCTATTTGCTTCTTGGATTTGAGGATTCAGTTCTTTCCACAAGTTTGGGAAATTCTCATCAGCAATTTGTTTGAACATATTCTCTGTTCCCTTCTCTCTTTCTTCTCTTTCTGGTATGCCCATTTTTCTTAAATTGCTCTTTCAGAATTAGTTGAATATTGCAGTGGACCTTTGCAGAGGCTCACCTCACGCCGTCATTTTGATTACGCGATCTAGAGGATTTTTGCAATTACTTTTTTTTTTTAATTTTATTTTATTAAATTTATTGGGGTGACAATTGTTAGTAAAATTACATAGATTTCAGGTGTACAATTCTGTATTACATCATCTATAAATCCCATTGTGTCTTCATCACCCAGAGTCAGTTCTCCTTCCATCACCATATATTCGATCCCCCTTACCCTCATCTCCCACCCCCCATCCCCCACCCCCCTTACCCTCTGGCAACCACTAAACTATTGTCTGTGTCTATGAGTTTCTGTTTCTCATTTGTTTGTCTTGTTCTTTTGTTGCTTTTGGTTTATATACCACATATCAGTGAAATCACATGGTTCTCTGCTTTTTCTGTCTAACTTGTTTCGCTCAGCATTACTCTCTCAAGATCCATCCATGTAGTCACAAATGTTCCTATATCATCTTTTCTTACTGCCGAATAGTATTCCATTGTGTATATATGCCACAACTTCTTTATCCATTCATCTATCGAAGGACATTTTGGTTGTTTCCATGTCTTGGCCACCGTAAACAAAGCTGCAATGAACATTGGAGCACACGTGTCTTTATCTCTAAATGTTTTTAGATTTTTTGGGTAGATACCCAGGAGAGGGATTGCTGGGTCGTATGGCAATTCTATTCGTAATTCTTTGAGGAACCTCCACACTGCCTTCCATAACGGCTGCACCAGTCTGCATTCCCACCAACAGTGTATGAGGGTTCCTTTTTCTCCACAGCCTCTCCAACACTTGTTACTATTTGTCTTGTTGATGATAGCCATTCTGACTGGGGTGAGGTGATATCTCATTGTGGTTGCTATTTGCATTTCTCTGATGATTCGTGATGTTGAACATTTTTTCATATGTCTATTTGCCATTTGTATATCCTCTTTGGAGAAATGTCTCTTCAAGTCCTCTGCCCATTTTTCAATGGGGTTGTTTGTTTTTTTGTTGTTGAGTTTCATGAGTTCCTTGTATATTCCGGATACTAGCCCCTTATCGGAGGCACTGTTTGCAAAAATCTTCTCCCATTCAGTTGGTGGCCTCTTTATTTTGTCAATGGTTTCTTTTGCTGTGCAGAAGCTTTTAAGTTTCATATAGTCCCATTTGTTTATTTTAGCTTTTACTTCCATTGCCTTTGGAGTCAAGTTCATAAAATGCTCTTTGAACCCAAGGTCCATAAGTTTAGTACCTATGTTTTCTTCTATGCAGTTTATTGTGTCAGGTCTTATGCTTAAGTCTTTGATCCATTTTGAATTAACTTTGGTACATGGTGACAAATAGCAGTCCAGTTTCATTCTTTTGCACGTGGCTTTCCAATTCTCCCAGCACCATTTATTGAAGAGGCTGTCTTTGCTCCATTGTATGTTTTTAGCTTCTTTGTCAAAAATTATCTGTCCATATTTATGTGGTTTTATTTCTGGGTTCTCAATTCTATTCCATTGGTCTATGTGTCTGTTTTTCTGCCAATACCATGCTGTTTTGATTATTGTAGCCCTGTAGTACAAGCCAAAGTCAGGAAGTGTGATACCTCCATTATTGTTCTTTTTCCTTAAGATTGCTTTGGCTATTCGGGGTCTTTTGTGGTTCCAAACAAATCTGATGATTTTTTGTTCTATTTCTTAAAATATGCCCTTGGGATTTTGATGGGGATTGCGTTGAATCTGTATATTGCTGTGGGTAATATGGCCATTTTAACTATGTTGATTCTTCCAATTCATGAGCACAGAATGTCTTTCCATTTCTTTGTGTCTTCTTCAATTTCTTTCCAAAAAGTCTTATAGTTTTCAGCATATAGGTCTTTCACATCCTTGGTTAAGTTTATTCCTAGGTATTTTATTCTTTTTGCTGCAATTGCAAAAAAAATTGTTTTTTGTATTTCTTTTTCGGAGATTTCATTGTTAGTATATAGGAAGGCAATGGACTTTTGTGCGTTGATTTTGTAGCCGGCAACTTTACTGTATTCGTTGATTGTTTCTAATAGCTTTTTGGTGGAGTCTTTAGGGTTTTCTATATAGAGCATCATGTCATGTGCAAAGAGTGATAATTTAACTTCTTCATTCCCAATTTGGATGCCTTTTATTTCTTTCTCTTGCCTCACTGCTCTGGCAAGGACTTCCAACACTATGTTGAAAAGCAGAGTTGATACGGGACAGCCCTCTCGTGTTCCTGAATGTAGAGCAAAGGGCTTCAGTTTTTCTCCATTAATTATGAGATTAGCAGAGGGCTTGTCATATATGGCCTTTATTATGTTAAGGTATTTTCCTTCTATACCCATTTTATTCAGTGTTTTAATCATAAATGGATGTTGTATCTTTTCAAATGCTTTTTCTGCATCAATTGATATAATCATATGATTTTTGTCCTTTATTTTGTGTATGTGATGTATCACATTGATGGATTTGCGGATGTTGAACCATCCTTGTGCTCCAGGGATGAACCCCACTTGGTCGTGATGAATAATCTTTTTAACGCATTGTTGTATTTGATTTGCTAAAATTTTATTTAGGATTTTTGCATCGGTATTCATCAGAGATATTGGTCTGTAGTTTTCTTTTTCTGTGCTGTCCTTACCAGGTTTTGGTATCAGGGTAATATTGGCCTCATAAAATGAGTTAGGGAGTACTGTGTCTTCTTCAATTTTTTGGAAGAGTTTGTGCAGAATTGGTATTAGATCCTCTTTGAAGGTTTGGTAGAATTCACTAGTGAAGCCATCTGGTCCCGGAGTTTGCTTTTGGGAAGGTTTTGGATGACTGATTCAATTTCGTTACTGGTGATCAGTCTGTTTAGATTTTCCAGTTCTTCATGGTTCAGCCTTGGAAGGCTATATGTTTCTAAGAACTTGTCCATTTCTTCTAGGTTGTTGAATTTGGTGGCATATAGTCCTTCATAGTATTCTTGGATGACCCTTTGTATTTCTGTGGTGTCCGTGATAACTTCCCCTTTTACGTTTCTGATTTTGTTAATCAGTGTCTTCTCTCTTTTTATCTTAGTAAGTCTAGCCAAGGGTTTGTCAATTTTGTTAATCTTTTCAAAGAACCAGCTCTTTGTCACATTAATTTTTTCTATTGTGTTTTTGTTCTCTATTTCATTTAGTTCTGCTCTAATTTTTGTTATTTCCTTTCTTCTGCTGACCTTGGGTTTTACTTGTTCTTCTTTTTCTATTTCTTTAAGGTGTAACATGAGGTTATTTATTTGGGAGTTTTCTTGTTTCTTGAGATAGGCCTGTAATGAGATAAATTTCCCTCTTAAAACTGCTTTCGCTGCATCCCAAAAATTTTGGTAGGATGTATTTTCATTGTCATATGTTTCTATGTATCTTTTGATCTCTCCTCTAATTTCTTCTTTGACCCAGTCCTTCTTTAAAAGTATGTTATTTAATCTCCATGTATTTGTGTTTTTTCCGCTTTCTTTTTACAGTTGATATCCAATTTCAAAGCCTTGTGATCAGAGAATATGCATGGTATGATTTCAATCTTCTTAAATTTATTGAGACTGATTTTATGTCCCAATATATGGTCTATCCTTGAGAATGTTCCATGTACACTAGAAAAGAATGTATAGTCTGATGTTTTAGGATGAAGTGCTCTATAAATGTCAATTATGTCCATTTCATCTAATGTGTCATTTAGGGCTACTTTTTCGTTATTTATTTTCTGTTTGGATGATCTATCCATAGCTGTCAATGATGTATTTAAGTCCCCTAGTATAATTGTGTTTTGGTCAATTTCTCCCTTTAGTTCTCTTAGTAGTTGCTTGGTGTATTTAGGTGCTCCCTGATTAGGGGCATAATTATTGATGACTGTTATGTCTTCTTGTTGTACAGTCCCCTTCACCATTATGAAATGTCCATCTTTGTCTCTTGTTATCTTTTTCACCTAGAAGTCTCTTTCATCTGATATCAGTATGGCTACACCTGATTTTCTCTGGGTACCATTTGCTTGGAGTGTCAATTTCCACCCTTTCACTTTAAGTCTATGCTTGCCTTGTAGCTGAGATGTGTCTCTTGGAGACAGCATATGGTTGGGTTTAGTTTTGTGATCCAATCTGCTACTCTGTGCCTTTTTATTGGTGAGTTCAGTCCATTTACATTTGGGGTGATTGTTGATATGTGAAGATTTCCTGTCATTCTATCTTTAGTTTTCTGGTAAGGCTGTGTCTCCATTGTTTCTTTGCCTTTTTGTTGTTGTCTATTATTTCTGTGTGGTGGTATTCTATGATGTTTCCCTCTGTTTCTTCTTTTATTTCAGTATATATTTCAATTCTGGATTTATTTTGAGTGGTTACCCTTAAGTTTATGTAAAAGAAAGTTTGATATTTAGAGGTTTCCATTTTCTTCAGCACGCTTACTTTCTCCATTCCCATATTCCGGTTCAGGCCTTCACTCTCCCCCTTTTTGAGTTTTGTTTGCCACAAATTGTCCCTGTTGATGGTGGTCGAGTAGCCTCCTTTAGTATTTCTTGTAGTGCAGGTCGTGTATTAGAAAATTCCCTCAGCTTCTGTATGTCTGGAAAGTTCTTTATTCCTCCTTCATATCTAAAGGATATCTTTGCTGGATATATTATTCTTGGCTCATGATTTCTATCTTTCAATAGTTTGAATATTTGGTTCCACTCCCTCCTGGCTTGCAGAGTTTCTGCTGAAAAATCTGATGATAATCTAATGGGCTTTCCTTTGTAAGTTACCGTCTTGTTTTCCCTGGCTGCCTTGAGGATTCTTTCTTTGTCGTTGATTTTAGACAGCTTCAATACGATGTGCCTTGGAGAAGGCCTGTTGGGATCGAGGTAACTAGGTGTTCTATTTGCTTCTTGGATTCGAGGGTGCAGTTCTGTCCACAAATTTGGGAAGTTCTCATCGACAATTTGTTTGAATATATTCTCTGTTCCCTTCTCTGTTTCTTCTCCTTCTGGTATGCCCATGATTCTTATATTGCTTTTTCTGATGGAGTCAGAAAGTTCTTGTAGAGTTCTTTCATTTCTTTTAACTCTCAAGTCTCTTTCTTCTTCTATTTGTGTCATTTCCAGGTTTCTATCTTCGATGTCACTGATTCTTTGCTCCATCTGGTCAACTCTACTACCTAAGCTGGTTATTTCATTCTTAATTTCTTCTATTGAGTTCTTAATCTCCAGAAATTCTATTTGGTTCTTTTATAAGATTTCAATCTCTCGTAAAATGCTCATGCTGTTCTTTGATTGAGTTTCTGAGTTCCTTTAACTGCCTATCTGTGTTTTCTTGTATCTCGTTGAGTTTTTTCAGAACTGCAATCTTGAATTCTCTGTCATTTAAGTCACGTATTTCTGTATCTTTAAGTGCCTTCTCTGGAGATTTTTCACTTTCTTTCTGAGCTATCTTGTTGCCTTGGTTATTCGTGGCGATTACTGGTTTACTATTTCTCTTCCTGGACATCTACAGGAGTGACTTCTGCAATAGGTTGATAGAAAGCGCTCTTTCTTTTGTTTGCCAGTACTTGTTGGTAGAATGTTTTATTATTTCTCCAACTGCAACTTATTTTTCTTCTCCCACACGGTAGTGCTATGTTTTCTCTGCACTATTCCAACTTCTCACACAATGGGGGGATTCCCTGGGAGACGGGCTTCTCCTCTGTTAATAGTTCGTCTAGGTCACAGGGCGCAGTGCCCTGGTGGGTATGCGGAGAGCTTTTGATGTTCCAAAGCTCTTCCAGCTCCTGATTCAGAGCCCGTATGTTTCAGCAGTTCTGTTTACTCCTGCAGGGATCTGCCCAGATAGGTGGGGTCAGGGACGGGGTGAGTTGTGAGAGGTGGCCCAGAGCAATGGCGGCGACCACCACCACAGCCAGTCCTGCTTCCACAGCTCTCTCCCCTTTGCTGGAACTAGTTGGGCTGTGAATTTGTGTTTGCGGCCCACAGTTCTCAAAACAGCAAATTTTCTGTTGTTTTGATCTGACACTGCTACTGTTTCGCTTCTAGCACCGGGCAGGTGGGGGCGGGGCGAGCTCTGGGAGGGGAGGGAGGGGGCGGCTAGCCTCAGTGCCTAAGGCTCCGTTCTCTGCTCAGCCGTGCGGGCTTAAACCACTGTTATCAGCCTTTTTCCCTCAGTTTTTTCTCCGAGGTCTCTGCCGTGAGTGTTGGGTTCAGCCGTGTTATATGCTGTCCCCTCAGCCCTGTGGAGCCCTGGCGGAGCACAAGCAGTCCGATCTCCTGCAGCTGCGGTAGTTCCCGGAAGCAGCGAGCTTGGCGCACTGAGCTGGGTCTGAGTCCTGCGCCCGCGCGGTTCCCACTTTGCGCACTTCTCCCTTTCCTCCTCCCCCCGCTCGCGCAAATCTCCCACCTGTAGGTGATTTCAGTCAGTAGTGGGCCTCTTCGTCTTGCCTGTCTGCTGTGCAGGGAGTGCTTTGTGGAGTTTTTGTTGTTCGATTCGTTGCAAATTCCAGGGGAGCTTTACAGAGGCTCTCCTCACGCCGCCATTTTTCTGGAACTCTACTTTTAACCTTTTAAACCACAATTACTTTTGTACCAACCTAATATATTTGTGTGTGTGTGTGTGTGTGTGTGTGTGTGTATATCTTATATATATCTTATATATTTTATGTATATTTATATATATATATATATATATATATATATATTATGTATATATTATATTATATTTTATTGGTAGGGTATTGTAAGCTTTTCTTTGGTTTCTTTTTCAGCTGTGAAGCCAGGTGCCAGAAGTGGTCTTCTGCAGATTATTTTTGAAGTTGAAGTTTATTTGGCGTGACAATGGTTAGTAAAATTGTTGGGTTGGTGCAAATGTAATTGTGATTTTCGTAATTAATTTTAACCCTTTAAACCGCTATTACTTTTGCACCATCCTAATACATAGGTTTCAAGTGTACAATTGTGTAATACATCATCTTATATATCAGATTGTGTGTTCATGACCCAGAGTCAGTTCTTCTTCCATCACCATATATTTGGCCCCCTTTCCCCCTTTCTACCATGCCCCCTTCCTCCTTACCGTCTGGTAACCACTAAACTGTTGTCTGTGTCTATGAGTTGTTTCTTTGTATCTTTGTCTGGTTTCTTTGTTGCTTTCAGTTTTATATTCTACATGTGAGTGAAATCATATGGTTCTCGACTTTTTCTGTCTGACTTATTTTGCTTTTGATGATAACCTCAATATTCATCCATGTTGTCGCAAATGGCACAATTTCATCTTTTCTTATGGCAGAGTAGAATTCCATTGTGTATATATACCACAATTTCTTTATCCAATCATCTATTGAAGGACACTTGAGTTGTTTCTGTGTCTTGGCCACTGTAAATAATGCTGCAATGAATATCAGAGTACATATATCTTTATAGATAAATGTTTTCAGATTTTTTTTGGATAAATACCCAGCAGTGGGATTGCTGGGTCATACGGTAATTCTATTTTTAATTTTTTCGAGGAAATTTCATATTGTTTTCCATAGTGTCTGTACCAATTTACATCCGTACCAACAACATGTATGAGGGTTCATTTTTTCATATATCTATTGGCCGTAACTATGTCTTCTTGAGAGAAGTGTCCATGTCCTCTGCCCAGTTTTTAGTTGGATTGTTTTTCTGTTTTTGAATTGCATGATTCTTTATATATTTTGGATATTAGCTCCTTATTGGAGGCATCTTTGCAAATATCTTCTCCCACTCACTTTGTTGCCTTTTTGTTTTTTGATGGTTTCTTTTGCTGTGCAGAACCTTTTTGGTTTGATATAGTCCCATTCATTTATTTCAGCTTTTAATTCTCTTGCCTTTGAGGTGAAATTCATAAAATTCTCTTTGAACTAAAGGTCCTTAAGTTTAGTACCTATGCTTTCTTCTATACAGTTTATAGTTTCAGGTCTTATTTTTACGTCTTTGATCCATTTTGAGTTAATTTTGTTATATGATGACAGATAGCAGTGTAGTTTCATTCTTTAGTGCATGGGTTTCCATTTTTCTCAGCACCATTTCGTGAAGAGGCTTTCTTTCCAATAAACGGAGAACAGTGTATGTTTTTGGCTCGTTTGTCGAAAATTATCTGCCCATATATATGTGGGTTTATTTCTGGGGTTTCAATTCTCGTCTCTGTGTCTGTTTTTCTGCCAATGCCATGCTGTTTTGATTACTGTCACTTTGTAGCACAAGCTGAACTCAGGGAATGTAATATCTCCAGCCTTGTTCTTTTTTCTTAGGATTGCTTTGGCTATTTAGGGTCTTTCGTGATTCCATATAAATCTGATAATTTTTCTGTTCTATTTCTGTAAAAATGGCCATTGGGATTTTTTTAAATTAAAATACATTGGGGAGACAATGGTCAAGAAAACTACATAGGTTTCAAGTGTATAATTCTATAATACATCATCTATATATTGCATTATGTGCTCACCACCCCCCCCCCCAGTCAGTTCTCTTTCCAACCGAAGGCAACAAAGGAATGAGAGAGGCAAATATATAAATAAAAACTCATAGACATGAACAACAGTTTAGTGGTTACCAGAGGGAAAGGGGGGAGGTTATATGATAGAAGATGGTAAAGGGGGTCAAATATATGGCCATTGGGATTTTGACGGGGATTGCATTTAATCTGTATATTGCTTTGGGTAATATGGCCATTTTAACTATGTTGATTCTTCCAATCCATGAACACGGAATGTGTTTCCATTTCTTTGTGTCTTCTTCCATTTCTTTAAAAAAAAGTCTTATAGTTTTCAATGCATAGGTCCTTCACATCCTTTGTTAAGTTCATTCCTAGGTATTTTATGGGTTTTTGTACATTGATTTGTTATCCAGAAATTTTACTATATTTGTTTATTGTCTCTAATAGCTTTCTGTGGAGTCTTTAGAGTTTTCTATAGAAGGAATCATATCATCTGAAGAAAAGTGACAATTTAACTTCTTCATTCCCTAGTATTATAATTTTTTGAACAGTCGGATTTGTCACAGATGACAATAACCTTATGTCAGAACCCCTCTCCTTGTTACTAATATAATCTAAGTACCACTCACTAATACAGTTTTTTTCTCTGCCTTAAGTTCTCTGCCTTTCTACTGGTGGTCATACAGGGACTTTTGATATCAAGGTGATAGTGTTCGTGGGGGACATATTGGTTTAGTTCTGACTATAATTGCTGAGGTCGAAATAACTAACGCTCCCGTTATGTTCGTTTACATGCTGCTTAGAGAAAGCGTCCTTGTTCCTACTATTCCTGTCTTCCCCTTTAATTCTTTCACCATCCTTAAACATTTTTTGGAAATCCTGAGTGGGAGGCCATGGAAGCTTTTAATTGTAATATTATTGGAGTCATGAGGGAGAATATGGGGGAAGGTTTCAGGTGAAGGAGAAGTGGGATGTGATGGCTCTTCCATTGAATCGCTGCGTAACCTTAGACAAGTAACTTAGCTTTTTGACCCTCAATTTGCTCATTTGTAAATTGGGGTAATACTTTTCTTACCAACCTAAGGAGATTGGTGGGAAGAGCAACCTGAAATAGTGGACTTAGAAGGGGGACTATGATGCAGCCACAGCTGTTTATCAGCTTGTTTCCTCCCATCTTCTGGCCTGGGCTTCTTTACCGGGAAGTGAGTCCATAACAGAGGGCTGCTCGCATGATTCATAATCTTACTAACTCTAATATAACATGCAGAGGCATTACCTCATTGTGGCCAAGCATACTTTCTTTCTAACAGAAATTATTCAAAATGAATTCCACTTCTCTTGTTGTCTTTCAATCCCTCATCACATCTTTCTTTCATTCCCCTCACTCTCAAGCACAAACCTCATTCCTAAAGACACAACTCAGGGCACTTTCTTTCTAAGTCTTAACATTCCAAAGTAAGCACCTGCAATTTATGATCTCTCCTCTCTTCCTGCACAAAACACATAGCATACAATACATATGTATCAGGAGGGAAATTGTGGTGAAGTGGAAAAAGAGCATTATACTGAGACTCAAATGACTGGGCTGTGTTCTGGCCAGTGTACTTCACTAGCCTTTTACCTTTGGGTAAATCACTTCCTCTCTGTATTCCAACCTGTAAGTGATGGCAGGTGGGTTAGCACTGTGTGGTAGAAAAGTACTGGCCTAGGAATCTGCAGATCAAGTTTCTTATTCTGGTGTTTTTGCTTGCTAACATACTCTACGACTTGGGAGAAATCATTTTCCTCTTCACGAGGCCATACTTCCCCATATGGAAAACAAGAAGGTTGAATTATAAGATTCATTAAGGCCCCTGCCAGCCTGGAAATTGAATGCACTTATGAAATGAGTTTCATTAAATAAACGTGACTTGGAGTGTCATCTCTGTGCCAAACACTGATGATGGTTGTGAAAGGGTTCATGGCTGGGCAAGTTCCATGAGACCCTGAGTACGATTGCTGCTTGCTTCTGACAGTGTTACAAATTGGCACTATGTTGGCTCCATAGAGCCATTTCCTGCACTTTTCTTGCCTTGGGTGTCCCAACCCTGGACCTCTCTCCCACCACCTGTGATTTTAACCAATGTTGATGAATCACGGAGAAGTGTCTGAAACATATTCCACCATCTGCCTGCTGGAGACATTCACAGTGTTGTCATCAAGCTGTAGTGTGGTCTCTGGCTGCCCTAATTGAGAAACAGGCCAGAAAGCAGTGGCAGATTAATGGAGTTGGGAGGAAAATGGTTGATTTTTGACAGAGGAGTCTGTGAAAGCCATTTGTGAGCTCGGCCAAGGAGATTAGATCTGAAATGACTCTCAGCATCTTGAATCTGAGGTTACTTGTTCCAAAGGCACCTTGAAAGGTCCTTACAGCTATATATATATACACACACACACACACACACACACACACACACACACACACACACATATATATTCCTGCTGCAAGGCACGGGGTACCTGATCCATTTTAGAAAGATGAGAAGTTTTCTTGATTATATTCAGCAAAGAAAGCGGCAGATTTTCTTAGTAGCCAGTCTAGAGTTAAACAACCTCTCTGGTTAGAAAGTTGCTGATTTGGGGAGAAAGTGACTGAATGGTGCTCACTCAGTGATAAGCATAGGGTGTGAGACTAGGCACCACTTATTGTATTCTACACATTTTAACCTGGATGATGTACCCCTGTGAAAAGCCAACATGAATACACTATTGGACATCCTACCTAGATCACATAAGCACATCCTCTAACTCCATGGTGAGGTCTTCTTCTCTCTTCTCCATTATAGTAAGGACAGGCCCTGTAAGTTGTCTTCCGTGTTCCTTCACTCACTGAAAACAGCTTGGTTCCTGACGTTCTTGAGATATCACCCCCTTCCAGGCCTCCAGGTCAGCAAGACCGTTTCACTGGAAGCTGGGTCTCTCCAGGCTGCCTGGCTTTCATTCAGTCTTCCCTCTGGCCACTTGTTCCATGCTGGATGCTAAGAGTTAAAAGCTATCTGAACAAGGCGACATTTGAGTTGGCAGAGCAGTCACTAATTCAGTTCTATGATTTTTTCATTGCAGCCTAGAGACCATAGAACTTTAAATAAGGCAGAAGAAAGTGACGATGGGAAAAGTGCTGGAAAGCAGAATTCCATAAGGACACAAATGGTCCTCAAGAGAATAATGGTATCCAGAAGCAAGAGAGAAGTAACACATAAATGAGCCCTAGGACTGGCCAGCCAGATGAAAAATAGGCCGATGGAGCCTATATGATAACGTTCTGCATTTGGTGAGGTGACCCAACTCATCTCGCCATCCCTACAGAGAAACCTGGGACCAAGAGGAACAGCCTGACCCTGGTGGGGACCCTCTGGGCCTTCCTGTCCCTTGTTACCACTGTGGCCAGTTCTACCAGTTACTTCCTGCCTTATTGGCTCTTTGGATCCGAGTTGGGGAAGCCAGTGTCATTCAGCACATTCCGGAGGCGCAACTACCCTGTGTGGGGAAAAGGGCACAGACTGATCATGGTGAAAGAGTGTGGGCGCTATGCCAGCTTCAGTGCCATCCCAAGCCTTGCCTGGAAGATGTGCACAGTGGTGACAGGTGCCGGCTGTGCTCTGCTGCTCCTGGTGGCACTGGCTGCTGTCCTGGGCTGCTGCATGGAGGAGCTCATCTCCAGAATGATGGGACGTTGCATGGGAGCAGTGCAGTTTGTGGGAGGTAAGACTGCGTTGCTGGGATTGGGTAGGTTGGAGAGCTTTTTTGAGGGGGCAGGGAGGGAGTGGAAATCCATTTTCACCCCTCCCCTATGTCCAACTCTAAGTCTACATATAAAAGGGCGTGCCTTTCAGCACCTTGCCTACAGGGTGCATTTTTAAGAGTATTATCCAGGTCTGCTTTACAGGGGCAGCAACATATACTCTAGTATTATTGCTCTAAAATAAACTTGCTCTTTAAAAGACCTGAGCTCTGGTAGTTATCTTAGAGGACAGTGATCTAATAAACACGTACACACAAGTGCTAATTACTAACAAGAGTTCAATGTACAACCTTTACCGAAGAAACACATCTCTAATGCTAGGTACCAGACCGTAAGTGACTGCTTATTTGGCAACATCTAAGGCTAACCCTGTCTGGCATCCATTAACAGGCTACCCAGATTTCTTATGGCCCTTTCCCATCTTACTTATCTTTTCCTTCATTCAGGCTCCCTCTAAATTATTGTAGGTGACCTGGGATGCTGGCAGTGTATGAATGGACTAGGAAAGACCAAACGCAAAAAACTTCCAACTGCAGGAAGACATGGGAGTAGTTTACTTTGAACTGTATAAGGAAAAAAAGTAAGTTTAGACAGACAAGCAAATATATGTGTGATATGTGAGCTACTTTTTACACCTGCATGGGGCCCTGAGAAAAAGTCCTGATAGAAGCTATTGTTGAAGTATGTTGTTGCTTAAGAAGTTTTGGAGTCATTATTCAATTAATTATTATTGTCTTTATTAGCAATACAATATGAGTGACTGGAGCCAAGAAACTTGGATTCCACTTCTGTGTTTCCACTTAGTTCTCCTGTGACTATAGGCAAATGACTGTGACCTCTCCTGTGTTCACTTCCCTTCTTTCCTTTAATTTTTTCATTGGCAAGATAGTCCAGATCCTAATTTTCTTTCCTCTCACCAATGACTGCATTCAGGTGGCCTTAGGGTGAGATGGTAGTGATGAGCTAAGACAATGGTTCTCAACAGGGGCTTATTTTTCAACCCCTCTTCCTGGGAACATTTGGTAATGTTTTTGAGACAGTTTGGGTTATCACAACTTGAAAATAGTGCTACTGACATCCAGTGGGTAAAGGCAAAGGATGCCATTAAATATACCACAATGCACAAGAACAAGACAGCTCCCCACTGCCAACAACAACAACAACAAAGAAACGTATCTGGTCCAAAATATCAATAGTGCCAAAGTTGAGAAACCCTGAGCTGAGGCATCATGGTTTCCTGTCCTGCTTACGAAAAACATCAGATTCTTTCTGTTGAATCACAGTTAAGGCGATGTTTTCAGATTCTCTCTTTCCTCAGACTCATTGTAAAAGTTTTAAATCTGAATTAACATTCTATCTTCCCTTATCACTGAATTTTTCCACTCTTTAGCTATTAATGATTTTCTGGCCATATTGGAAAGTCATTAAATTGGTTTGATCTTCCCCTTCAAAACCATGGTACAGAACCAGTTACATAAGGCTAGTCTAAGCCAACGACTTAATCCTCCTTTAGGGGATCCCCCGATATATTAACCTTAAGCAGGCTCACTTTTCACTTACCTGGCAGGAGTAAGGGATGCTCCTTGAAACTCATATTTATAGCTCCAGGGTCCAGCTCAGTGCCTGGCACAGAGTACGGGGTTAGTAACTGTAGAAGGAATGAACACATGGCTAAGGAAATGTCTAGTGTACGTGGGGATACGATGCACATATGAGAGCTAGTTTCATTCACATCCTTTCCTTTTTTTCCCAAGCTTCCATTCAAGAGTATTAGCATCCAGAGTTCTCTTCTGTCTTGAGAGTGACAACTTAGCCTCACTTGTGTTTCTAAGAATTTCTGGCAGATTGAGGAGGTACTAACTGGTAGGAATCAGAAGGCCAGTAGTAATAGCCTGCATCGGACTCCAAGCATTAACAGTGGCTCTTACTCCCAGCTCACTTCCTATCTTGAGCTTGGCTGAGACTTTCACAAAACCGTAAGGTTCTCCATATTACATATTTTAGTTCATCCCACCTCTTAGGTCTAGAAATTCAAAGGAAATTTTTTGAGGGAAGATGTGGGTAGGTAATGGACATTTAGACATTCATGCATTGAATGGGGAAGAACTTAGGCTGAGTGTCAGGTGCCATACAGAGGAAGTCAAAATATTAGTGCCATTTTTATCTCATATGATCCTGCCATTCTATATGCCTCATTGACCCTTGCTTGTAGGAACATGGTCACAGTATTTACACTTAGATGAGGGTCTTCAAAGTTCAAGAATAAAATGCTGTTTCTCAGTAGTCATGGAAAGAGTCAAGACCCAGGCAGGTATGCTACAAAGTTTATCCCTGAGCAAGGAAATGATATTGGACAGAATGCTAAATTTTCACAGCTTTCACATCTATAATAATAGCCAAATAAGGGTCACTCCCACCTCTGTTTTAGAAACTGATGCTTGTTAAGGTTGCATAAGCTGTGAAAGAATGGTGTACACTGCTTCGATGTATCGTATTTTCTGGGAGCCCCTTGGCACATAACCGTTACCCAAGGATCTTCAAGACCTCAGGTCTGACCTCTCAGAGCCAGGCTCTGTCACTGGCAGGCAGCCAAGCCTGAACAGCATTTTGAGCTCCATGGATAAAAGACACAAGAGAAAGAGTTGTGGGATTTAGTTTAAGCTTGTTGTTCAGTGGAGGGGAATTGATTTTCTTGCTCTAGGTGGGGCTGCTTCTTGGCAGCTAGTGCATTAACCAAAATACATTCAGTGGAGTAGCCAATTTGTTTCAGGTCTGGTTTATCTCTGCCAGACCCCAAACCACTGAAGAGATGGAATATCCATTAATAACTACCCCTCTCCCTGCTTTACTGTCGTTCCCCAGTCTACTGGCTCCCCCACAGAGATGAGCAATGGGAAGTGGGAGAGACAGGAAGAAATAAAGAGCTGCTTGCCTGAGTCATACTCAGCAAGGTGACCTGATGGGACCCTTGGGTCCCATTTGCTCCACTTGCAGCTGATCCAGCTGGACAAGCCTCGGGTCCAGAGAGCCTTCCACTGGAACCTTCATGCCTTGCTCCAACCAGTGAAGGAAACATCTGGCCAGGAGATTATTTCAACCCTGGGGATTGTGCTATTTCCAACCAGCTGGCCCCCAGTCCCTGAGAACAGGGTCATTATTCAAATTCCCCTGTGTATACATATACAAGATACTTGTGAATTACCCTCTATCTTCAGTGATAGCTAAACAATGAAGAAATAGGTGAGAAGTAAATATAAGGAACTTCCTGGCAGGAAAAGGTGTAAGATGTTGGATCAGGTTACTTGAGGGAGACCAAGAATCTTTCTAGAACAGGGAATGTATCAGAATCGCCTGGAATACTTAAAGATGTGAACTCCACAACTCTCCATTCCTGTCTCCCATTCTGATATACATAGCAACAGGTGGGAAGCTACATGTTTTGAAAAATCTCCCTAGTGACTCTGATGAGTACGCTGTGTTCCCTCTCCCCAACCCAAGTGAGAACCACCACCCTGCATGTATACATATATACTTTGGTTGAGGCGATAAAATTCAATACACTCAGAGATGCGCCAGTACTTTTGTCCATGTGAGGTCCTAATGCTATATGATTCAAGCTGGATAAATGTTGCCACTGAAAAACAGATCACTGAGAACTTAATTCAAAGAAAGGGTGCTATTTTTCCCCCTGAAAATAACCATTATCTTCTGTGGAAATCATTCATTTCCTGAAAAGTCCCCTAAAGTTTCATCAGGCATCATTTCAATTATCCTTACCATGCTGAACAAGGATTATAAAAGTGGTTTCTGTTTGGGAAAATGATATTCAAAGACATTAAGCGGCTTGCAAAAACTCATGTAGCAAATTGGAGCAGAGCAGAGACTATGGTCCAGGGCTTCTGACCCTCGGCTCTGGGCTTTGTACATTGGTGCTATTAATTTTTCCTTTTCCCTTTGGAGAAAAATTAATTTATCACAATGTTTTTCACAATGGTCCATGAACCACTTGTATCAGGATTACCTGGGGTGCTTGTTAATGCAGATTACTTAGTGCCATTCTATCTACTGAATCAGAGCTGATGCTTGGCACTCTGCATTTTACACAGCATCTCATGATGATCTATTTAATTAATTTACTTTTAAAGACTTTTACTAAAATACAGCTAACATACATTATATTAGTTTCATGTGTACACCATAGTTATTCAACATGTATATACCTAAAGAAGTGATACCATGATAAGACTAGCAACCATCTGAAACCATACAACACTATCACAATATTATTGACTATATTCCCTATGCTTTAGTTTACATCCCCATGACTATTTTTTAACTACCAATTTGTACTTTTAATCCCTTTAACTTTTTCACCCCGCTCCCTAATCCCCCTCTCATCTATCACCCCTGATAAATCTACTACCCATCCAACACCATACATAGTTATTACAATATTATTGACTATATTCCTTATGCTATACCATACTTCCCAATGAATACTTTGCAACAACCAATTTGTATTTCTTAACCCTTCACCTTTTTCACCCACCCCCAACCCCCATATCATCTGGCAACCATCAAAATGTTCTCTGTATCTATGAATTTGTTTCTGTTTTGTTTGTTCAATTTGTTCTTTAGATTCCACCTATAAGCAAAATCATACTGCACCTATCTTTTGCTGTCTGACATAATCCACTCAGCACAATTCCCTCCAGGTCCATCCATGATGCTACAGATGGCAAGAACCCATTCCCTTCCATGGCTGAACAATGTTCCATTGTATATATGTACCACCTCCTCTTTATCTATTCGTCCATCAATGAACACCCAGGCTGCCTCCATATTGGGCCATAGTAAACAATGCTGCAATTAACATATGAATGCACATGTCCCCTCAAATTATCGTTTTGGGTTTCTTCAGATATTTATCCAAAGTGGGATTACTGGGTCCTTCGTTGTCTCGGTTATAGTGCTTGCTTTAAAGTCTATTTTGGAGATACAGTGAAAATGGTGAAGTAGGTAAATGCTGAGCTTACCACTTCTCATGACCATATCAAAACTACAGTGAAACTATGGAACGACCATCATTGAGAATTGCCTGAAGACTAGCTGAACCCAAGCCCTACAACTAAGGACATACAGAAGAAGCTACCTTGAGAATGGTAGGAGGAGCAGAGTTGCAGAAAAGGGCTGATCCCACATCCGCATGTGACTATTAAATATCGGGAGGGAGATCTCAGCTCTGGAGTTACTCCCAGAGGAACGAGAGATCACAGCCCCACACCAGGCTTCCCAGCTGAGGGTTGCAGTGCTAAGGAGAACAGTTCCCGTAACTTCTGGCTGTGAAAACAAGCGGAGGTTATGGCTGGATGAGACAAGTGTGGCTATAGTCCCAGGCAATCTTCTTAAGAAGCCCATGCATGGACATACTTATTGATGGACTAACTCTCTCTGAGCTCCATCACTGGGGCAGCAACTCTAAAGGTGCCAAGGACATACACAGCAGAGCTGAATTATCTGGCTGCAAGGGTGAAGGCTGCAGGGGCACATTTCTCTTGGACAAAGGAGCTGGTGGAAGCCATTGTTTCTTGGTTGAGCCCACCTCCTTCCCAGCATGCCAATGCAGGCAGCCGCCATATCTGAGTCCCCATCAACATGGCTCACACTATTCGTTTTTCCTGATTCCCTGAAACCTGATCCCACCCCACTTTCTGGCCTACTCAGGTCGCTTCCAGTGGCTTTTCCATATAAACAGCCTGCCTTGGCTCATGCTGCAGACTTTCCTAAAATCTCTCAAAGCTTCACAAACCCCAGAAAACAGCATCTGACTTCAGCATGTCCCACACCTCTGGCTGAGCAACCCTAAGCCCAGCTCTAGTAGAACCTGGCCTTGGTTCACAGCATGGTTTTTGAGGCACCTCCAAGCCCCCCATGGGCAGCAACCATCCGTGGATTGCCTTATGGCTCTCTCAGGGGGGCTGGGTAGAGCATAGGCTATGGCTAAACTGGGTCTGAAGTTTGGTCCATCCCAGGAGGCCCCAAGGCTGATACACCAGTGGCCAGCATCAGACCCAGCCAGAACATCACCTGGCTACAGTTAAGGATTACACACCAAAAGGGCAGACTGGGCAGGCAACAGAGACATGCTAAAGTGAATCATGTTCCGTAGGCTCAACCCCTGTACAATAGCTTCTCAACTGTAGTCACGTCCTGTCCTCACAACCAATAAGCCTGAGGATCAAACCCTCCGATTGATGTGCAAAGAGCAACCAAGGCTCAACTACTACAGGAAGGCATGCACAACCCATGCAGGGGACACAACTGGAGTACCTGGCTCAGGTGACCAGGAAAACTGTGCCACTGTGCCCCACAGCACACTCGCTGCATGAAGCCACTCTACTAAGACCAGGATACATAGCAGCCCTACTTAGTACATAGAAACAAACACAGGGAGGCAGCCAAAATTGGGAGACAAGAAAACATGTTCCAAATAAAAGAACAGAACAAAGCTCCAGAAAAAGAATGAAAGAGAAGGAGACAAGCAACTTACCAGATGCAGAGTTCAAAACACTGGTTATAAGGATGACCAGTGATCTCAGGGAGAACTTTAACAAAGAGATAGAACACATAAAAATGGAGACAGAGAACGTTAAAAAGAACAAGCCAGAAATGAAGAATACATTAATTGACATGAAGAATACATTAGAACGAATCAACAGTAGATTAAATGAAGCAGATAATCGAATCAGTGATTTAGAAGCTAAGGTAGCAGAAAACACCCAATCAAAAGAGCAAAAAGAATCCAAAAAAATTAGGATCATTTAAGGGGCCTCTGGGACAACATAAAATGTACCAACCTTTGCATCATTGGAGTACCAGAAGGAGAAGAGAGAAAACAAGGAGTTGAAAACCTATTTGAAGAACTAATGACGGAAAACTTCCCTGACAGGGAATAGACATACAAGCTCAGGAAGCACAGAGTCCCAAGCAAGATAACCCAAAGAGGAACACACCAAGGCACACTGGAATTAAATTTCAAAGATTAAAGACAAAGAAAGCATCTTAAAAGCAGCAAGAGAAAAGTAGTTAGTTACCTATAAGGGAGCTCTCATAAGACACTCAGCTGATTTCTCAATAGAAACTTTGCATGCCAGAAGGAACTGGCCCAAAATATTCAAAATGATGAAAAACAAGGACCTACAACCAAGATTGCTCTACCCAGCAAAGCTGTCATTTAGAATTGAAGAACAGATAAAGAGCTTCCCAGACAAGAAATAGCTAAAGGAGTTCATCACACTAAACCAGTATTACGAGGAATCTTTGAGGAACTTCTTTAAGACAAAGGAAAAAAGATTAAAAATAGGACTGTTGCCGCCATTGTCTCACTGAGCCAATATCTCCACGGTTTTACACAGGCAGAAGTTATGGGGACTGCTCTTCCTGGTAGTAGAATGCTGGGCTGGGGAGTCTGGTGTGTCACTTGGACCCCTCATTCCTCTGAGGCGGCTTCTGCAGCTGAGATATCCCTCCCAATTTTTAATGGTCACATGCAGGTGTGCAATCAGCTTGTTCTGTGTCTCTGGCCCTCTTACCAGTCTTGAGGTGACTTCCTTTTTTTAATTAAAATTTATTGGGGTCACAGTGGCTTCTTGTGTATGTCCTTAGTTGTAGGGCTTTCGTTCAACTAGATTTCAGGAGATTCTCAATGATGGTTGTTGTGTAGTTTAGTTGTAATTTTGATGTGGTCATGAGAGGACATAAGCACAATGTTTCCCTACTCCATCATCTTGACTAGAAATTCCTCTCTGATTTATTTTTGAAACTATAATATGAAATATTTCTGATGTATGTACCACTCAGCTTAAGAAACAGAGTATTACCAATACAGTTGAAGTCTCCTTCAAACCATGATCATATTCCCTTGTCCCCACAGTAAAGGTAACTACTGTGTTGGATTTGTTGTTCATAATTCCCCAGCACATCCTAATACACACTAAAATTTGAGAACTTTTGCTCAATTTTGTTATAGTGTTGCTTTTTTATGGAGATCCATTTTCTTCCATCTCTGCCTGTACATAAATATCTCTTTTATCTCTCAAAGACCAGGTCAAATGCAGCTTCACTATGAAGCCTCCCCTGATCTACTTTAGAAATCTCTAGCAAAATGAACTGTCTTACAACTCTTACAGAAAAGATGGGGTCGAATGAATGGGAGAATTGAGTGAGGAGTTCCCTAGGGAGGGAAGTCTGAGATATAGCTGGAGGGCAGATATAAATTTTCTACTGAGTTTGAGTTGAACTTGCTGCAAGAGCAATACATTGAGCAAGTTAAGAACAAATTAAGTGATACTAGGCTTCTGGTCAGGGTAGTAAATTCAATAATAACCATATTTGGACAGATATTTGGGGATAGAGTGGGGCATGTTAAAAAATGGCTGTGAACTCAAAAGTTGTACTTCTGACTGGGAAGGGGGGCATGAAGAGGGTTGGTAACACCCAGTGAGGAGACTTTCCATGCCCAGAGACAAAAATTAGGCATTTGCCTAATTGAGAATGTGCAGTTGGGAGGGGTTTCTTCAAGATGTTGTGATATGGGCAAGTAATAATTCTGGCTTCAGGGGAAGGTTGAAGGCAGCCGCCATGTAACCACAGGAAGGGTTTCAAGTTCTGTCTGAGTATGTGCTCCTGAAGGTTTGTTTCTATTGGTACTGAGGTTACCACAAGAGCTGCAGTTGAGTAAAGTGGCTAACTCCAGGCCTCTGCTTACTCAGAGCAGTGAATTCAAACCAAAGCAACGATACACACACACACACACACACATATATATACATATATATGTTTATATATTATATATATATATATATATATATAAAATATATAAAATACATAAAATACATACATATATGTGTATATATATATATATGGGGGGTTGGGGGTGGGTGCATTTGGTACATTTTGTGATGGGGATTCCTGTGGAAGGAGCAGCTGAGGAACAGAAGCAAGATGGCAGCCCACTGGTCACCTGCCCATGTGCAGTCATTAGTGGGCTTTCTTTCCCTTTCTAGAGGTAGGTGAGATAGGAAAGCACCCTGCTGAGCATATGCAATTGGGAGAGGCCTCTCTAAAGGGTATACGTGGTTGGAGGGGTAGTAAAACTGGGAGTGAATGATGCCACATAGAGAAGTGGGAGCCAGGGATAAAGCTCATATGTGGCTGGGCCTAGATTTAAACTAGTTTTCTCTGCCCAAAGAGCTCGTGTTTTTAATAGTTTTAGTGGTGCTTTTCTTAAGTGTTCATACCAGGACCAGATGCATCAACATCACTAGGGTGCTTCTGAAATGCACATTCCTGGGCTGCAGTTACTGAATCAAATACGTGGGGGTGAGGCCCCCAAATATACATTTTCTTTTTTTTTTCACTTTTATTTTATTAAATTTATTGGGGTGACAATTGTTAGTAAAATTACATAGATTTCAGGTGTACAATTCTGTATTACATCATCTATAAATCCCATTGTGTGTTCATCACTCAGAGTTAGTTCTCCTTCCATCACCATATATTCGACATTTTCCAATTAAATTTATTGGGGTGACATTGGTTAGTAAAATCATATGTTTCGAGTGATGTCATAGGAATGGCAGCAGCGAGGTGCTCTTCTTGAGTTCTCCTCCAGAACTTACCACAAATTGAACACCTATAACCCATCAAAGGACTCTGCTCATCACACAGAACAGCTAAGAGACTCCTACAAGCATTGAATGTGGGCAAATTGGGTGAGCAAGGGAAGAGGGAAGGGAGCGGAGTGGAGACCGGCCTGCATCAGCGGCTGTGGAGACGCAGGGGGTCCCAGGATAGAACAGAGACCGCAGCAGCCCGGAGTTGGGCTCTTTCCCTACATCCCTGCCAAAGAGCAGCATATCCAGCACCTGAGGCAGTAACCTCAGCTGAGACCTCCAGCTGGGCCCTAGGTCTGACAAAGGACTTAAACACCATACCCGGGCCCCTCCCCCTACTCACCCAATCCTACCGCTACCCTTCCAGATAGTCAAGCTGGCCCCTGAACTGAGAAGTAGTGTCAGATTACAGAGAACCCATACTGCTCAGGATCTGGGAAGACCCAGCTTGCAGCTCTGAGCCAGGGAAGAGGCTGGGAAGAGTGTGACACTGCTGGGCTGGGAGAGAGAAGACTCCTGCATCCCAAGCCACCACCATTTCTGGCCTGCAAGAAGAGTGTGACACTGCTGGGCTGGGAGAGAGAAGACACCTCCATCCTCAGCCCCCACCTTTTCTGGCATGCCTAGGGCAGGGCAATTACAACTGGGGAGACACGCAGGGGTCAGCAGCAGGCGGAAGACTCAGCTCTGGGCTTTCAGCAGCTCAGAAAACTCCCGCCCTCCACACACACACACACAAACACACACACACACACACACACACACACACACACACACACACACACGGAAGAAGTGCCCTAAGACTCAGGAGACCTGGGCACAGGGCTGGATCTATTACTCTCAGTGCACATATGTGCAGGCAAGAGTAGAAACTGCACTGACTTTGTCAAAACTACCATCCAGACCCCATAGCCCCACTCATCTAGAACTGCAGTCCCAGGGTCACTCTGGGCACTAGGTGACCGGCTCTCCCTGCACAAGATGCAGAGGACTCTTTGGTACAGCAGAGGACAACCTGGAGATTACTTGGTGGGCTTAAGCCAAGACTGGTGCTACATTTTTTTATTTGTTTTGTTTTTGTCTTTTTGATAATTTTGCCTAGGTTGAATGTGGGTTATCGGTTGTTTTTACATGTGAGTGTATTTGGTGTTTTTCTTTGCTGTTGTTGCTGTGCTTGGTGATTTGCTTTATTCTGAAATTGCCCTATACCAGGGCCCAGCTCAAGAGGCACAAGATTCAACACACCCAGAGGCCAATCCAGACCAAACCAGAGTGTTACTGGGTTTGGCCTACAACTGACACACCCAGAGGGAATTCTCTACTGGCACAAGAACCCATAGAGGCCAAGCCTCATTTGAGCGGTCAACCCTCACGCAGCAGAACATCCACTGTGGGCAGAGCCAAGTCTCACAACTAGTCAGCCTAGGAGTCAATCCCACCTACTGACAAGCTAAAAACAATTAAAGATCAACTGTAACAGGACAATATACACAACACAAGAGTCACCTTTGGAGGCAAATATAAAGGTCACATACTACATAAATAACGCAGCAAAAACCAAGAACCCTAGGGGATCTACCTAATACATTGAAGCAAACACATAGAGTCAGCCAGAATGGGGAAACAAAGAAACATGTCCCAGATAAAAGAACAGAAGAAACCTCCAGAATTGGAACCAAATGAAATAGAGGTAACCAACCTACCAGAGACAGAGTTCAGAACGCTGATGATAAGACTGGTTAAGGAGTTAGTGACTACATAAAGAAGGATAGAGAAATCATAATGAACAACCAGTTAGAACTAGAGAACACAATAACTGAAATAAAGAACACACTTGAAGGAGTTACCATCAGGTAAGATGAAACAGAGGATCGAATCAGCGACTTAGAAGACAAGTTAGCAGAGATAACCCAAACAGAACAATAAAAAGAAAAAAGAATAAAAAAGAATGAAGATGGTTTAAGAGACCTCTAGGATAACATCAAGCGCAACAACATGCGCATCATAGGAATACCAGAAGGTGAAGAGAGGGAGCAAGGGATCTAGAACATACTTGAAGTAATAATGCCCGAAAACTTCCCTAACCTGGTGAAGGAGACTGACATACAAGCCCAGGAAGTGCAGAGAGTTCCAACCAGTATAAACCCAAACATATCCACACCAAGACACATTATAGTTAAAATGGCAAACGTTAAAGACAAAGAGAGAATCCTAAAAGCAGCAAGAGAAAGACAGCGGGTTACATACAAGGGAATTCTTATAAGACTATCAAATGACTTTTCTGCAGAAACATCGCAGTCCAGGAAGGAGTGGCAGGAGGTACTCAAAGTGATAGAAAAAAAGAGGTCTACAACCTAGATTGCTTTATCCAGCAAGGCTATCATTTAAAATTGAAGGAGAGATAAAGAGCTTCCCAGAAAAGAATAAGCTAAAGGAATTTATTACCACCAAGCCAGCATTGCAGGAAATATTCAAAGGGCTTCTGTAAACAGAAGAAAGATGAAAACAGTCTAGCTTAAAAAAAAAAAAAAAAGGCAATGACTATGTACCTATCAATAATCACTTTAAATGTAAACGGATTAAATGCTCCAATGAAAGGACATAGGGTGGTTGAGTGGATAAGAAAACAAGACCCTTGTATATGCTGTATACAAGAGACACACCTCAGATCAAAAGACACTCAAAGGCTGAAAGTGAAGGGTTGGAGTACGATGTTTCATGCACATGGAAATGAGGAAAAAGCTGGACTTGCAATACATATATCTGACAGAATAGACTTCAAAATGAAGAATATATTATAAGACAAAGATGGGCACTATATAATAATAAAGGGATCGATCCAACGAGAGGACATAACCCCAGTAAACATCTATGCACCCAACATAGGAGCACCTAAATATATAAAACAGATATGACTGAAATAAAGACAGAGATCAACAGTAACACTACATAGTAGGGGACTTCAACACACCTCTGACAACAAGGGACAGGTGTTCCAGACAGAAAATCAATAAGGAAACAATGGCCTTAAATGACACATTGGACCAGTTGGATTTAATTGATATTTTCAGAGGATTTCACCCCAAAGCTGCGGAATACACGTTTTTCTCAAGCACACGTGGAACATTTCACAAGATAGGCTACATGTTAGTCCACAAAATAAGTCTTGATGAATTTAAGAAAATAGAAATCATATCAATTGTCTTCTCTGACCATAATGCTATAAAATTAGAAATCAACTACAGGAATAAAACTGGAAGACACACCAATTCATGGAGGCTGAATAACAAGTTACTAAATAATAAACGGGTCAACCATGAAATCAAGGAAGAAATCAAAAGGTGTCTCGAGACAAACGAAAATGAAAACACAAAACCCAAAATCTATGGGATGCAGTGAAAGCAGTCCTAAGAGGGAAATTCACAGCAATGCAGGCTACCTAAAGAAACAAGAAAAATCACTAATCAACAGTTTATCTTCACACTAAACGGATCTGGAAAAAGAACAGCAAAATAAGCCCAAAGGGAGCACAAGGAAGGAGATAATAAAGATCAGAGCTGAAATAAATGAAATGGAAACCAGAAAAACAATGCAAAAGATCAATGAATCCAAGAGTTGGTTTTTAGAGAAGATAAACAAAATCGTCAAGCCTTTAGCCAGAATCATCAAAAAAGAAAAAAGGGAAAAAAAAGACATAGAGGACCCAAATTAATAAAATCAGAAACGAAAGAGGGGCAGTGACTACAGACACCAAAGAAACACAAAAAAGTTTAAGAAATTACTATGAGCAACTATATGCCATCAAATTAGGCAATCTGGAAGAAACGGACAATTTTCTAGAAGCATGCAACCTTCCAAGGCTAACTCAAGAAGAAACAGAAAACCTGAATACACTGATTACCACCAGGGAAATTGAATCAGTAATCAACAATCTCATAACAAAGAAAAGCACTGAACCAGATGACTTTACAGGTGAATTTTGCAAAACATTCAAAAAAGAATTATCACCAATTCTCCCCAAGGTCTTCCAAAAAATCCAGGAGGGAAGGCTCCCAAACACTTTCTATGAGGCCACTATCACCCTGATCCCCAAATCAGACAAAGACACTACAGAAAAAGAAAACTACAGGCCGATGTCTCTAATGAACATAGATCGAAAAATCCTCAACAAAATATTAGAGAACAGAATTCAGCAACACATTAAAAGGATCATTGTCATGCAGGGAGTCATGCGGGATCTCTGCTCCCGCTCCCCACATAAGAATGCAGGACACGGTGAGGCCAAAAAGGAACACCCACGGAGCCATAGGTAAGGGAGTCATACTACTATAGTCTCACTGGAGGCTGGATTCATACGACGTGCGACCTGCTGTCCGCTTTGCTGCCAACCGAGCGACTCCCCATTTGCTAGCTGCAATCCGCCTCTCTACAATCAGCAATCCACACTCCGGCGCTTGCTAGCTGAGCCACCATCTTCTTGCTAGCCCCCACTTTTCTGCTAGCATAGCCACGGAACTTATATTAATGCCCAATGGCTCACTGGTTACAGCTGACAGTCAACTAGCCACAGCTGATGGCCATCCAATCACAGTTGATGGCCATATACTACCTGAGCCAGCACCTTTCCAAGTGAGGGCGAGAGCCTGGAAACTGCACTCCTGGCTCTGTCCCCACAATCATACACCATGATCAAGTGGGATTTATTCCTGGTATGCAAGGGTGGTTCAACATCCGCAAATCAATTAATGTGATACACCACATTAACAAAATGAAAAATAAAAATCATATGATCATATTAATAGATGCAGGAAAAGCATTTCAGAGAATCCAACAGCCATTTATGATAAAAACTCCTAAGAAAGTGGGAAGAGAGGGACCATATGTCATGCGGGAGACCCTGCTCGCTGCGCCATTTGTCGTGGGGGAGACCCTGCTCGCTGCGCCATTTGTCATGCAGGGAGGCCTGCGGGGTCTCTGCTCCCGCTCCCCATACAAGAACGCAGGATATGGTGAGGCCAAAAAGGAACACCCACGGAGCCATAGGTAGGGGAGTCATACCACTATATTCTCTCTGGCGGCACTATACTCTCACTGGAGGCTGGATCCACACTGTCCGCAAACCGCCATCCATGCTTGCCAGCCCAGCCACCATCTTCTTGCTAGCCCCCATTCTTTCTCTCTCTTCTGCTAGCGTAGCCACAGCAGTTATATTAGTGGCCAATGGCTCACTGGTTATAGCTGACAGCCAACTAGCCACAGCTGATGGCCATCCCGTCACAGTTGATGGCCATTTACTACCTGAGCCAGCACCTGTCTATGTGAGGCCCAGAGCCTGGAAACTACTTTCTGGGGCTCTGCCCTCACACCATATCTCAACATACTAAAGGCCATATATGATTAACCCACAGCTAACATCATACTCAATGGCGGAAAGCTAAAACCATTCCCCTTAAGATCAGGAACAAGGCAAGTTTGCCCACTTTCTCCACTTCTATTAAACATAGTGCTGGAAGTTCTAGCCACAGCTATCAGACAAGAAAAATAAATATAAGGCATCCAAATTGGTAAGAAAAGTAAAATTGTCTTCATATGCAGATGACATCGTACTATATATAGAGAGAACCCTAAAGACTCCACCAGAAAACTGTTAGAACTAATAAATGAATTTAGTAAAGTAGTAGGATACAAAATTAACATTCAGAAATCAGTTGCATTTGTATACACCAATAATGAAATATCAGAATGAGAAATTAAGAAAACAATCCCACCTATAATTGCTTTCAAGACTACTGATATGTGGTATATAAAACAAAAACAACAAAAGAACAAGACAAACAAATGAGAAACAGAAACTCATAGACACAGACAATAGTTTAGTGGTTGCCAGAGGGTAAGGGGGGCGGGGGGGTGGGGGGTGGGAGATGAGGGTAAGGGGGATCGAATATATGGTGATGGAAGGAGAACTGACTCTGGGTGATGAACACACAATGGGATTTATAGATGATGTAATACAGAATTGTACACCTGAAATCTATGTAATTTTACTAACAATTGTCACCCCAATACATTTAATAAAATAAAAATTAAAAAAAAAAAAAAAGAAGAAGAAAAAAAAAAGACTAAAAATACCTGGGAACAAATTTAACCAAAGAAGTTAAAGACCTCTACTCAGAAAATTATAAGACACTGAAGAGAGAAATTAAAGAGAATACAAATAGAGGGAAACACATACCATGCTCATGGATAGGAAGAATTAGTATCGTTAAAATGTCCATACTACCTAAGGCAATATACTGATTCAATTCAATTCCTATCAAACTACCAAGGACATTTTTTCACAGAAATAGAACACATAATCCTAAATTTATATGGAACCATAAATGTCCCTGGATGGCTTCGGCAATCTTGAGAAATAAGAACAAAGTGGGAGGTACAACGATACCTAACATCAAATTATACTACAAGGCTGCAGTAATCAAAACAGCATGGTCCTGGCATAAAAACAGACACATAGATCAATGGAACAGAAGAGAGAGCCCAGAAATAAATCCATGCCTATATGGCCATTTAATCTATGACAATGGAAGCAAGAATCTACGGTGGGGCAAAGACAGTCTATTCAATAAATGGTGCTGGGAAACCTGGACAGACACATGCAAAAAAAATGAACCTGGACCACCTCCTTACACCATATACAAGAATAAATTCAAAATGGATTAAAGACTTAAATATAAGATCTGAAACCGTAAAATTCCTAGAAGAAAACATAGGCAGAAACTTTACAGACATTACACGGAGTAAGATTTTTACTGATGTATCCCCTCAGGCAAGGAAAATAAGAGAAAAAATAAACATGTGGGATTACATCAAACTGAAAAGTTGTTTTCACAGCAAAGGAAACGGTCAATAAAACAAAAAGGGATCCTACTGAATGGGAGAAGATATTTGTCAATGATGTATCCAATAAGGCGTTAATATCCCAAATTTATACAAAACTCACTCAACTCAACTCCAAAAACACAAACAACCCAATTAAAAAATAGGCAGAGGATATGAAGAGACATTTTTCTAAAAGGGACATACAGATGGGAAACAGACATATGAAAAAATGCTCAACCTCACTAATCATCAGAGAAATGCAAATAAAAACTACAATGAGATACCACCTCACCCAGTCAAAATGGCTATCATCAATAAATCAACAAACAACAAGTGCTGGCGAGGATGTGGAGAAAAGGGAACCCTTGTGCACTGTTGGTGGGATTGCAGATTGGTGCAGCCACTATGGAAAACAGTATGGAGGTGTCTCAAAAATCTGAAAATGGAACTATCTTATGACCCAGCAATTCCACTCCTAGGTATCTACGCAGAGAAATCCAAAACTCTAATTCAAAAAAATATACGCACCCCTATGTTTATTGCAGCACTATACACAATAGCCAAGACATGGAAACAACTGAAATGCCCATCGGTAGACGATTGAATTAAGAAACGGTGGTACATTTATACAATGGAGCATTGTGCAGCCATAAAGAAAAATGAAATCTTACCATTTGCAACAATATGGATGGACCTAGATAACATTATGTTAAGTGAAATAAGTCAGAGAGAGAAAGACAAATACCATATGATCTCATTTATATGTGGAATCTAAAGAAAAGAATAAATGAATGAACTAATCAGAAACAGTCTCAGAGACATAGATGAAAAACTGAGGGTTGGTAGATGGGAGGGGGGTTGGGGATAAGGGGCAAGGTTACAGGCACAGTCGCTAACCACAAGATTGCCATGGGGATACGAAAGTCAATTTGGGGAATGTAATCAATAATGTTGTAAAGATTTTGTAGGGTAACCGATGGACACTTGTCTCATTAGGGAGACCACCTCAGGGATGATGTAGATGCCTGATCACTGCACTGTACCCCTGAAGCTGAAGCTGAACAATAACAAATGTCAACTACAGTTTTTATATATATATATATATATATATATATATATATATATATATATATATCTGTATGTATATGCATATGCATATGCATATGCATATGTATATGTATATATGTATATATATATAATTGTTAGAAGGAGCAGAGTACAGCATCAGGAATAGAGACAGTGGGAATGTAATGGCTGTGTGGGATGTCAGAGGGGTTGTGGATGGGGGAGGGCGGTTGTCACCGAGTGAGGGATATAAATGATAAATGTCTAACTGTTACATTGTTTTGTGCACCTGACCCTGATAAAAAAAAATGGTAAAAAAAAGAGAAAGAACTTTCAAACTGATAGTGAATATTACACTTAGTGGTAAAGTAATTCTGTGATAACAGTAGCGTGCTTACTAGAAAATGAAACATCTACCAGAGGGTAGGTGGGAGGGGGGTGGTAGATGAGGGTAAATGAGATCAAATATATGGTGGTGGAAGGAGAACTGACTCTGGGTGGTGAACACACAATGTGATATATAGATGATGTATTACAGAATTGTACACCTGAAACTAATTAAACTTTACTAACAATTGTCACCCCAATAAGCTTTAATTAAAAAAATTATATAGGTTTCAAGGATATATTTCTATAATACATGATCTATATATTGTATTATGTGTTCACCACTCAGAGTCAGTTCTGCTTCCATCACCCTATATTCCAAATCTATATTTTTAATAAGCCCCCACTCTTACAGAAGGTGGCAGGGCCTAGAACTGGCAAATGACTTCTGTGTTACTATTTGAAGAGCATCTTTACAATCCTAAATTGATAAGTACTGCTGGGGACAAATATAATTGAGGATAAATTCTCTCTGATTTAATTTTTAAAACTGTGTCTCCCAGGACATCTTTCTCCAGCTATGATCAAATCTAATGGAATCAGTTGTCAGTTACAAGTCAAACGTCTCCATGAAGTATGTGTACAACCTATTGTGCTCACCCGTCTCAAAGTCAGGAAGGAGGATGGGAGATGGGAGAGGTGGTAGGGAAGGTCGGGCAGAGCGTGGAGCCACATGCACTGGGCCAGAAGACATGCCTGGCAAAGATTCTTGGTCTCTGGCCTGGTGCCTATAAAACATTGCAAGATAACAACTCTAACCAGGCAGCTTTTGAATGGGGCCCTGTTCCGCTTTTGACTTTTCAGCCATTTGTTATGCGGAGAAAGAGCTAAGGAAGACATTAGCATGGAGAATATAGGTGGGAAGTAAGAGAGGAGCCATAGAGAGAGGCTACTGTTTAGTAATAATCAGTCTTTGTTGAGCACTTTCTATGCCAAGCACTTTCAAGAGTATTACTTCTTGAAACAGTCCTGTAAGATAGAGCTATTATTTTCACTTTAAAGATGAGGTAAGTGAGGCACAGAAAGATTAAATAACTTGCTTAAATGCAACAGCTTCTAAGTGGCAGAGCTGGAATTTGAACTTAGTTCTAGACTGACTATAGAACCCATTCTCGCTCTCTCGCTCTCTCGCTCTCTCCCTGCCTCTTTTACCCCCAGCTTTATTGAAATATAATTGACATATAACCCTGTGTAAGTTTAAGGTGTACAACGTGATGATTTGATACACATATATAGAGGATGCCAAAAAATGTATACACATTTTAAGAAAGGGAAAATCTGTATTAAAGTTGTAATACTCAATATATACTGATAATAAAAGATGAATACAAGTCATGTGCATACATTTTTTTTGGCACACTCTATATATTGTGAAATGATTACCACAATAAGGTTAGACAACACATCCATCACCTCATATAATTACCTTTTTGTAGTAAGAACATTTAAGATCTTCTCTCTCAGCAACTTTCAAATATAAAATACAGTGTTATTCTCTTAAGCTATCATGTTGTGCTCTCTCTCTGGATCTAATGCCTATATGTAAGATTCCTAGTGCCTACTAGAGATATTGTTGCCAAAATGTGGTCATTTCTGGGTACCTGTCTCTGGAAAGACAGAACTTCTAAGGGTTGATGATCTCTCTAGTTAATGAGGAAATTTTTTATTTTTTTTTTTTGCCAGTGACTAGCTATGTTACTGTGGATAAGTCACTTTCCCTCTCTGGGTCTCAACATCCACATCTGTAATGGGGAGAGACTGGAGTAGGTAATCTCCAAAGGCCATTCCCTCTCTCAGGTGCTATGGCTATATCAGTTATCTAGGATGATCTGCCACCCCCACCATGGAGATCCCTTCAGAACGCTTCCTACTTGGGTAGTGTGGGTGAAGGAAGCTGTCTGTTAGGTAAGCAGAGCACACTGTGAAACAGATGCACTTATTTACTGAGTACTTATTATGGACAAGGTTCCAAGGATACATAGTTGAGGATAAATATGACCTCTCTCTTCTAGGAATGCACTCTCCAGTGAGGGAAGCAAACAAAAAACAATTATGAAGGATATATATCATAGAATATTTTAATCACAGGAGTAAGCACAGGACACTATGGGAAGACAGAGAAAGAATACGTAACTTTTCCTGAGGGTTGGGGATGGTGAGAAAAGACTTCCTGGAGGAAGTACTCCCTGACTTGAGCTTCTCAGCATGGGAAGATCTGAGGATCAGGGGGTACTGAAGAAGGTAGAAGCTTCCCCCTGCTGTGAAAGGAAAGGCATCTGGCTAGCACTACTTCCTGCTTGAGAAGTCAGAGTTCATACCAGTGCCAGGTATCTGAATATGGAAGTTAGAAAGCTGAACTGCTGTCCTTTTATAAACTTGTGTTCTTTCCTTCCTAGTCTGTGTGAGAAAGCTCACTTTTTATTAACTCTTCCTTCAAAGGGCATACACTAGAAGCAGGAACAGACTTAGGTTTCATCTCCAATTTTGTCCTTGACCCATTGTGCATATTTTGGGATCACACACTCTGGCTCATACCTCCTCGTATTGTAGGATTTTAGTTTATCTGTGGAAAACAAAACAAAACAACAACAAAACAGGAGAGTTGCTGCATTGTCACTGGATAAATTCCAGAGCCTAGGAAATTATTTGAGTGACCAGCTCCATTTCCTTTAAGCCTATGAGACAGATAAAAATGCCTTCTAATTTAAGCATTCCACTGAAGGGAATTTCTAACCTTAATTGGTCTTTTCCTGTTAAGTTCTAAACCCTTTCTCACTGTCAGAATGTTCTCTCTGTTTTCCTGTTTAAACCATTCTTGCTATTTCCTAAGGTTCTTATCTTTTTCTTTGGCCTCATTGAGTACAAAAAGCTGCTTGCCTTGCTGCAGACAAGCATAGAGAATGCTTTGAGATGTCCTTCCAAAAGGAATCATCTGAAGGCAAAGTGGGCTATGAGCTTCTCAGAGTGTATATGGAATTTTCCTCATTGAGGAAAGAGAAGTAAAGGTGAGGCGAGCAGTCCCTGGAGCAGTCTGCCTTTCATTGTGCAGTTGAGCCCCAGAGCTCTGGAACCTATAAATATGCCATTTATCAACACCTGCTCTCTGGAGGTTCTGTGTTATGTGTTATTTTCTCCATCCACATTTGTGGCAGGTGACCACCTCATGACCTTTTACGTAGCACCCAAGTGTAATGTTCTTGTAATTATGCTCTCTTGGTTGCAAGTAAAAGACTCACTTGAGATCTCTCAATGAAAAGGGAGTTTATTATAACAAGGAAAGTGAACTTGAAAGTCATTGGATAAGACTAGATTCTCCAGCTTTTTCATGGACAGTATGAGTTTCTCCTCATGGTGCGTCTGCTTCATGCCATTGTATTCTCTCCCTCTACCAATCGGTTTTCTCAGCTTACCCAGAAGTGAAGTCTATTCATAACTTTAGATTGAACTTGGCTTTGCTTGACACAGACTTGATTCCAGCTCCTGGTATTCTTTCTCAACTTTTGCTCTATCTGCTAACTAACTCAGAATCTCTATGTTTCTTGATTAAAATTTTCAGAAACAAGAATCTGCCCCAGCTCATTTGTTCATGCCAGGTTATGATGTCACCCATGACTGGCCAGCCAATGAATTTCGTTGCTTTGTATCAGATGCAAATGCTTGGTCCAATCCACTGTCACCAAGGCACAATGAGGTGCGGGAGGTCAGACGATATGAAATATAAACCTAGGCAGTAAGAAAGAGCTGTGCATAAGGCAGATGCTCTTAGAAAGTAGTGTTAGCAAGCAGACTCAGATTTGTATCTCTGGTCAGAAGAGTAGGGCTATCACTAAGATCCCACAGGATTTCCCTGTAGTGACTAAATGACGTAAACAAAACGGGGAGGAAGGCAAGGAGTGCAGTGGAAGGTATGAGAAGCTAAAGAAAGGGGGCATGCTTTGGTTTATATACCACATATCAGTGAAATCACATGGTTCTCTGCTTTTTCTGTCTGACTTGTTTCGCTCAGCATTACTCTCCCAAGATCCATCCATGTTGTCACAAATGGTCCTATACCATCAAAATAAAATTAAAAAATAAATAAATAAATAAATAAATACATAAATAAATAAATAAATAAATAAATAAATAAATAAATAAGAAAGAAAGAAAGGGGGCATGCTTAACATGAATTTGGAATGATTTTCAAGAAGGAAGTATTTCTGGAAGAGTGAGTGTGGTGCTCTGCTCACCAGGTGAAGGCTACTCAACATAAATGCTTCTATAGATCTCAGTCTGACAGCTTATTGCAAGTTACAGAAATCATGACCTACCTTCAACTACTAGGGACTTACCTGACTCTTAGAAAGGGCTGAATTTTGGGAAAGAGTAGTAGTCCCTGCGTTTTGATTCTTTGTAAATCAGACCAAGATAGAAGAGGAGTCTGGTTGGAGAGGACAACTTAAATTTGTAAGTCTTTCTTGAAAATATTTCAGCTACAATAAGTACATTGGCCTGTCTCATTCCCCAATACTGCCCTTTACGATTTGTCCCTTCTATTACCTACTGCAACTCACTGCCTGTGACATGACAAAGATATCCTGTGGTGTTGGTAGTGTCATAGACATTCAGGGTAAAACTCTGAGTGGAGGAGGCAGAATTTGAGCTGAGACAATCCAGAGGGAATGATGGGATGACAGAAGACCTATTATGTTCTACCTGTGTGCATGTTTTTCTTTCCAGCTCTGCTGATAAGTTCAGGCTGTGCATTATACCCCTTAGGATGGAAAAGCCCGGAGATAATGCAAACATGTGGGAATGTCTCCAATCAATTTCAGTTAGGTAAGGTGGCCTGGGCAGCATGGCAGTGGTGGTTCATTGGGAATATGATTTTCGAAGTACTTTACCTTTTGAATGGGCTTCTGCTTATAATGGTGCTTGCCTGAGTCTCTCTCATTGTGTTGGTTGGTGAGAAGTGGTGGCTTGGCCACCCTCATCTGGCCTTGATAACTCACAAGGAGTGGGCATAAATTCCACTTCTTTTACTATGTCTCTCCACACCGTTTATGCACTTTTACCTAGAGTCCTGTGACCAGTTTGGGGCAACACTATCTACAGAGGAATTTCAAGTGTTTGGAGACTGATGATCTGTCATCCTTTGAATAAATCTTAGTTCTTATTAGTATTTCCTTCCAGACACTGTTTCCCAAATATAAATCACCAGTATCTCTTCTCACTCTCCACTGAGGATATAACAAGTGGCAATTTGTTCTATATCAAACATTAGGAACCTAGGTTAAATATTTGGAATTGTTACTGACATGTTACGGGCATTGTTACGTTGTTACTGGCATGTCAATGGCGAGAGCTGCTAAATATTATAAGGGGTGATAGAAGTAGCTCTGGACTCTTCCATGATTGCCAACTCTCACTGAAAATGGCAGTTCACTATTGTGAATTGGGAATAGATTAGACTCTAATTGGAAGACTTCAAAATATTTTCCCAACCTACCATGATGGAAGAGAATAAGTGGAGGAATGTCTAGGTTTCCTTGAGTATTCTCTCTCTCTCTCTCTCTCTCTCTCTCTCTCTCTCTCTCTCTCTCTCTCTCTCTCTCTCAGATGTAATTATTTATTTTTTAATTTTTATTTTTTTATATTAGTTTCAGGTGTACAAAACAACATAATGATTAGACATTTACACCCCTCACAAAGTCCTTGAGTATTCTCAACTGTAGGAGAAAATTTTAGAACAATGAGGCCACCAATTTCCTGTAGCTTATGCTCCATTACTTCCCTTTCTCTCTGTTACCTCGCTTGACCAATTTTTGGAGGAAGGAGTTGTTCACTGTACAAACATAACATGAGGGAAGAGCTATATGGAAGACGTGACAAGTGTGGAGAAAAGGGAAGCAAGTTACTGGTCCTGCTGACTAGTATAAAGAAAGATGAAGATTTAGCACATTTCTCCTCCTTGGTTGTTAGACAAATAATTCTAATTTAAAAAATGGCTTTATTGATATATAATGAACACACCATAAAATTTCCCTATTAAAGTATATAATTAATGGTTTTCAGTATATTCGCAAGGCTGTGCAATCATCACCAATATTCAATTCTAGAATATTTTCATAACCCCTAAAAGAAACTGCTTACCCATTAGCAGTCACTCTCCATTTCCCCCTGTACCCAGCCCCTAGCAAACATTGTCAATATAGATTTGCCTATTCTAGACATTTCATGTAAATGAAATCATATAATATATGGCTTTTTGTGTTTGGCTTCTTAGCATAATGTTTTCAAAGTTCATCCACATTGTAACATGTAGCAGTATTTCTGCTTTTCCTGGTTGAATAATATTTCATTGTATGCTTATAATACATTTTATTTATCCACTCATCAGTTGATAGATACTTGGGTTTTTCCGCGTTGGGGCTATTATGAATAATGCTGCTATGAATGTTTCTGTACACATTTTTGTATGGACATATATTTTCATTTTTCTTGTGTATATATCTAGGAGCAGAATTTCTGGGTCAAATTGTGGCCCTATGATTAAGTGTTTGAGGAACTGCCAGGCAATTTTCCAGAGTGACTGCATCATTTTACATACCCATCAGCAACAAATGTTCCAATTCCCCAATATCAACACCAATACTTATTTCCCCTTTTTAAAATTATAGCCATCCTAGTGAGTGTGAAGTGGCACTTCCCTTAATTTGCATTTCCTTATTACTGATGACATTGAACATCCTTTCATTTACTTATTGGCCATTTCTATATCTTATTTTTCTATGCCCCTCTCTTTCTTCATCTTTTGTTTATATATATATATATATATATAGTTTTATTTTTCAATTACACTTGACATACACTATTATATTAATTTCAGGTGTAGAATATAGCAAATAGACATTATATAACTTATAAAGTGATCACCCAGATAAATCTAGTACCCACCTGACAGCATACATGGTTATTACAATATTATTCATTATATTCCCTATGCTATACTTTACATCCCCATGACTATTTTCTAACTACCAATTTGTACTTTATAATACCTTCCCCCTTTTCACCCATCCTCCCAACCCCCTTCCCATCTGGCAACTGTCAAAATGTTCTCTATATATCTATGAGTTTGTTTCTGCTTTGCAGTACCCTCTAGATCCACTCATGTTGTTGCAGATGGCAAGATTTCATTCTTTTTTATGGCTAATATCTCATTGTGTGTATATACCTCTTCTTTATCCATTCATACGTTGATGGACACCCAGGTTGCCTCCATATCTAAGCTATTGTAAATAATACTGCAGCGAACATATGGATGCATATGTCCCTTCAAAGTAATATTTTGGGTTTCTGCAGAAAAATGCCCAGAAGAGGGATTACTGGATCCTTGTCTGTTATTGCCTTTGTTTTAATGTATTTTGTCTGGTATAAGTATTGCTATGCCAGGTTCTTGTTTGTTTTTCGCACTTTCATGAAATATCTTTTTCCATCCCTTTACTTTCTGTCTGGATGTGTCTTTTTTTTTAAATTTTATTTTATTAAATTTATTGGGGTGACAATTGTTAGTAAAATTACACAGATTTCAGGTGTACAATTCTGTATTACATCATCTATAAATCCCATTGTGTGTTCATCACCCAGAGTCAGTTCTCCTTCCATCACCATATATTCGATCCCCCTTACCCTCATCCCCCGCCCCCCACCCCCCGCCCCCGTTACCCTCTGGCAACCACTTTTGATCTGAAGTTAATCTCTTATAGGCAGTATATGTAAGAGTTTCGTTCTCTCATCCATTCAGCCACCCTATATCTTTTGATTGGAGCATTTATGACATTTAAATTGAAGCTAATTATTATTATTATTATTTTACAGTTTAGATGATAATATCTTTTTAAATTAAATTTATTGGGGTGACAATGGTTAGTAAAATTACATAGGTTTCAAGTGCACAATTCTATGATACATCACTTACGAGGTCTAACTATTAAATTTGCAAACTCGTTGCATCAATGTTGCTAACCTCTTTTTGATATCAGAGGGATTATTCATTATGTATTTGTGCCAAACTGGACAAACAGTTAACCAAGTTTACTATTTGGAAGTGCTGCAAAGGCGGCATGGAAAAGTTAGATGACTTAAACTTTTCACCAACAATTCATGGCTCTTGCATCATGACAATGCACCAGCTCACAAGACGCTGTCTGGGAAGGAGATTTTAGCCAGCAAACAAATAAGTGTATTGGGACACCCTTCCTATTCACCTGATCTGGCCCCCAATGACTTCTTTCTTTAACCGAAGATAAAGGAAATATTGAAATGAAGACATTTTCATGACATTCAGGACATCAAGGGCAATACAACAACAGCTCTGATGGCCAATCCAGAAACAGAGTTCTAAAATTGCTTTGAAGTGTGGACTAGATGCTGGCATTGATGCATACCTTCCAGAGAGTACTTTGAAGGTGACCATTGTGATATTCAGCAATGAGGTTTGTAGCACTCTCTCTAGGATGAGTTTGCGAACTTAATTATCCGACCTCCTATATATCACATTGTGTGCAGACCACCCAGAGTCAGTTCTCTTTCCATCACAATATATTTGACCCCCTTTACCCTTTTTTACCATCCCCCCTCACCCCTTACCCTCTGGTAACCAATAAACTGTTGTCTGCGTCTATGAGTTTTTGTTTCTTTGTTTGTCGTCTCCCTTTGTTTTTTTCAGTCTTATATCCCACATATGAGTGAAGCCATACGACACTTGTCTTTTTCTGTCTGACTTATTTTGCTTAGCATAATAATCTCAAGATCCATCCATGTTGTCACAAATGGCAGTATTTCATCTTATGGCAGAGTAGTATCCCATTATGTATATATACCACATCTTTATCCAATTATCTCTCAAAGGACACTTTGGATGTTTCCACGTCTTGGCCACCGTAGATAATGTTGTGATGAACATTGGGGTACAAATACCTTTAGGGATAAATGTTTTCAGATTTTTTGGGTAGATACCCAGGACAGGGATTGCTTGGTTATATAGTAATTCTATTCTGAATGTTTTGGGGAACCTGCACTCTGCCTTCCATAGCGGCTGTACCAATCTCCATTCCCACCAACAGTGTATAAGGGTTCCTTTTTCTCCACAACCTCTCCAACACGTTCTTATATGTCTTGTTGATGATAGTCATTCTAACAGGTGTGAGGTGGTATCTCATTGTGGTTTTGATTTGCATTTCCCCAATAGCTAGTGAAATTGAGCATTTTTCATACAGCTATTGGCCATTTGTATGCCTTTTTGGGAGAAGTCTCTGTTCATGTCCTCTGCCTACTTTTTAATTGTATTGTGTGTCTTTTTGCTGTTGAGTTGCATGAGTTCCTTATATATTTTGGATATTAACCCCTTATTAGAAGCATTGTTTCCAAATATATTTTCCCATTGGGTTGGTTGCCTCTTTATTTTGTTGATGGATGTTTTACTGTGCAGAAGCTGTTTAGTTTGATATAGTCATATTCATTTATTTTAGCTTTTACTTCCCTTGCCTTTGAGGTCAAATTCATAAAATCCTCTTTGATCCCAAGGTCCATAAGTATAGTAGCTATGCATATGCTTTCTTCTATGCAGTTTATTGTTTCAGGTCGTCTGTTTAGGTCTTTGATCCATTTTCAGTTAATATGAAAATATACACAATATCCATTTATGATTAAAACAAATGAGAAACAGAAACTCATAGACACAGACAATGGTTTGGTGGTTGCCAGAGGGTAAGGGGGGTGGGGGGTGGGGGGTGGGAGATGAGGGTAAGGGGGATCGAATATATGGTGATGGAAGGAGAACCGACTCTGGGTGATGAACACACAATGGGATTTATAGATGATGTAATACAGAATTGTACACCTGAAATCTATGTAATTTTACTAACATTTGTCACCCCAATAAATTTAATAAAAAACAAAACAAAACAAAAAAAACAATCAGATGGGTATAGAAGGAAAATACCTTAACATAATAAAGGCCACGTATGACAAACCCTCAGCTAAACATAAGTAATGGTGAAAAACTGAAGCCCTTTGTTCTACACTCAGGAACAAGACAGGGTTGTCCCATACACCACTTTTATTCATCATAGTATTGGAAGTCCTAGCCAGAGCAATCAGGCAAGAGAAAGAAATACCTAAAAGACATACAAATTAGGAATGAAGAAGTTAAATTGTCACTTTTGTAGATGATTCTTTATATAGAAAACCTTAAAGACTCCACCAAAAAACTATTAGAATCATTAAACAAATACAGTAAAATTGCCAGCTACAAAATCAACATACAAAAATCCATTGCATTCCTATATATAGGAATGAAATTTCAGAGAAAAAGAAGAAGAAAATCCTTTGCAATTGCTACAAAAAGAATAAACAACCTAGTAATAAACTTGAGAAAGGATGTGAAGGACCTATACAATGAAAACTATATGTCATTTTTAAAATAATTTCAAGAAACAAAGAAATGGAAAGACTTTCGTTGTTCATGGATTGGAAGAATCAGCATAGTTAAAATGGCCATATTACCCAAAGCTATATACAGATTTAATGCAATCCCCATCAAAACCCCAAAGGTGTTTTTTAAAGAACTAGAACAAAAAAATCATCAGATTTATATGACCCCAAAGAGCCAACAAATCCTAAGAGAAATGAGTAAGACTGGAGGTATCACACTCCCTTGCTTCAGCTTATACTACAGAGCAACAATAATCAAAACAGCATGGTATTGGCAGAAGAACAGACACATAGACCAATGGAATAGAACTGAAACCCTAGAAATAAACCCACATAAATATGGACAGATAAATTTTTTTTAAAGATTTTATTGGGGAAGGGGAACAGGACTTTATTGGGGAACACTGTGTACTTCCAGGACTTTTTTTCCAAGTCAAGTTGTTGTCCTTTCAATCTCAGTTGTGGAGGGTGCTGTTCAGCTTCAAGTTGTTGTTCTTTCAGTCTTAGCTGTGGAGGGCACATCTCAGCTCCAGGTCCAGTTGCTGTTGCCAGTTGCAGGGGGCACAGCCCACCATTCCTTGCGGGAGTCGAACCGACCGGCAACCTTGTGGGTTGAGAGGATGCGCTCCAACCAACTGAGCCATCTGGGAGCTCAGCGGCAGCTCAGCTCAAGGTGCCGTATTCAATTTTAGTTGCAGGGGGCACTGCCCACCATCCCTGGCGGGACTCGAGGAGTTGAACTGGCAACCTTGTGGTTGAGAGCCCACTGGCCCATGTGGGAATCGAACCGGCAGCCTTCGGAGTCAGGAGCATGGAGCTCTAACCGCCTGAGCCACCGGGCTGGCCACTGGACAGATAATTTTTGATCAAGGAGCCAAAAAGATACAAGGGAGAAAAGAAATCTTCTTCAATAAATGGTAGTGGGAAAATTGGAAAGCCACATGCAAAAGAATGAAACTAGACTGCTTTCTGTCACCATATACCAAAATTAACTCAAAATGAGTTAATTGTTCTTCTCCTCTTTCTTCTCTGTCTTCTTCCTTCTCTAGTCTTTTCCTGTAACAGTTCTTGTAATACTGATTTGGTTTTGATGAACTCCTTTAGATGTTTCTTGTTTGTGAAGCTCTTTATCTCTCCTTTGATTCTAAATGATGGCTTTGCTGGGTAGAATAATCTTGGTTGCAGGTCCTTGCTTTTCATCCCTTTGAATATTTTGTGCCAATCCCTTCTGGCCTTCAAAGTTTCTGTTGAGAAATCAACCAATTGTCTTATGGGAAATCTTTGTAGATAACTAACTACTTTTCTCCTGCTGCTTTTAAGATTCTGTCTTTGTCTTTAACCTTTGGGATCTTAATTGTCATGTGTCTTGGTGTTTGCCTCTTTGGGTTCATCTTGTTTGGGACTCTGTGCTTTCTGGGCTTGTATGTCTATTTCCTTCACCAGATTAGGGAAGTATTCCATCATTATTTCTTCAGATAGTTTTTCAATTCTTTTCTCTCTCTCTTCTCCTTCTGGTATCCCTATGATGCGAATGCTGGTGTGCTTGGTATTGTCCCAGAGACCCCTTAAACTGTCCTCATGGGGGGGGGGAGTTCTTTTATGCTGTTCTGACTGGGTGTTTTTTGCTACCTTATCTTCCAAATTGCTAATTTGATTCACTCTTTCATCTAATCTGCTGTTGATTCCCTGTAATGTACTCTTCATTTCAGTTACTGTACTGTTTATTTCTGACTGGTTCTTTTTTATGTTTTCTGTCCATTTTTATGTTTCCTGTCTCTCTGTTGAAGTTCTCCTTGAGATCACCAAGCACCTTTATAACCAGCGCTTTGAACTCTGCATCTGGCAGATTGCTTGTCTCCATTTTGTTTAGTTCATTTTCTGGAGCTTTTGTTCTGTTCTTATGTTTGGGACATGTTTCTTTGTCTCCCCATTTTGGCTGCCTCCTTGTGTTATTTTCTATGCATTAGGTAGGGCTGCTATATCTCCAGTTTTAGTAGAGTGGTATTATGTAATAGGTGTCCTGTCCAGCCCAGTGACACAGTGTCTCTCTTCACTTAATCTAGGTGCTTCAAGTGTATACCTTGTGTGAGTTGCATGTGCCCTGGTATTTTAATTGCGCCTTGGTTGCTGTTTGCACATCCAGTCAGAGGGATTGACCTTCAGGCTGATTGGTTGTTAGGACTGGCCATGACTACAGTTGGGAAACTGTTGTGCACGGCCTGACACTATGAAGCAGGATTTGCTTTAGCAGGGCTTGAGTGCCTGTCAAGTCTGCCATTTGGGTGTGTCTTTTGAGGAGGTGTTTGGGTGGTGCTCTGGTGTGGTCTGAAGCTCACCATGTGGTGTGTTGCTTCTGGGGCCTCTTGGGAAGGGATCTGTTGCAGGCTAAGATCAGCTGCTACCTGTGCTCTCACCCAGGCACTTGGTATGAGCTGAAAAGTGACCTGCAGGTGGTTGTCACTTGTCGTGGGCTTTGGAGGGGGCTGGAAGAGGCTAAGCTAAGAACTGAGGCCATCTGCTGCTAGTGCCAGGCTTGGGCCTACTTAGCAAGAACTATGGAGCATGGAACACCAGATTCTGCTTGTTTGGGGTCGTGAACCTTTGAGAGTTTTTAGGGTAGTCCAAAGCATGAGCCAAACTAGGTCATTTCTATGGGAAAGCCACTGGAAGTGGCTTTGGTGGGCCCCAAATTTGGGTGAGGTGGTATCTCAGGGAATCACCAGGGTGAGATGACTGGTACTAGCCAGATTGATTGAGACTCACATATGGCACCCACCTACATCTGTACATTGAGTGAAGAGAGGACTCAACAAAAGAACAATGTCTTCTGCCAGCAATTCTGCCTGGGAGAAAGCTGCCCCTCCAGCTCTCACCCTGAAGCCAGACAATTCAGTTCGTCTATGTACGTCCCTGTCTCCTTTCAAGGTGCTTCACCAGCACTGGAGCTCAGATTGAGTGAATCCATCAGTGAGTAAGTCCGTGCATGGGTCATTTAAGAGAATGCACGGAACTCAAGTCACCTTCCATCTCATTCAGCCACAATCTGTGCTCGTTTTCACAGCCATAAGTTGTGGGGACTTCTCTTCTCAGCACTAGAACCCTGAATTGGGGAGCCTGGTGTGGTTCTTGGACACTTCAATTTCGGGGGGCGTACCTCCACAGCTGAGATATCCCTTCTGACATTTAACCACCACATGTGGGTGTGAGACCAGCCCGTTTTGCATCTCCACCCTTCCTGTTAGTCTTAACAAGGCTTCTTCTGTATATCCTTAGTTATAAGACTTCTGTTCAGCTAGACCTCATGCGATTTTAAATGACGGTTGTTCTATAATTTAGTTGTAATATTGATGTGGTCACGAGAGGAGACAAGCACAGCATTTATGTACTCTACCATCTTGACCAGAAACTCATTTTATATCTTCTTTAATGAAATGTCTATTCAAATCCGTTGCCTATTTTTAACTGGGTTATTTGTCTTTTGTTGTTGTTGTTGAGCTGTAAAAGTTCTTTAAGTATTCTGAATACTAGACCCTTTTCAGATATATGATTTGTAAGTATTTTTCCCCTTTCTGTGGGTATTTTCACTTTTTTGATAACATTCTTGGAAGTAAAACATTATTTAATGTTGATGAAATCTAATTTTATTTGTTTTTCTTTGGTGCTTGGGCTTTTGGTGTCATATCTAAGCATATATTGACAAATCCAAGGTCATGAAGACTGTTTTGGTTATTCTTGCATTTCCATGTGAATTTTAGGTTCAGCTTGTCAATTTCTACAAAGAGGCATTTGGAATTTTGATAGAAATTGTTTTGAATCCAAAGGTCAGTTTGGAGAGTATCACTACTTTAGCAATATAAAGATTTCCAGCTCATGAATATGAGATGACGTTCCATTGAGGTAAGTCATGTTTAATTTATTTCAAAGATATTTTGTAGTTTTCAGTATACGAGTCTTGCACTTCTTTCGTGAAATATATTCCTATGTATTTTATTGTTTTGATGATATTTAAATATATTGTAAATGGAATTGTTTTCTTAATTTATTTTTGGATTGTTCATTGTTAGTGTATAGAAATACTAATAATTTTTCTATATTGACCTTTTATCCTTCAACCTTCCTTAACTCCTTTATTAATTCTAATAATGTTTTAGTGGAGTCCTTGGGATTTTTTATATATAACATCATGTCATCTGAGAATAAAGATAGTTTTACTTTTTCCTTTCCAATCTGGGTGTCTTTTGTTTATTTTCCGTGTCTAACTGCCCTGGCTAGAACTTCCAGGACAATGTTGAATAGAACTTGTGAGAGAAGACATTCTTATCTTATCCCTGATCTTAGGAGTAAGGCATACAGTTTTTCACAATTAAGTATTCATGTTAGCTATGTTTTTTAGCTATGGCTTTTATTATTTTGAGAATGTTCCCTTCTATCTATTCCTAATGTGTTAAGTGTATTTATCATGAAAGGGTGATGGATTTTGTGAAACACTTTTTCTTCACCTGCTGAGATGTTTATATGCATTTCATTGATTGATTCTCATATGTTAAATCAATCTTGCATTTCTGGGATAAATTACAGTTGGTCATGCTGTACAATCCATTTCTTACTTTGCTGGGTTCGGTTTGCTAGTGTTTTTGCATTAGAAATATTAGTCTGTAGATTTATTTTCTTATGATGTGTTTGTTGGACTTTGGAATAAGGGTAATATTAGCCTCATAGAATGAGTTGCTGTGGTTCTACTTTGATTAATGTAAAATGCTAAAGTAAAAAAAAAAAAAAATAGAAGTGTGATTTGTACATAGTCATTTGGCAGTTTTCTATACTAATGACCCCCAAGTACCTAGTTTACAAATAAGCAATAATTTTGTGTGTGGCTGCCTCTGTCCCAAGTTGATAGCCTTCACTTTTGTTTATCACAGCATCATTAATTTTCTCTTTCTTCTTTGACTCATTCTTTTCTTGCTATTGTTTCTCTATCCATTGCATTCTCCTCCTTTATTTAACCTTTTCTCCTGCACTGTGGGTCTGCCCAAGTGCTCTAGCTTCCCTCTCCTTAGTGCACTGAACACTGTTATTCTGTGAGTCCTTATGGGTAAAGAGATTGCTGAATCCTTCTTGAGTCAAGCCCTCCTAGTTCCTTTTTAAAAACATATTTGCATTCTTCCAACAGTCTAAGTGCCTCTCATCCCTCTAAGGCCCACAGTTCCTGCCCATATTTTCCAATTACATGCCCCCATATTAACACCTTTATGGTTAATGTTGAAAAGAATAGAAAGCCTGTGGCGTCCTTAACCCTTTTCTCATCAGTTGTCCAAACATACACAACCATGTCAGCTGTATTAACTGTTCCCTTACAAAATAGAGTTGCCAGGGGTAGCAGCAAAACATGTAGTAGTTTATGATGTGTTGGGAATGCCAAGCTTGTGAATACCATGGTTTGGAAATGCCAATGCTAGAAGTACAACCTTTATGTTTAGAACATTCTTTAATACTGTGGATATTCTGGCAATGTGGAAGCATATTCAGCACAGCTCAGATATTTTCAGGTTGTATGAATGAAATAGGAGGAAAGTACCTGGAGCGAAATAAGTCAGACAGAAAAAGCAGAGAACCATGTGATTTCACTGATGTGTGGTATATTTTTGTTCTTTTTTTATTGAGAGGAAGCGTGGTATACTGAAAGATCATAGGGTTTGGAGTCAAAGATCTCGGTTGGTTTCTAGGCTATTCCACCTAAGTAGGAGGAGGTGGGGTAAAGTTGCTTTGATGTTTGTGTCTCCATTTTCTTCTCTTTAAAATGGGTGATAATAATACCTATCCCAGTGTTATTGTTACAATCCTATAATAAAATGTATATTAAAGTAACTAGCATAGTGTTTGACTTAAAGTAGATGGTGGCCTTCTTTAAAAGATAGAGTAGAATGCACTGAAGGGTAGATTAGCAATTGATGGCATGTACTTTGATTTTGCTGTAGGCTCTATACTATGTGTTCTATATTTTGGGAAGGGAGATTCACTGAGCCAAGAAAGACATGGATCTTACCCAAGGGGAAAAAAATTCTTACCCTGATTTCCTTGGGAGAGATGAAATGGGTAGGGAAGACAATAGAAGCAGGAAATTTCAGTCTGCCAAAATTATTCTGAGAGTGAGTAAAATAGATTTCTCACTCTGAGACTCTAAATGGCCTCCTATAGCCCCCAGTATAAAGGGTCATATTAATGTCTTCAACTCCTCTTTTCCTAGGTTTCCATTCAAGTTATCCTGAACCATCCATAGTTGTAATTTTTAGTCTTAACCTGAATTATCAAAGATATAACTTGTATTAAGGCAGCTATCTCAGTGTTTGTGTTGAGTTAAAATTAGCCAGAAATTATTTAACACTCTTCCCATAGAGAGGCTGGGCCTATTTCTAACCCCTACCTCCCAAATCTGGACTGACCTATAACTGCTTAAACTAATAGAGTATGGCAGAAGTGACATCAACCTTGCTCTAGACCTAGCCTCTGAAGAAGTTGTAGTTTCTATGTTGGTTTCTTGGAAATCTGAGCCATCATATAAAAATAAAATCTGACTGGTCTGCTGGAGAGACCACATAGAAAGTCCCAGAGATACGTGGAGATAGAGAGACGCCCATCTGAGTCCAAAGTTCCAGGCATTTCTGCCAAGGCACCAGACATGTTATTGAAGCAGTCCTGGATCCCTCTGTAGTAGCCATCTAAATGACACTGAATGACCCTAGTTGATGCCAGTTACAGTAGAAGAATCACTCAGTTGAGCCCTGACCACATTGGAATGACAGTTTCAGGAAATATAATAAAATGGTTGTTGTTTTAAGCTACTACGTTTTGGAGGTAGTTTGTTATACAACAGTGGATAATCAGAAAAATCCAAAATCATATACACATAAATTTAAGAATATTATTTGTAATCAAAAGTAGTTTGTGTATGGGACAAAATAAAGCAGTACATAAATGTTTAAAATGCATATTCATTCTTTTTCCTGACCTCAATCCTATTCTCCAAAGGGTCCATTAAATTCCTTTGTATCTCTCCAGAATGGTTAATGAATATAAAAATATGTGTTTTTATGTATATCTTTATTTTTTAAAACATGATTGAGGAGATGTCATCAAAATGGCGGCGTGAGGTGAGCCTCTGTAAAGCTCCCCTGGAATTTACAATGAATCGATCAACAATAACTCCACAAAGGACTTCCCGCACAGCAGAGAGGCAAGACGAAGAGGCCCACTACCAAAGTCACTTACAGGTGGGCGAATCGCGTAAGGGGCGGAGGAGGGAACGGTGGAGGATGGAAAGGAGAAGTGTGTAGACGGAGACACGCGGGCGCAGGATGCAGACCTAGCTCTGTGCTCCGAGCTCGCTGCTTCCCAGAACTACCGCAGCTGCAGGAGAGGGAAGAACTCGGACTGCTAGGGTTCCACTTGTGGCCCACAGGGCTGAGGGGGCAGCATATAACACGCCTGAACCCAACGCTCAGGGCAGAGACCTCGGAGCAAAGACTGAGGAAGGAAGGCTGAAAACGGTGGTTTAAGCCCTCACTGCCGAGCAGAGAATGGAAGCCTTAGGCACTGAGACTAGCTGTCCCCTCCCTACCCTGCCCGGTGCTAGAAACAGAAGAGTAGCAGTGTCAGATCAAAAGAACAGAATATTTGCTCTTCCGAGAACTGTGGACCACAGACACAAATTCGAATCCCAACTAGTTCCGACAAAGGGGAGGGAGCTGTGGAAGCAGGACCAGCTGTGGTGGTAGTCCCCGCCATTGATCTGGACCACCTCTCAAAACTCGCCCCACCCCTGACCCCACCTATCTAGGCGGATCCCTGCAGGATCTGCAGAACTGCGGAAACATACGGGCTCTGTATCGGGAGCTGGAAGAGGTTTGGAACATCAAAAGTTCCCGCAAACACACCGGGACAGTGCGCCCTGTGACCTAGACAAACTATTAACGGAGGAGAAGCTCGTCTCCCATGGAATCCCCCCATTGTGTGAGAAGCTGGAATAGTGCAGAGAAAACATAGCACTACCGTGTGGGAGAGGAAACATAGGCTGCAGTCAGAGAAAAAACAAAACATTCTACCAACAAGTACTGAAAACAAAAGAAAGACCTCTTTCTATCAACCTGTTGCAGAAGCCACCCCTGTAGATGTCTAGGAAGAGAAATAGTAAATCAGTATTTGCCATGAATAACCAAGGCAACAAGACAGCTCAGAAAGAAAGTGAAAAGTCTCCATAATATGAACTTAAAGATACAGAAATATGTGACATAAATGACAGAGAATTCAAGATTTCAGTTCTGAAAAAACTCAACGAGATGCAAGAAAACACAGATAGGCAGTTAAATGAACTCAGAGACACAATCAAAGAACAGCATGAGCATTTTACGAAAGAGATTGAAATCTTAAAAAAGAACCAAATAGAATTTCTGGAGATTAAGAACTCAATAGAACAAATTAAGAACGAAATAACCAGCTTAGGTAGTAGAGTTGACCAGATGGAGGAAAGAATCAGTGACATCGAAGATAGAACCCTGGAAATTACACAGATGGAAGAAGAAAGAGACTTGAGACTTAAAAGAAATGAAAGAGCTCTACAAGAACTTTCTGACTCCATCAGAAAGAGCAATATAAGAATAATGGACATACCAGAAGGAGAAGAAAGAGAGAAGGGAACAGAGAATATATTCAAACAGATTGTCGATGAGAACTTCCCAAATTTGTGGACAGAACTGGACCCTCGAATCCAAGAAGCAAATAGAACACCTAGTTACCTCGATCCCAACAGGCCTTCTCCAAGGCACATCGTATTGAAGCTGTCTAAAATCAACGACAGAGAAAGAATCCTCAAGGCAGCCAGGGAAAAGAAGACAGTAACTTACAAAGGAAAGCCCATTAGATTATCACCAGATTTTTCAGCAGAAACTCTACAAGCCAGGAGGGAGTGGAAACAAATATTCAAACTATTGAAAGAGAGAAATTATGAGCCAAGAATAATATGTCCAGCAAAGATATCCTTTAGATATGAAGGAGGAACACAGACCTTTCCAGACATACAGAAGCTGAGGGAATTTTCTAATACACGACCTGCACTACAAGAAATACTAACGGAGGCTATTCGACCACCATAAACAGGGACAATTTGTGGCAACCAAAACATGAAAAGGGGGAGAGTAAAGGCCTGAAACGGAATATGGGAATGGAGAAAGTAAGCGTGCTGAAGAAAATGGAATACTCTAAATATCAAACTTTCTTTTACATAAACTTAAGGGTAACCAGTCTAAAAAAAAACAGAACTGAAATATATACTGCAATAAAAGAAGAAACAGAGGGAAACATCATAGAATACCACCACACAGAAATAATAGACAACAACAAAAAGGCAAAGAAACAATGGAGACACAGCCTTACCAGAAAACTAAAGATAGAATGACAGGAAATCCTCACATATCAATAATCACCCTAAATGTAAATGGACTCAACTCACCAAGAAAAAGGCACAGAGTAGCAGATTGGATCAAAAAACTAAAACCAACCATATGCTGTCTCCAAGAGACACATCTCAGCTACAAGGACAAGCATAGACTCAAAGTGAAAGGGTGGAAATTGACATTCCAAGCAAATGGTACCCAGAGAAAATCAGCTGTAGCCATAATGATATCAGATGAAACAGACTTCAAGGTGAAAAAGATAAAAAGAGACAAAGATGGACATTTCTTATTGGTGAAGGGGACTATACAACAAGAAGACATAACAATCATCAATCTCTATGCCCCCAATCAGGGAGCACCGAAATATACCAAGCAACTACTAACAGAACTAAAGGGAGAAATTGACCAAAACACAATTATACTTAGGGTCTTAAATACACAATTGACAGCTATGGATAGATCATCCAAACAGAAAATAAATAACGAAATAGCAGCCCTAAATGACACATTAGATGAAATGAACATAATTGACATTTATAGAGCACTGTATCCTAAAACATAAGGCTATACATTCTTTTCTAGTGCACATGGAACATTCTCAAGGATAGACCATATATTGGGACATAAAATCAGCCTCAGCAAATATAAGAAGATTGAAATCATACCAAGCATATTCTCGGATCACAAGGCTTTGAAACTGGATAACAACTGCATAAAGAAAGCAGGAAAAAATTCAAATACAAGGAGATTAGACAACATACTTTTAAAGAATGACTGGGTCAAAGACAAAATTAGAGGAGAGATCAAAAGATACATAGAAACAAATGACAATGAAAATACATCCTACCAAAATTTTGGGGATTCAGCGAAAGCAGTTTTAAGAGGAAATTTATATCATTACAGGCCTATCTCAAGAAACAAGAGAAATCCCAAATAAATAACCTCATGTAACATCTTAAAGAACTAGAAAAAGAAGAACAACTGAAACCCAAGGTCAGCAGAAGAAAGGAAATAACAAAAATCAGAGTAGAACTAAATGAAATAGAGAACAAAAAGACAATAAAAAAATTAATGTTACAAAGAGCTGGTTCTTTGAAAAGATTAACAAAATTGACAAACCCTTGGCTAGACTCACTAAGATAAAAAGAGAGAAGACACAAATTAACAAAATCAGAAACGTAAAAGGGGAAGTTATCACAGACACCACAGAAATACAAAGGATCATCCAAGAATACTATGAAGGACTATATGCCACCAAATTCAACAACCTAGAAGAAATGGAGAACTTCTTAGAAACATATAGCCTTCCAAGGCTGAACCATGAAGAACTGGAAAATCTAAACAGACCGATCACCAGTAACGAAATTGAATCAGTCATCCAAAACCTTCCCAAAAGCAATAGTCCGGGACCAGATGGCTTCACTAGTGAATTCTACCAAACTTTCAAAGAGGATCTAATACCAATCCTGCACAAACTCTTCCAAAAAATTGAAGAAGACACAGTACTCCCTAACTCATTTTATGAGGCCAACATTACCCTGATACCAAAACCTCTTAAGGACAGCACAAAAAAAGAAAACTTCAGACCAATAACTCTGACGAATACCGATGCAAAAATCCTAAATAAAATTCTAGCAAATCGAATACAACAATGCATTAAAAAGATTATTCATCACGACCAAGTGGGGTTTATCCCCGGGGCACAAGGATGGTTCAACATATGCAAATCCATCAATGTGATACATCATAGAAACAAAATAAAGGACAAAAATCATATGATTATATCAATTGATGCAGAAAAAGCATTTGACAAGATACAACATCCATTTATGATTAAAACACTTAATAAAATAAGTATACAAAAAAAATAGGTATAGAAGGAAAATACCTTAACATAATAAAGGCCATATATGATAAGCCCTCTGCTAATCTCATAATTAATGGAGAAAAACTGATGCCCTTTGCTCTACGTTCAGGAACACGACAGGGATGTCCCCTATCACCTCTGCTTTTCAACATAGTGTTGGAAGTCCTTGCCAGAGCAATCAGGCAAGAGAAAGAAATAAAAGGCATCCAAATTGGGAATGAAGAAGTTAAATTATCACTCTTTGCAGATGACATGATGCTATATATAGAAAACCCTAAAGACGCCACCAAAAAGCTATTAGAAACAATCAACGAATACAGTAAAGTTGCCGGCTACAAAATCAACGCACAAAAGTCCATTGCCTTCCTATATACTAACAATGAAATCTCCGAAAAAGAAATACAAAAAACAATTCCTTTTGCAATTGCAGCAAAAAGAATAAAATCCTGGGAATAAACGTAACCAAGGATGTGAAAGACCTATATGCTGAAAACTATAAGACATTTTTGAAAGAAATTGAAGAAGACACAAAGAAATGGAAAGACATTCCGTGCTCATGGATTGGAAGAATCAACATAGTTAAAATGGCCATATTACCCAAAGCAATATATAGACTCAATGCAATCCCCATCAAAATCCCAATGGCATATTTTAAAGAAATAGAACAAAAAATCATCAGATTTGTTTGGAACCACAAAAGACCCCGAATAGCCAAAGCAATCTTAAGGAAAAAGAACAATAATGGAGGTATCACACTTCCTGACTTTGGCTTGTACTACAGGGCTACAATAATCAAAACAGCATGGTATTGGCAGAAAAACAGACACATAGACCAATGGAATAGAATTGAGAACCCAGAAATAAAACCACATAAATATGGATAGATAATTTTTTGACAAAGAAGCTAAAAACATACAATGGAGCAAAGACAGCCTCTTCAATAAATGGTGCTGGGAGAATTGGATAGCCACGTGCAAAAGAATGAAACTGGACTGCTATTTGTCACCATGTACCAAAGTTAATTCAAAATGGATCAAAGACTTAAGCATAAGACCTGACACAATAAACTGCATAGAAGAAAACATAGGTACTAAACTTATGGACCTTGGGTTCAAAGAGCATTTTATGAACTTGACTCCAAAGGCAATGGAAGTAAAAGCTAAAATAAACGAAGGGGACTATATGAAACTTAAAAGCTTCTGCACAGCAAAAGAAACCATTGACAAAATAAAGAGGCCACCAACTGAATGGGAGAAGATTTTTGCAAACAGTGCCTCCGATAAGGGGCTAGTATCCAGTATATACAAGGAACTCATGCAACTCAACAACAAAAAAACAAACAACCCAATTGAAAAATGGGCAGAGGACTTGAAGAGACATTTCTCCAAAGAGGACATACAAATGGCAAATAGACATATGAAAAAATGCTCAACATCACTAATCATCAGAGAAATGCAAATCAAAACCACAATGGGATATCATCTCACCCCAGTCAGAATGGCTATCATCAAGAAGACAAATAATAACAAATGTTGGAGAGGCTGTGGAGAAAAAGGAACCCTCATACACTGTTGGTGGGAATGCAGACTGGTGCAGCCGTTATGGAAGGCAGTGTGGAGGTTCCTCAAAGAATTACGAATAGAATTGCCATACGACCCAGCAATCCCTCTCCTGGGTATCTACCCAAAAAATCTGAAAACATTTAGAGATAAAGACACGTGTGCTCCAATGTTCATTGCAGCTTTGTTTACGGTGGCCAAGACATGGAAACAACCAAAATGTCCTTCGATAGATGAATGGATAAAGAAGTTGTGGTATATATACACAATGGAATACTATTCGGCAGTAAGAAAAGATGATATAGGAACATTTGTGACAACATGGATGGATCTTGAGAGAGTAATGCTGAGCGAAGCAAGTCAGACAGAAAAAGCAGAGAACCATGTGATTTCACTGATAGTTGGTATATAAACCAAAAACAACAAAAGAACAAGACAAACAAATGAGAAACAGAAACTCATAGACACAGACAATAGTTTAGTGGTTGCCAGAGGGTAAGGGGGGCGGGGGGTGGGGGGTGGGAGGTGAGGGTAAGGGGGATCGAATATATGGTGATGGAAGGAGAACTGACTCTGGGTGATGAACACACAATGGGATTTATAGATGATGTAATACAGAATTGTACACCTGAAATCCATGTAATTTTACTAACAATTGTCACCTCAATAAATTTAATTAAAAAAAAAATTACGAATAGAATTACCATATGACCCAGCAATCTCTCTCCTGGGTGTCTACCCAAAAAATCTGAAAACATGTATACATAAAGACACGTGTGCTCCAATCTTCATTGCAGCTTTGTTTACTGTGGCCAAGACATGGAAATAACCAAAATGTCCTTCGACAGATGAATGGATAAAGAAGTTTTGGTATATATACACAATGATTCTACTCGGCGGTAAGAAAAGATGATATAGGAACATTTGTGACAACATGGATGGATCTTGAGAGAGTAATGCTGAGCGAAACAAGTCAGACAGAAAAAGCGGAGAACCATGTGATTTCACTGATATGTGGTATATAAACCAAAAACAACAAAAGAACAAGACAAACAAATGAGAAACAGAAACTCATAGACACAGACAATAGTTTAGTGGTTGCCAGAGGGTAAGGGGGGCGGGGGGTGGGGGGTGGGAGATGAGGGTAAGGGGGATCGAATATATGGTGATGGAAGGAGAACTGACTCTGGGTGATGAACACACAATGGGATTTATAGATGATGTAATACAGAATTGTACACCTGAAATCTATGTAATTTTACTAACAATTGTCACCCCAATAAATTTAATAAAAAAAAAGAATTTCAATCTCTTTCATAAAATCCTCATGTTCTTTGATTGTGTTTCTGAGTTCATTGAACTGCCTTTCTGTGTTTTCTTGCATCTCGTTGAGTTTTTTCAGAAGTGCAATCTTGAATTCTCTGTCATTTAAGTCACATATTTCTGTAGCTTTAAGTTCCTTTTCTGGAGACTTTCACTTTTTTTCTGAGCTCTCTTGTTGCCTTTGTTATTGATAGCAATTACTGATTTATTATTTCTCTTCCTAGACAGCTACATGAGTGGCTTCTTCAACAGGTAGGTAGGAAAAAGGAAATGTTTTCTCTGTACTATTCCAGCTTCTCACACATTGGGGGGATTGCCTGGGAGATTGACTTCTCCTCTGTTAATAGTTCGCCTTGGTCACAGGGCACAGTGTACGTGTGGGTATGCGGAGAGCTTTTGAATTTCCAAAGCTCTTCCTGCACCAGATTCAGAGCCAGTATATTTCAGCAGTTCTGTTTACTCCTGCAGGGATCCGCCCAGATAGTTGGGGTCATGGGCGGGGTTAGTTGTGAGAAGTGGCCCAGAGTAGTGGCGGCAACCGCCACCACTGCCGGTCCTGCTTCCACAGCTCCCTCCCCTTTGCCGGAACTAGTTGGGCGGTGAATCTGCGTCTGCAGTCCACAGTTCTCAGAACAGCAACTATTCTGTTCTTTTGATCTGACACTGCTAATGTTCTGCTTCTAGCACCGGGCAGGTGGGCGTGTGGCGAGCTCTGGGAGGGTAGGGAGGAGGCGGCTAGTCTGATTGCCTAAGGCTTCCATTCTCTGCTTGGCAGTGAGGGCTTAAACCACCGTTTTCAGCCTTCTTCCCTCAGTCTTTTCTCCAAGGTCTCTACCGTGAGCGTTAGTTTCAGCCGTGTTATATGCTGCCACCTCAGCCCTGTGGGCCACAAGCGGAGCCCTAGCAGTCCGAGTTCTTCCCTCTCCCACAGATGCGGTAGTTCCAGGATGTAGCAAGCTTGGAGCACTGAGCTAGGTCTTTTTCCTGTGCTCGCGCGTCTCTGTCTCCGCACTTCTCTCTTCCCTCCTCCCAACTCACACGATTCACCCACCTTTAGGTGAATTCACTAGTGGTCCTCTTTGTCTTGCCTGTCTGCTGTGCAGGGATTCCTTTGTGGAGTTATTGTTGTTCGATTGTATAGTTGTGAATTACAGGGGAGCTTTACAGGGGCTCACCTCATGCCGCTATTTTGATGACGTCTCACCCATCACCTTTCAGTGAAGTCCCATGACCCATAACCAATCCTTAAATCCTAGTTTCTTGAAGTAGTGTTAATCTTTCTATTCATTTCACAAATATTTATTAAGTACCCACCATGCACCAGATATTTTGAATAAGACCATTCCATTTGACGCTCGCAACAGCTGTGATTATTTCCATTTACACTTGAGAACACTGAGTCTCAGAGAGCTGAATTACTTTGCCAACTTATAAGTGTCAGGGTTGAGATTTGAATGCCATGATTGAAAGACCATGTACATTTGTTTCAATCGCATCAGGAGAGTGGAGCCAAAGGTACAAGTATGGTTGAAATTTTATGAAAAAATATGACGCTTTTAATCACTTCATTTTTATGGGTCTCAATTTCCTTTTTTTTTTTTTTTTTTAAGTGAAGGCAATTTCACTGGAGAGATTTCTAAAAGCCCCTTCCAATTCATGTTTTTCCCCATTGTACTATGAAAGTGATAAATGCTTTAAGAGGCAAATGAGTAAAATATCACAAAAACATCCAGGGAAAGAGAAATTATTTGTAGCTGTGAGAATTCAGGCTCAATTTAGGTTTTATAAAGGAGGTAGCATTTCAACTTGTCTTTAGTAGTCGGAAGTGGTCATTTTAAGCAGTGGGAATGGTTGGTTTGAGCAAAGTTATATAAGTGAGAAAGCAGAACAAATGTTTCAGAAACAGCACTCCATTCAGCATCGTTTCAGAAAAGGATCTGTAGTTGGCAAATAATGAGTTAAATCTAGACCATGGAGAGTCATGAAATCTGTCATCTTTCCCATTCCCACAAGCAGTGGGGAACAATGGAAAGTTTCTGATCAGGGGATGATATGATAGAGCAAGGTTTCCCAACATTGGCACTATTGATAATTTGGGCCAAAACATTCTTTGGTGTATGATGGTGGGGTGGTGTGGGGAGGGTTATCTTGTGCATGGTATCACCCTGGCCTCCACTTACCAGATTTTTACAACTTGTCACTCTGCCCCTCAGTTGTGGAAACCAAAAATATTGAAGACATTGCCAAATGTTCCTGGGGGTGGAGAAGGTGGATTGCTTTCCATTAAGAACCACAGAGTTAGCGGTATGGTTTGGAAAGATGAACCTAAAAGATCTGTGTAGAAAGGATTGGACAAAGTTATATTCTATAGGCAGAGCCCAGTTTACCAGAGGCCATGGATGCTGTTACAAACTCATCAATATAGAAAAGAGCCTCCTAAAACAAAAAATGAGCTGGCCAACACTGTCAATATTTTCGAGGTTGAGCAACCCTCATCTAGGCAAACACCAGATATTTACATTTTCAATTACCTCCAAAATGAATCTTGATGACTGAAAGGTTAGCCTAAACAGAATGGGATATTCTTTTAAGAATAGCTGGGTTTGGTTCCTTATTGACCTGGAAGCTCTCTGGAATTAGGACATGCTAGCTCAGGAAAGCTGGGGAAGATCAAGGAGAGAGACATGACAAGGTATTTAAGAGGAAGCACTGATTCCCTTGAGGTCTGGAGACTGGAGTCTTTGAAGAAATATCATAATCCTACTATAACTCAGCTCTCTTACCCTTAAAATGGGAGAACATAGTTAAATGCCTGCCTAAAGACAGCAATAGGACCAGATGAATTCTTGAGTTCCCTTTCAGAAATAGCCAGGCTCACTGCTACCTTCCCTTTCAGACTGAATGAACTGACTGAACTGCATGCTAGAATTGTTCAATGGCCAATGTCTTCATGAAATACTGCAGTAAGCTGACATTGCTCCTGGAGATTGTCTTTACATACATAAATGGGTATCTGTGAAGAGAAAGATTTGATGGCAGAATAGAGGGAAAGAAGAGGTCTTAACTGCAAATTAGCTTTATGCAAAGATTCTGAATGAGCCCTGAGATAAACCTGTTCCTTTTTGTGCTCTTCTATATCATTTCTAACATCTACCATGAGTCATTCTATTCCAATGTTGAGTTTGCTGTGACAAGATTCTTCATAAACATTTTTTTAAATTAAATTTATTGGGGTGACAATTGGTAGTAAAATTACATAGATTTCAGGTGTACAATTCTGTATTACATCATCTATAAATCCCATTGTGTGTTCATCACCCAGAGTCAGTTCTCCTTCCATCACCATATATTCGATCCCCCTTACCCTCATCTCCCACCCCCACACCCCCCACCCCCCTTAAACTCTGGCAACCACTAAACTATTGTCTGTGTCTATGAGTTTCTGTTTCTCATTTGTTTGTCTTGTTCTTTTGTTGTTTTTGGTTTATATACCACATATCAGTGAAATAACATGGTTCTCTGCTTTTTCTGTCTGACTTATTTCGCTCAGCATTACTCTCTCAAGATCCATTTTAAATCAAGACATGTTGCTTTTATTCCAATTTGCAAATAAAATTGGTTTGGAGTTTGACTCTATCTACTTTCATTCAACATTAACTTGTGTTATTATGTCTCTGCTATTTAGAGAACAAATTGTCACTGATTGTTACATAAGCTGACCCCCTCCCCTAGGGATTCAGTCCTATGCCCTACAGGCACATGGTTTCTGGCCAGCTGTCAATAGATCATGCTGAGCTACTGGAAGAAGTTAGCTACATACTGATGCTTTTGATGGGTCCTAACATTGATGTCAGTGTCAGGGTTGGGAATTACAGTAGGAAAGAGTCAGAAGAGTCAGACAGAGAGGCTCTCTCTGGAGGAGGCATGCTCAGAATACCAGTTGAAAGGCCAAGAATGCTAAAGAATTAATCCAAATAAAGAAGTCCTCCCTGGAGAAAGAGGGAAAAGACATAAAAAATAGAGTGATCCCACTTTGGAAGACAGTTGATGGTTTCTTACAAAACTAGACATACTCATACCATATAACCCAACAGTAGCACTCCTTGGTATTTATCCAAGCAAGTTGAAAATGTATGTCCACACAAAAACCTGCACACAGATGTTCATAACAACTTTATTCATAATTGCCAAAACTTGGAAGGAACCAAGATGTCATTCAGTAGGTGAATGGGTAAATAAAATGTGATACTCCAGACAATGGAATATCCAGGGCTAAAAAAAAACAAAAAAAAAAAAAAAAACAAAAAAAACAACCAACATGTTCTTCAATAGATGAATGGATAAAGAAGTTGTGGTATATATACACAATGGAATACTATTCAGCGGTAAGAAAAGATGATATAGGAACATTGGTGACCACATGGATGGATCTTGAGAGTATGATGCTAAGCGAAATAAGTCAGACAGAAAAAGCAGAGAACCATGTGATTTCACTGATATGTGGTATATAAACCAAAAACAACAAAAGAACAAGACAAACAAATGAGAAACAGAAACTCAAAGACACAGACAACAGTTTAGTGGTTACCAGAGGGTAAGGGGGGTGGGGGGTGGGAGATGAGGGTAAAGGGGATCAAATATATGGTGATGGAAGGAGAACTGACTCTGGGTGGTGAACACACAATGGGATTTATAGATGATGTAATACAGAATTGTACACCTGAAATCTATGTAATTTTACTAACAATTGTCACCCCAATAAATTTAATAAAATAAAATTAAAAAAAGAAAAAAAGAAAAATAATGTAAACAGCTCAGGGGCATAAGTGGTGGCTGTATTCCTATACAAAATGAGATCAAAATTCTAGGAACTTGTGCAGTCCAGATGTTGGGAGGTGGTTGAGGTAGAATGCAAACTGAAAAATATTACATTTATTTTTTCATTTAATATATTCCAATAACCAGAGAATTTGAGACATGGCTTTAGCCTTAGATAGTCCAAATAAGGGAAGTCGTGGCCCCAAGGATGGAAGAGGACCTGCAATGAGAACCAATATATTGCCCTCAACCTCACTACCTAGAGCAGAAGGACAGGACAGATATGTAGAGATGTCTCTCTGGGAGCCACCTGAGGGAACTTCACAGCTTTCATCATATCAAACCAGGCTGCCTACACTGGCCCTGGCAGCAAAACCTTCAGCTACAGAGATACACCTAAGATTTCTTTGGAATTCTATTGCATAGAGAGAGAAAGGTCTACAGAGATGTCAAAGATAAGAAAGAGACTAAAGGAGGGTCAGTGGAGTAGGTGGAAGAGGAAGAAGAGAAAAACAACAGGGGTAAGGGGGTATTTAGAACACATTGGGAGAAGATTAGAACATTGAAAAATGTGGTGTACAGGGGCAGAGGGATGGAGAGACTGAGCTTTTCAAGAGACCTCTTCCTAATAAGGGTGTTATTTTCTCCAAAGCAGATCCAGCTCAGGAAAGCCAGCCGCTTCTCCCATCATTGTGGCACCATCTAAGCATGTGAAACCAGGGCTGCAACCCCTCCCCCCCCAATTGCTGTTTGCTGTGCATGGTTGGGATGAGGGTGAGGGTAGGTTGCTATTTGCTTACTTAACATGTTTTTGCTATGGGGACCTGAATTTTGTGTTAAAGAGGCAGCAGGGGTTTGGAAGGAGCTGGTGGTGCCATCTGTTCAGAGAGATACTGCTGACTTTAGGGTCTCCATAGGTAGCAGCATAAAAAACATTTTAAATGCAGCCAAGCTAAATAAACAGAAAATTTCCTCTGTTAGGTTCTGCACAGATGAATAATCATCAAAGATAAAGCAAAGCCAATTAATTCAAGGGCATTTGCCAAATGCCCTACCTTCCACACCCTGCCACCGCCTCCAGTAAAAAGATAAGCAAACCCATGAGAACAGCATTCTTCTCACTCTACAGGCTGGGCATGAGTATCAACAGGAGCACAGATTGGAAGCCCAGAACCCATTGAAGATTCCAGGAGCCTGTCAGGCTTCCTTGCCAAAGAAGGAAAAGATAATCCTCTGAAAACTTCAGTAGTTCAAGTAAACATGTTATTGCTAGTAGTCATAATTTGGCCCAGCCAGGTCTGCTAGGGAGGTAGGACATTCTGAGTTGCCAACTCCCTCTTGGTCCAACCCAGTATTCTAAAGGGTAAGGGTAGACCAGAATACTTGCTAAAAAGTCAGTGTAGCACTCAGTAAAGAGTCAAATTGTCATGGTGACAGACACCCTTCTGTCAAAAATTTGAGTCCTTCTATTCAAATCTTTCCCAGCACTACTGAGCATTTCCTTCTGACTTATCCTCATACTTTATCAACCAGTCTTTTTAATTTATATTATCTCTAGCATAGCTAGCCTGAATTTCAGCTACTCTTCTCATCTTTTTCTTCATTGGGGGGTCCAGTGGAGCAACCATATCTCATGCCAATTTAAATTATGCTCTCAGTCTTTCCCAAGATTGCCCCTCGCACCTGCTCCCGAAAAAACCTACATATCACTCTTTATTGTCCTTTGTATAGCCCACCGACTACATTTGGAGCAGCTTTCTAGAAGAGCTTTTGGAACTGCTATAGACTGAATGTCCGTGACCCCCAAAATCCATAAGTTAAATCCTAATCCCCAGTGTGATAGTATTTGGAGGTGGGGTTTTTGGGAGGTGATTAGGTCATGAGGATGGAGATATCATAATTGGAATTAGTGCCCTTATAAAAGAGACACCTTCTGCCATATGAGGACACAGAGAGAAAAATGGGCATTTATGATCAGGAAGCAGGTTCTCACCAGACACTGAAACTGCTGGCACCTTGATCTTGGACTTCCCAGCCTCCATATTTGTGAGAAAAACATTTCTGTTGTTTATAAGTCACCCGATCTTTGGTATTTCTCATAGCATCCCAAATAGACTAAGACAGGTATTCTCCCCAAAGAGATAGTTCAAAACCCAGCTAACCAAACATTGGCCTCTTTGCATGAGCTCTCCAGGATACTTGGCCTCTAAGAAACTGGCCCCTCTCCTCTAACATCTATGTAATAGAAACCTACATGCATCCACTTGAACATTATCAGCTAATTAAGTCTGGAACTAGAATAGTAATAGCTATTGTTGAACATATGCATTTATGTGCCAGGCACTGTTGTAAACTTTTTTTTAAAAAATTAAAGTTTATTGGGGTGACAATTGTTAGTAAAGTTACATAGATTTACATTCTCACATAGGTAAGGTCAATAAAACAGATGAATGAAATGGAGCCAGTGACAGAAGTGGAACAAATAAACAGTGTGACAAGTGCTATGACATAGAGAGATACAAGGATATACATTAGGGGCATCAAATCCTGTTGAAAGGAGGCAGGGTGTTTTCAAGGAAAAGCGGTAAGTGAGCTAAATGAAGAAGGGGAGAAGAGCATTATTAATAAATGGAAGAAAACATGCAAGGTTGCAAAGGATTGAAAAAATATGGTATTTTCTGGGTGTCTGGGCAACAGAAGAAGCTTGAGTGGTGAAGGATGTGATAGCCAGGGTCCCCGTAGGCCATGCTAGGAGTCTGGATTATATCCTGAAGTCAATGGGGAATCATTGCTAAAGAATGGAGGGAAAAGGGGTCAAATACATAGTTATGGAAGGAGAACTGACTCTAGGTGGTGAACACACAATGCTAGTAGATGACGTAGTATAGAAATGTACATTTGAAATCTATATAATTTTACTAACCAATGAAACCCCAACAAATTTAATAAATAAAGAAAGGTAATGGATTCAGATTTGCATTTTTGAAATATTACTTTGGGCAGAGAATGGAAAAAGATCACAGGAGTGGTGTGCAGTACCTTTGGGAATAGGGAGAATGTCAGGGTTATTTTCTATAATCCAGATGAAAACTGATACTAAGGAAAAGAAGATAGATTCTAGAGTTCTCATTGTATGTCTCAGCTACTAGTATTTATTTGTTCTAGTGATTGACATCATCAGGGTTTGGGATTAAAAAATGTATACAAGTGGACACTTTGGTCAACGTTGCTCAAGCAGTAGTTTGCCATAATCAGAGTGTCTGGACACTGATGGTAACCACTTTGAGCACCTCTTGTAATTGCAGAAGTCAGATATGACTTGTATTCATCTTTTGTTATCGGTATATATTGAGTATTACAATTTTGATACATTTTTTCTTTCTTAAAATGTGTATACATTTTTGGCACGATAGATAGATAGATAGATAGATAGATAGATAGATAGATAGATAGATAGATAGATAGATAGATAGCTATAGCTATAGCTATAGATAGATATATTTAAGACATCAAACAAGCAAGAAATCTCCAAAAGGAGGAAAGAAGAAGGCAAAGTGCTTATGCTGAGGTTTATAAAAAGGAAATCGAGTGGAGGAAACAGAAACAAGGAAATTAAGCATGAATCACATTCTTTGGTGTGAGAACCAGAGGCAGGACCGAGAAAGCATAGAATAGAATGAATTCGCCTGACTTTACTGCCATCGTGTGGTGGTCTGATGTATATACAGACAACCATTCTGCAATTCTGCATTCATTGTTTCAGTGAGCCTCCTTGACTTAATGCTTGACACTGAGCCGTGTAAAGCAGAAGACCTGCTCTTGAGGACTTTTTAGAGCCTTGTCTTTCTCTGGAGTAACCGGGCTGGAAGTGATGGTATATATATTTCAAAATGAAAATAGTTTACATTACTTTAAATTCTTCACTATTTTGAATAGAAGATGGTCAGCAAGAATACTGGTACTGAATTTTAGACAATAAAATGATAGGGAGGAGAAAATCTAATGGTATATCAGATTTTTTGTCTTTTACCCCTTATACATGTAGGGCATTATTTTGGTAAAGCACATTCATGTGCACTTTGCCATTTCATAATCAAAACAACCCCTGAGGATAGATAAAATCACCTTCACTTTAATCATGGGGAAATAGGTTTAAAGAACTGAAATCTATATGAGGAATCTAAAAAAGCCAGACTTGTAAAAAAAAAAAAAGAGAGCACAACGGTGGTTACCAGGGGCTCAGGGGTGTCATGAGTAGGACAGATGTTATTTAAGGGTACAATCTTGCAACAAGTAGTAAATAAGCCCTAGAGATCTAATGCACAATACAGTGGATACTGTATTATAATCATCCAATGTGCTAGGAGACTAATTTAATTATTCCAACCACTAAAAGAATAATGATTATGTAATGTGATAGATGTGCTGATTATTGCTATAAATGACAATCACATTACATATATATAAATGTATCAAATTAACATGTTGTACACCTTAAATTTACACAACACTATACTAGTATGTCAAATGACTGGAATGACTTAGCTATGGTCACACAGTAAGATGGCAATGGAGATGCCCTAGAATTTGTTCATTCCACTCAATGCAACATTGAGAGAGCACCAGAGTGTGCCAGGAACCAGAGATATGCAGATGAACTAAGGTGCTCTCTGACCCACGATTCCCTCCTGCCTTCTCTAGTTTAGTTCAGCTTCTCCTCTGAAGGGTGGCTCCTCTCTGTGTGGGCTACGAGGGCAACTGAAAAACCTTAAGCCACACATGATCCATGAATTTTCCAGAAAGACTGGCTGCCCAGGTCATTCTTGCTCATGCTGACCAATGAATGAGTTGCTCTAGGCAGTCCCTTTGGTAGATCCCTGAGCCTCACTCCCACAGGTGATTGATACTAAATGGCTCCTTTCCTCTATCTACAAGGGTTGCCTTAAATACATTGGTTTGTTTTTCCATTATCCTCTTGGTTTTTAAGAACAAAATAGGTAAATATAAAATTAGATCAAAGGCCTCACCCTAAATGTAGGCAGGTCATAACAAGCAGCGAGGTAGGTATCTGGGACCTATGGTTGCTCATCAGTCTAGTCCAATACAATCTCTGTAAAAACAGGGAAACGAAAACTCAAGGTGGAAAAGTGATGTGCTCAAGCAAGCTTAGGAAAATTAAAACCCAGCTGTCCTTATACAGGGCCAGGGCTGTTTCTACCACAGTCTGCTGCCCCTCTGTGGACATGAGAATGCATTAAGCTGCCTGATTGTGCTCTGGTGAGCAGAAGAAAACAGTCCATGAAGAATGAAACTGACAGAAAGGAAGGTAACAGGAAGTACCTGGAAACTGAACTCACAAAGGCCAAACTCCAAGTCACTCTAAAAGAGTTTGAACTGGCAAGAATGAGAGGAAATGATAGGAGAAGGAAGGGAATGGGCTTATGAGAGGAAACACAGAAAGCAAACACAAGGGCGTTGAGTGGCTTCTGTCACAGTCTTTTGTCAAGTTGAGTGGGTCCCACCCTCCTTTCCAACAGCCAAGCCTGGGCATCCTCTCCAAAGAGGCCTTTGAGAACTGTGCTGACTACCTACTAATAGCAAGTTACATTTAGTGCAGCCTATTGTGCTAAATGCTTTATATGTATCATTTAAGCTTCTCAATAACCTTATGGAGAAAATTTTTTTTTTATCAATCCCAATTAATGGAGACACAGGGAGGTTAAGTAGAGTGCCCAAAGACACACAACTTGTAAGTGGTAGGGTTCAAATTTGAACCCGAGTCTTTCTACCATTAACCTGTGTATTTATGTTTTTATCCATCATGCTATAGAGTGGGAACTTGCTGTATCAGTTCCTTTTTCTGAAAACTAAAGTACTGGTCGTATTTTCCTTTCAATAACTGGTATGTATCAATTATAATTGTGATTATGATACCAGACAAGTACTATTTATTGGTTACTATAAACCAAACACTGTAGTAGGTGTTTTGCATGTGTGATCTCATTTAATCCTCACAACAACCCCATGAGTTAGCAATAAGCATCCAAATGACCAAGGACGTAGCCATGTTAAAGCCCACTCTTACCACTAGTCGATCCTTCCATGGATTCTTTCCTGGCTCACACTGTTCTTGATGTCAGTTATAGGCTTGGTGAAGGATAACCAGGAGATGGAGTTAAATGCATCAATTTAGTGTTGGACTGAGAAGGATTCATTTGTGTGAGATCAAGTCCATGAAATTTTCGTGTGATGGCTAGGGAACAATTAAGAACCATCAAAAGACCTTCTCAGGTTAAATCTTTCATTTACTTAATCAAATTAAAGTATAGGAAAGTGTGCACTTGACAGGGCTATTGCGGGGCGAGGCTGTTTGTCTGACTGTCCCCATCTTACTGAATGGTGATTTATTCAACAAACTGATATTGGATTGCCACTGAGTAGCATATACAGTGTGCATGAGAGTCAGGAAGCTAGTCCCTACGTAGTTGTGGGGTCTTGAGAAAGTCATTTGCCCTTATTGGGTCTCAGTAGCTATAAATAAACCGACTGATTGATCTGCAAAGTTCCTTCCGTTTTAGGTTCCAGTGTAAGCTCATGACTAATGTTTTGTTTTGTTTTCTTCTGTTTTAAATGTGATTGTAAATTTCTTCTTTTCCTGAGATATAATTAGCATTATATTAGCATATAACATTACCTTAGTTTCAGGTGTAGAATATAATGATTTAATATATGTATATATTACAAATGATCACCACAATAAATCTAGTTACATTCATCACCACAGTTACAATATGCTTTTATAAAGAGACATTTTAAGATTTACTCTCTTAACAAATTTAAAATATACAATAAAATATTATTAACTAAAGCCACCATGCTATCTGTTACATCTCTAGGATTTGTTTATTTTATAAATGAAAGCTTGTACCTTTTGACCCCCCTTCACCCACTTTGCCTACCTCCCATCCTCTGCCCCTGTCAATCACCAATCTGTTCTCTGTATGCACTTTTATAATCCATGAAATTGGCATTTTCTTTTTAATTAATTATTTTTTCAGTTACACTTGACATTCAATATTATTTTATATTAGTTTGAGGTGTACAACATAGCAGTTAGACATTTATATAATATATGCAGTGATCCCTGAAATTAGTCTAGTACCCTCCTGGTACAATACATAGTTGTTGCAACATTATTGACTACGTTCTCTATGTTGTACTTTAAATCCCCATGATTATTTTGTAACTACCAATTTGCATTTATTACCCTTTCACCTTTTTCATGAAGCTCTCCAAAGCTCCTCCCTTTTGGCAACCATCACTTTGTTCTCTGTATCTATGTGTCTGTTTTTGTTTTGTTCGTTCATTTATTTTGTTTTTCAGATTCCACATATAAGTGATATCATATGGTATTTGTCTTTCTCAGTCTGACTTTTTTCACTTAGCATAACTCCTAGGTCCATCCATCCTGTCGCGAATGATAAGATTTCTTTATTTTTTATGGCTGAGTAATAATGTTATATATATATATATATATATATATATATATATATATATATATATAATATTATCACAGGGGCCTTATTATATATATATATATATATATATATATATATATATATATATATATATATATATAATATATCACACCTTCTTCTTTACCCAGACATGTAATGATGGGCCCCTCAGTTGCTTTCACATCTTGCTACCTTTACACAGGCAGTAAGCTCTTAGACGTTGCTCTTAGTAATATTTTCTTCTGACTTGTCTCCTGGGTAAAGGGAAATGAAAGAAAATAATAACCAAATGAGACTACATCAAACTAAAAGGTTTTTGCACATGAAAGGAAGCCACCAACAAAATGAAAAAACAGCTTACTGAATAGAAGGTATTCAACAATGATAAATTTGATACAGAGTTAATATCCAAAATTTAAAAAAAAAGAAAAACTCATACAATTCAACACCAAAAAAATGAACAATCCAATTTAAAAAATGATCGGAGGACCTGAATAGACATTTGTCCGAAGAGGAATACAGGTGGCCAATAGACATATGAAAAGATGCTCAATGTCACTAATCATCAGACAACTGCAAATAAAACCCACAATAGTATATCACATCACACCTGTCAGAATGGCTATCATCAGTAAATCAACAAACCACAAGTGTTGGTGAGGATATGGAGAAAAGGAAACCATTGTCCACTGGAGGTGGGATTGCAAATTGGTACAGCCACTATGGAAAATAGTACGTTTGTTCCTCAAAAAGTTGAAAATAGAACTACATTATGACCCAGCAATTCCACTCCTGGGTATTTATCCAAAGAAATCCAAAACACTAGTTCAAAAGATATATTCACCCCTATGTTCGCTGCAGCACTCTTCACAATAGCCAAGGTGTGGAAACAACTGAAATGCTTATCAATACACGATCGGATAAACAAATTGTGGTGCATATGTAAAATGGAGTATTACTCTGCCATAAAAAAGAATGAAATCTTACCATTTGCAACAACATGGATGAACCTAGAGGTTATTATGTTAAGTGAAATGAGTCAGACTGAGAAAGACAAATACCATATGATCTCACTTATATGTGGAATCTAAAGAACAGAATAAATGAACAAACAAAACAGAAATAGACTCATAGATACAGAGAAAAAAACTGATGGTTGCCAGATGGGAGGGGGACTGTGGGGATGGGTGAGAAGGGTGAAGAAATTAGGAAGTACAAATTGGTAGTTACAAAATAGTCATGGATATGTGAAATACAGTATGGGGAAAACAGTCAATAATATTGTAAAAAGTGTGTATACTGAAGTGGGTTCTTGTAGACAGCATATGTATGGTACTGTTTTCTTATCTATTCAGCTACTCTATGCCTTTTTTTTTCGTTAGTTCAGGTGTCCAAAACAATGTAATAGTTAGACATTTACACCCTTCACAAAGTGATAACTCCTCCCCCAAGTTACTACCCCTCTGACATCTCATATAACTGTTACATTGCCATTGACGATCTTCCTTATGCTATACTCCACCTCCCATAAGTAAATATACATATATATGTATATGTGTATATATATGTGTATATACATATATATGTGTGTGTGTGTATTCTTATAGTTGACATACAATATTATTCTACTTCAGCTTCAATTGTGCAGCGCATTAGTGATGCATCTACACAGTCTACACAGTGATCCCCTTGATAAATCCAGTGCCCATCTGGCACCCTACATAATCTTTACAACATTATTGATTATATTCCCCATATGTATTTCATATCCCCATGACCATGTTGTATCTACTAATTTGCTCTTCCTGATCCCTTCACCTTCTGTCCTATCCCCTCCCCTCTCCCATCTAGCAGCCATCGTTTTTTTTCTTTCTATATTTCTGAGTCTATTTCTGGTTTGTTTGCTCATTTATTCTGTTCTTTAGATTCCACATGTAAGTGAGATCATGTGGTATTTGTCTTTCTCAGTCTGACTTATCTCACTTAGCATACTCTTCTCAAGGTCCATCCTGTGATACATTTATACAATGGAGTATTACTCGACTATAAAAACGAATGAAATCTTACTCTATGCCTTTTGATTGCAGCATTTAATCCACTGACATTTAAAGTGATTACTGATAGATACATAGTTATTGCCATTTTATTATTTATGTTTATGTCCCCCCTGCCCCCCGCTGTTTCTTCTTGAAGAAGTCTCTTTAACATTTTGTGTAATACTGGTTTGGTGGTGATAAACTCCTCTAACTTTTTCGTTTCTGGGAAACACTTTATCTCTTCTTCAATTTTAAATGATAGCCTTGCTGGGTAGAGTAGTCTTGTTTGCTTTACATCACTTTAAATATTTCATGCCAATCCCTTCTGGCCTGCAAAGTTTCTGGTGAGAAATCAGCTGACAATCTTATGGGAGTTTCCTTATAAGTAACTAGTTGCCTTTCTCTTGCTGCTTTTAGGATTCTCTCTTTGTCTTTAACGTTTGCCATTTTAATTATAATGTGTCTTGGTGTGGGCCTGTTTGGGTTCATCTTGTTTGGGACTCTCTACTCTTCCTGGGCTTATATGTCTATTTCCTTTGCCAGATTAGGAAAGTTTTCAGTCATTATTTATTTCTTCAAATAGTTCTTCAATCCCTTGTTTTCTCTCGTCTCCTAATGGTACCCCTATGATGCAAATGTTACATTTGATGGTGTCCCAGAGGTCTCTAAGACTATCTTCATTTTTTTTTAATTCATTTTTCTTTTTTCTGTTCCAATTGGGTGTTTTCTGCTACCTTTTCTTCCAAATCGCTGATTCTATCCTGTGCTTTATCTAGTCTGCTGGTGATTCCTTCAAGTGCATTCTTCATTTCAGTTATTGTCTTACTCACTTTTGACTGGTTCTTTTTTTATGGTTTCTACATCCTTTTTTTTTTTATTAAATTTATTGGGGTGACAATTGTTAGTAAAATTACATAGATTTCAGGTGTACAATTCTGTATTACATCATCTATAAATCCCATTGTGTGTTCATCACCCAGAGTCAGTTTTCCTTCCATCACCATATATTCGATCTCCCTTACCCTCATCTCCCACCCCCCACCCCCACCCCCCTTTTTTATGCTTGCTATATCTTTGTTGACATTATCAATAAATTCCTTGAGCATCGTTATAACCATTGTGTGAACTTTGTCTCTGGTAGGTTGCTTTCCTCCATTTTGTTTAGTTCTTCTTCTGGAGTTTTCTCCTGTTCTTTAATTTGAGACTTATTTCTTTGTTTCCTCATTTTGGCTGTCTCTCTGTGTTTGTTTCTATATATTAGGTAGATCTTTTAAGTCTCCCAGTCTTGGCAGGGTGGTGTCATGTAATAGGTGCTCTGTAGGGCCCTGGCAGAGTCTCCCTGGTCACCTGCTCTGGGTGCACAGGAGTGTCCCTTGTGTAGGTTGTGTGTGCCCTTCTGTTATAGTTGAGCCTTGATTTCTTTTGGCATGTCAGTGGGTTTGACTGACCCTCAGATTGATTTTTTGCCATGTTCATAGCTTATGGGCTGCTGTACAGGGGCCTTACCCCACTGAGTAGTATTTGCCATGTGCTCTGGTGACTATTGAGAATGCACTTTTTGTGTGCCATTTGTGGGGCTAATTGTGTGGTGCTTTGCTGTGGTCTAAAGCCAACTTCTAAGTATGTTGGTTCTGGGGACTCTTGGGTGGGGATCCAATGAAGTCCTATGTCAGCATCTGCCTGTGACTGGCTGGGGACTACTTGGTAGGAGCTACAAAGCAATCCACAATTGTTCGCTGCCTGTGCTAAACCTGGAGGCATGTGAGAGAGGTAACTCTGCCAACTGAGGACATCTGCCACCAGTGCCAGGCCTGAGGCACCCTGAGGTCTGCTGCTGCCTTCAGGCTTCCATAAGGCTCAGCCACTAATAGAGCCTCGTGTGGTATGAGTTGGGTGAGGCAAGGTCTCAGGGCGTCACCAGAATGGAAATGAGTGGTGTTCATCAGGTTAATGTAGATTCTGGCTTGGTGCCATGATGAGCCTCGAGCTACTCAGCAAAAGTCTCAGAGCACACCATGGCCAGCTGCTTCCCACCTGGGGCCCGCAGACCCCCAAGAGCTGTCTAAAAAAGAGTGCAATGCAGGTGGGTCTAGCTGTTGGCTGAGAAAATGCCTCTGGTGTTGTGCAAGTTGGTGGGGTGGGTTCCCAGGAATTCACCAGGGTGAACCGAATGGCGTCCACCATGCCAATGCAAATTTAGATGTAGCTGTGTTGGGGAGGTCTCAAAACAGTGAAGATGGAACCATCTGCTGGAAGCACAGGAGAAGGATTCTACACAGGGGAAATAGCAACTGTCCCCCCAGTCCTCACACTGATGCCACACAACTCAGTCTTCCTGTATGTCTTTGATGCCTCTTTAGTCACCAACCCTCCAAGGGACCCCAGGGTGAGTGCCTGCGAGAAAGTAAGTCTGTGCGCTGGTTTTTTAAGAGCATGCTTAGTTTCCTACAGTGTTCCGTCTCACTCAGATGGTCACTAACTCAGATCCCCACTGTTTTTCACAGTCAGATACTGTACGAGCTCCTCTTCCTGGCACCAGTATGTCAGGCTGGGGAGACTGCTGTGGGGTTGGTGTCCCTCACTCCTCTGAGGGGAATTTTTGCAGCTGAGATAACCTTCCCAATGCTCAATCAACAAACAAGGCCCGTTTCATGTCTCCGCCCCCTCCTACCAGTCTTCACAAGGCTTCTTCTTTAAATCCTTTGTTATAGGACTTGTGTTCAGCTAGAGTTCAGACAATTCTCCAGGTTGATTGTTCTATATGTTCTATAACTTAGTTGTAATTTAAATCTGGTCACAGGAGGAGGCAATCACAACATTTACATTTATCTACTCAGCAATTTTGGATCCACACTCCTTGTTTGTTTTCTGTTGTGTTTTTTGTTTGTTTGTTTCATTTTGGAGTTTTTGTTTGTTTGTTTGTTTGTTTTAGATTATGTGGTATCTGACTTATTTCACTTAGCACAATGTCTTCAAGGTCCATCCATGTTGTTGCAAATGGCAAGAGTTCCTTCTTTTCCTATGGCTGAATAATATCGTGTGTGTTTGTGTGTGTGTGTGTGTGTGTGTGTGTGTGTGTGTGGTTTGCATTTTTTTTATCCATTCAGCCATTCATGGACATGTAGATTATGGCTAAATCTTGGCTATTGTAAACAATGCTGCGGTGAACATGGGGATGCATATATCTTTTTGAGTTAGTGTTTTTGTTTCCTTTGGATAAATGCCCCCAAGTGGAATTGCTGGATTATATGATCATTCTATTTTTAATTTTTTTGAGGAAGCTCCATACTGTTTTCCAAAGTGGGTGGACCAATATACATTTCCGCCACCAGTGTACGAGGATTCCCTTTTCACAACATCCTCACCACCACTTGTTATTTTTTATCATTTAAAAAAATAAGGGGCCCGCCCGGTGGCTCAGGTGGTTAGAGCTCCATGCTCCTAACTCCAAAGGCTGCCGGTTCAATTCTCACATGGGCCAGTGGGCTCTCAACCACAAGGTTGCCAGTTCAATTCCTCGAGTCCCGCAAGGGATGGTGGGCAGCGCCCCCTGCAACTAAAATTGAACATGGCACCTTGAGCTGAGCTGCCGCTGAGCTCCCGCATGGCTCAGTTGGTTGGAGTGCGTCCTCTCAACCACAAGGTTGCCAGTTCGACTCCTGCAAGGGATGGTGGGCTGTGCCCCCTGCAACTAGCAACGGCAACTGGACATGGACCTGAGCTGCGCCCTCCACAAGTAAGACTGAAAGGACAACAACTTGAAGCTGAACAGCACCCTCCACAACTAAGATTGAAAGGACAACACCTTGACTTGGTAAAAAAGTCCTGGAAGTACACACTGTTCCCCAATAAAATCCTGTTAAAAACAATAATAATAATAATAATAATAATAATAATAATATGCATTCTAACAAGTGCAAGGTGATACCTCATTGTGGTTTAGATTTGCATTTCTCTGATGATTGTTGCTGTTAAGCACCTTATCATATGCCTGTTGGCTATCTGTATGTTTGCTTTGGAAAAATGTCTATTTAGATCCTCCACCCATTTTTATTTTACTTTTGTTTTAATTTTTAATTTTTTTGCTATTGAGTTGTATAAGTTATTTATATATTTCAGATAGTAACCTGATATCTGACATATAAATTGCATATATTTTCTCTTATTCAGTATGTTGCCTTTTCATTTGGTTGATAGTTTTCTTGATTGTGCAGAAGCTTGTTAGTTTGATGCAGTCTCCCTTGTTTATTTGCTTTTATTGCCTTTGCTTTGTTTCAAATCCAAAACACAAACAAAAGACATTGCCATAACCAACGTCCAGAAAATAACTGCTTTTGTGTTCTTCTAAGAGTTTTATGGTTTCAGGTCTTTTGTTCAAATCCTTAACCCATTTTGAGTTAGTTTTTGTATAATGTAAGACAGTGGTCCAGTTTCTTTTTCTTTTCTTTCTTTCTTTTTTTTTGCATGTAGCTGTCCATTTTCCCCAACACCATTTATTGAACAGACTCTTTTTCCTATTGTATATTTTTGGATAGTTTGTCATAAATTAATTGACTGTATCTGCATGAGCTTATTTCTTAGCTCTCTATTCTGTTTCATTTATCTATATGTCTGTTTTTATGCCAACACCACTCTCCTTTTGCATAATACAGCTCTGTAATAGTTTGAAATCAGGGAGTGTGGTGCCTTTGTTCTTCTTTCTGAAAATTGTTTTGGCTATTGAGGTCTTTTGGGTTTTCTTACAATTTAATTTATTTTGTAAATGAAGAAAAAGAAGAGAGAGAAAAAATTCCCTAGACTGCTCAACTGATGACTCTGGTGGGTGAGAATTAGGTAAGTAATCTTCCAGGGGTGAGCAGAGCAGGCACTGGGGGACTGGGACAGCAGGGAATCTGGAAGATGGACTTGGGAGGAGACATGGGAGGAGATCCTAGAAACTGGAGAGGTGGTGAAAGGAAGAAAGTCAGACTTTGGGAGGACAAGGGGTTCAGGATTATTTTTGCAATTGTAAGTTTTTGCCTTGACAACTGTGTCTTCCCCAACCCATTTCTGATCTTTTATCCTATTTCCCCCCCACACACAAACACAGACAATTTCTTTCTCTCAAGAAGAGAGACTGAGGTAAGGAGTAGATATCCCAGAAGACCAGAGAGAGGCCCTAGAAAAAATTATGTATAATCTTAGAACATGTGCAACAAAACACTTTTTTAATGTCTTTCTTTCATAATCAAGTTCAGCAAGACAATTTAGGGTTCTTCATTAGTGCAAGTCAAATCTAGAGGTACTTTAAAATTTCCCACACATATCTATTCCACTGAGGATCTCTTCCAGAATACCATCAAGTCCAGCCACTGCCTTATTTATTTCCACTCTAATTATAGTAAAAGATCGACAGGGGACTCAGGCTGAATTTGGGATGGGGGAGACAGGATGCAATACTGGATATAGGATGCAAATCATGATGTTTTAGACATTTGTTTCTGAAAAAAATAGAGCTAAAGTGTATCTTAAGGAAAAATTATCAAACGACTTAAGCAATACCCTCACCAATGGAAAGGAAAAAAGTCATTGTAGCAAACACAGGACAGTGAATTAGGAGATAGACTCCATTCACAGTTCTACCTTTAATTTGCAGCGTGACCATATGCAAATCACTTTACCACTCCATATCTCAGGATTTCCTCATTATAAAATGGGTATATTACCATCTACTATGCATGCACTTTTAAAGATGAGATTATATTATATTCATGAGAACATGTTGTAAATGTGATTTATTGATAAACAGTACAGACCTTAACTTAGAATTAAGTTTTATTGATAACGCAATGGTTTCATAAACTTGTTTGAAAACAGCCATGTCTCCTTAAAAGTATTTAGCTTTAAATTCTCAGTGGGGCTTATTTGGGTATCCACTGTCTATAGGCCCTTGAGTATGAAGGAATTCCCTAGCAGTTGTGTGGATCTAAGAGGATTTTGTAAACCACAACAAAGCTGAAATATATTTGTTAGGAAGTCAGTAGAAATCAATTGAAATCTTGGTTCAAGGATTCTTTTCCTTGCACCTTCACTTTTTCAAGGACCCTTTATTTTCTGGATAAATCTCTATCCACTATAGAATCAAAATTCAAGTATTTGGCCATCTTAGAAAAGCTTCTCTTCATCCCACATTCTCCTCCAACTTTGCAAAGTTTTTCTGGTCTCCTTCATATCAAAACTCAGAATTGTCTACACAGGCTGCTTACATTTTCCTGGTTTCACAATACCTCCAATGTCTATAACTCCAAAACTGCTCCTCTAGGTTATCTTTGTCTGGCTGATTCTGGTCACTTCTCTATCTTCACCCAGCAATTTGCAACAGCATGAAATAAAATTGACTACACTCTCTTTCACTTGGCTTTTTTTACTCGACATTCTTGATTTTCTTTACATGTCTCTCTAGCTACTCATGAGTCTCTTTAATAGACTCTTTCTTCCACAGAGGCATATAGCAGCTAAGAGCATGGATTCTCAAGCCCTGCTGCCCAATATGGTAGTCACATGGTGTCCATTACATTTAAACTAATTCAATAAATTACATTAAATTCATAAAACTAAATATTTATTAAATAAGTTAATATTAAATTAAAATTCAGTCCCAATAATCTAACATTTCAATTGTTCAACAACAACATGTGGCTAGTGGCTAACACATTGGACAGTAGAATGCAGGAACTATAATTGGACAGTACTACTTAAACTAGATTTCTAGAATTTCAATTCTAGCTCTGTGATTTTAGTGACCTTAGGCAAGTTAATCTCACAGACAAAAATTATGGCCCTCATGGAGTTTATGCTATCCTTATAATGAAAAACTATGTCATAACTAAAATGTAGGAGGGAGATGTATAAACATTGATAGCTCTCCAAGAAATGTTGGTAAGTGAAAAAATGCAAGGTGAAGAACTGCATAGCTAACTACATGGCTAGATACATACATAATATAACCTTGTTTGTTTTTTTGTTTTGTTTTTTAATTTGTTTTTTAAATTTATTGGGGTGACAATTGTTAGTAAAATTACATAGATTTCAGGTGTACAATTCTGAATTACATCATCTATAAATCCCATAGTGTGTTTACACCCAGAGTCAGTTCTCCTTCCATCACCATATATTTGATTCCCACTTACCCTCAGCTCCCACCCCCCACCGCCCTTACACTCTGATAACCACTAAACTATTGTCTGTGTCTATGAGTTTCTGTTTCTCATTTGTTTGTCCTGTTCTTTTGTTATTTTTGGTTAATATACCACATATCAGTGAAATCACATGGTTCTCTGCTTTTTCTGTCTGACTTATTTCGCTCAGCATTACACTCTCAAGATCCATCCATGTTGTCACAAATGTTCCTATATCATCTTTTCTTACCGCCGAGTAGAATCATTGTGTATATATACCAAAACTTCTTTATCCATTCATCTGTCGAAGGACATTTTGGTTATTTCCATGTCTTGGCCACAGTAAACAAAGCTGCAATGAAGATTGGAGCACACGTGTCTTTATGTATACATGTTTTCAGATTTTTTGGGTAGACACCCAGGAGAGAGATTGCTGGGTCATATGGTAATTCTATTCGTAATTTTTTTTTTTAATTAAATTTATTGAGGTGACAATTGTTAGTAAAATTACATGGATTTCAGGTGTACAATTCTGTATTACATCATCTATAAATCCCATTGTGTGTTCATCACCCAGAGTCAGTTCTCCTTCCATCACCATATATTCGATCCCCCTTACCCTCACCTCCCACCCACCACCCCCCGCCCCCCTTACCCTCTGGCAACCACTAAACTATTGTCTGTGTCTATGAGTTTCTGTTTCTCATTTGTTTGTCTTGTTCTTTTGTTGTTTTTGGTTTATATACCACCTATCAGTGAAATCACATGGTTCTCTGCTTTTTCTGTCTGACTTGCTTCGCTCAGCATTACTCTCTCAAGATCCATCCATGTTGTCACAAGTGTTCCTATATCATCTTTTCTTACTGCCGAATAGTATTCCATTGTGTATATATACCACAACTTCTTTATCCATTCATCTATCGAAGGACATTTTGGTTGTTTCCATGTCTTGGCCACCGTAAACAAAGCTGCAATGAACATTGGAGCACACGTGTCTTTATCTCTAAATGTTTTCAGATTTTTTGGGTAGATACCCAGGAGAGGGATTGCTGGGTCGTATGGCAATTCTATTCGTAATTCTTTGAGGAACCTCCACACTGCCTTCCATAACGGCTGCACCAGTCTGCATTCCCACCAACAGTGTATGAGGGTTCCTTTTTCTCCACAGCCTCTCCAACATTTGTTATTATTTGTCTTCTTGATGATAGCCATTCTGACTGGGGTGAGGTGATATCCCATTGTGGTTTTGATTTGCATTTCTCTGATGATTAGTGATGTTGAGCATTTTTTCATATGTCTATTTGCCATTTGTATGTCCTCTTTGGAGAAATGTCTCTTCAAGTCCTCTGCCCATTTTTCAATTGGGTTGTTTGTTTTTTTGTTGTTGAGTTGCATGAGTTCCTTGTATATTCTGGATACTAGCCCCTTATCGGAGGCACTGTTTGCAAAAATCTTCTCCCATTCAGTTGGTGGCCTCTTTATTTTGTCAATGGTTTCTTTTGCTGTGCAGAAGCTTTTAAGTTTCATATAGTCCCCTTCGTTTATTTTAGCTTTTACTTCCATTGCCTTTGGAGTCAAGTTCATAAAATGCTCTTTGAACCCAAGGTCCATAAGTTTAGTACCTATGTTTTCTTCTATGCAGTTTATTGTGTCAGGTCTTATGCTTAAGTCTTTGATCCATTTTGAATTAACTTTGGTACATGGTGACAAATAGCAGTCCAGTTTCATTCTTTTGCACGTGGCTATCCAATTCTCCCAGCACCATTTATTGAAGAGGCTGTCTTTGCTCCATTGTATGTTTTTAGCTTCTTCGTCAAAAAATTATCTGTCCATATTTATGTGGTTTTATTTCTGGGTTCTCAATTCTATTCCATTGGTCTATGTGTCTGTTTTTCTGCCAATACCATGCTGTTTTGATTATTGTAGCCCTGTAGTACAAGCCAAAGTCAGGAAGTGTGATACCTCCATTATTGTTCTTTTTCCTTAAGATTGCTTTGGCTATTCGGGGTCTTTTGTGGTTCCAAACAAATCTGATGATTTTTTGTTCTATTTCTTTAAAATATGCCATTGGGATTTTGATGGGGATTGCATTGAGTCTATATATTGCTTTGGGTAATATGGCCATTTTAACTATGTTGATTCTTCCAATCCATGAGCACGGAATGTCTTTCCATTTCTTTGTGTCTTCTTCAATTTCTTTCAAAAATGTCTTATAGTTTTCAGCATATAGGTCTTTCACATCCTTGGTTACGTTTATTCCCAGGATTTTATTCTTTTTGCTGCAATTGCAAAAGGAATTGTTTTTTGTATTTCTTTTTCGGAGATTTCATTGTTAGTATATAGGAAGGCAATGGACTTTTGTGCGTTGATTTTGTAGCCGGCAACTTTACTGTATTCGTTGATTGTTTCTAATAGCTTTTTGGTGGAGTCTATAGGGTTTTCTATATATAACATCATGTCATCTGCAAAGAGTGATAATTTAACTTCTTCATTCCCAATTTGGATGCCTTTTATTTCTTTCTCTTGCCTGATTGCTCTGGCAAGGACTTCCAACACTATGTTGAAAAGCAGAGGTGATAGGGGACATCCCTGTCGTGTTCCTGAACGTAGAGCAAAGGGCATCAGTTTTTCTCCATTAATTATGAGATTAGCAGAGGGCTTATCATATATGGCCTTTATTATGTTAAGGTATTTTCCTTCTATACCTATTTTTTTTGTATACTTATTTTATTAAGTGTTTTAATCATAAATGGATGTTGTATCTTGTCAAATGCTTTTTCTGCATCAATTGATATAATCATATGATTTTTGTCCTTTATTTTGTTTCTATGATGTATCACATTGATGGATTTTCGTATGTTGAACCATCCTTGTGCCCCGGGGATGAACCCACTTGGTCGTGATGAATAATCTTTTTAATGCATTGTTGTATTCGATTTGCTAGAATTTTATTTAGGGTTTTTGCATCGGTATTCGTCAGAGATATTGGTCTGAAGTTTTCTTTTTTTGTGCTGTCCTTAAGAGGTTTTGGTATCAGGGTAATGTTGGCCTCATAAAATGAGTTAGGGAGTACTGTGTCTTCTTCAATTTTTTGGAAGAGTTTGTGCAGAATTGGTATTAGATCCTCTTTGAAAGTTTGGTAGAATTCACTAGTGAAGCCATCTGGTCCCGGACTATTGCTTTTGGGAAGGTTTTGGATGACTGATTCAATTTCGTTAGTGGTGATCGGTCTGTTTAGATTTTCCAGTTCTTCATGGTTCAGCCTTGGAAGGCTATATGTTTCTAAGAAGTTGTCCATTTCTTCTAGGTTGTTGAATTTGGTGGCATATAGTCCTTCATAGTATTCTTGGATGGTCCTTTGTATTTCTGTGGTGTCTGTGATAACTTCCCCTTTTACGTTTCTGATTTTGTTAATTTGTGTCTTCTCTCTTTTTATCTTAGTGAGTCTAGCAAGGGTTTGTCAATTTTGTTAATCTTTTCAAAGAACCAGCTCTTTGTAACATTAATTTTTTTATTGTCTTTTTGTTCTCTATTTCATTTAGTTCTACTCTGATTTTTGTTATTTCCTTTCTTCTGCTGACCTTGGGTTTCAGTTGTTCTTCTTTTTCTAGTTCTTTAAGATGTTACATGAGGTTATTTATTTGGGATTTCTCTTGTTTCTTGAGATAGGCCTGTAATGATATAAATTTCCTCTTAAAACTGCTTTCGCTGAATCCCCAAAATTTTGGTAGGATGTATTTTCATTGTCATTTGTTTCTATGTATCTTTTGATCTCTCCTCTAATTTTGTCTTTGACCCAGTCATTCTTTAAAAGTATGTTGTCTAATCTCCTTGTATTTGAATTTTTTCCTGCTTTCTTTATGCAGTTGTTATCCAGTTTCAAAGCCTTGTGATCCGAGAATATGCTTGGTATGATTTCAATCTTCTTATATTTGCTGAGGCTGATTTTATGTCCCAATATATGGTCTATCCTTGAGAATGTTCCATGTACACTAGAAAAGAATGTATAGCCTTATGTTTTAGGATACAGTGCTCTATAAATGTCAATTATGTTCATTTCATCTAATGTGTCATTTAGGGCTGCTATTTCGTTATTTATTTTCTGTTTGGATGATCTATCCATAGCTGTCAATTGTGTATTTAAGACCCTAAGTATAATTGTGTTTTGGTCAATTTCTCCCTTTAGTTCTGTTAGTAGTTGCTTGGTATATTTCGGTGCTCCCTGATTGGGGGCATAGAGATTGATGACTGTTATGTCTTCTTGTTGTATAGTCCCGTTTACCATTATAAAATGTCCATCTTTGTCTCTTGTTATCTTTTCACCCTGAAGTCTGTTTCATCTGATATCATCATGGCTACACCTGATTTTCTCTGGGTACCATTTGCTTGGAGTGTCAATTTCCTCCCTTTCACTTTGAGTCTTGTTTGTCCTTGTGTCTCTTAGAGACAGCATATGGTTCGGTTTAGTTTTTTGATCAAATCTGCTACTCTGTGCCTTTTTCTTGGTGAGTTGAGTCCATTTACATTTAGGGTGATTATTGATATGTGAGGATTTCCTGTCATTCTATCTTTAGTTTTCTGGTAAGGCTGTGTCTCCATTGTTTCTTTGCCTTTTTGTTGTTGTCTATTATTTCTGTGTGGTGGTATTCTATGATGTATCCCTCTGTTTCTTCTTTTATTACAGTATATATTTCAGTTCTGTTTTTTTTTAGACTGGTTACCCTTAAGTTTATGTAAAAGAAAGTTTGATATTTAGAGTATTCCATTTTCTTCAGCACGCTTACTTTCTCCATTCCCATATTCCGTTTCAGGCCTTTACTCTCCCCCTTTTCATGTTTTGGTTGCCACAAATTGTCCCTGTTTATGGTGGTCGAATAGCCTCCGTTAGTATTTCTTGTAGTGCAGGTCGTGTATTAGAAAATTCCCTCAGCTTCTGTATGTCTGGAAAGGTCTGTGTTCCTCCTTCATATCTAAAGGATATCTTTGCTGGACATATTATTCTTGGCTCATAATTTCTCTCTTTCAATAGTTTGAATATTTGTTTCCACTCCCTCCTGGCTTGTAGAGTTTCTGCTGAAAAATCTGGTGATAATCTAATGGGCTTTCCTTTGTAAGTTACTGTCTTCTTTTCCCTGGCTGCCTTGAGGATTCTTTCTCTGTCGTTGATTTTAGACAGCTTCAATACGATGTGCCTTGGAGAAGGCCTGTTGGGATCGAGGTAACTAGGTGTTCTATTTGCTTCTTGGATTCGAGGGTCCAGTTCTGTCCACAAATTTGGGAAGTTCTCATCGACAATCTGTTTGAATATATTCTCTGTTCCCTTCTCTCTTTCTTCTCCTTCTGGTATGCCCATTATTCTTATATTGCTCTTTCTGATGGAGTCAGAAAGTTCTTGTAGAGCTCTTTCATTTCTTTTAAGTCTCAAGTCTCTTTCTTCTTCCATCTGTGTAATTTCCAGGGTTCTATCTTCGATGTCACTGATTCTTTCCTCCATCTGGTCAACTCTACTACCTAAGCTGGTTATTTCGTTCTTAATTTGTTCTATTGAGTTCTTAATCTCCAGAAATTCTATTTGGTTCTTTTTTAAGATTTCAATCTCTTTCGTAAAATGCTCATGCTGTTCTTTGATTGTGTCTCTGAGTTCATTTATCTGCCTATCTGTGTTTTCTTGCATCTCGTTGAGTTTTTTCAGAACTGAAATCTTGAATTCTCTGTCATTTATGTCACATATTTCTGTATCTTTAAGTTCATATTATGGAGACTTTTCACTTTCTTTCTGAGCTGTCTTGTTGCCTTGGTTATTCATGGCAAATACTGATTTACTATTTCTCTTCCTAGACATCTACAGGGGTGGCTTCTGCAACAGGTTGATAGAAAGAGGTCTTTCTTTTGTTTTCAGTACTTGTTGGTAGAATGTTTTGTTTTTTCTCTGACTGCAGCCTATGTTTCCTCTCCCACACGGTAGTGCTATGTTTTCTCTGCACTATTCCAGCTTCTCACACAATGGGGGGATTCCATGGGAGACGAGCTTCTCCTCCGTTAATAGTTTGTCTAGGTCACAGGGCGCACTGTCCCGGTGTGTTTGCGGGAACTTTTGATGTTCCAAACCTCTTCCAGCTCCCGATACAGAGCCCGTATGTTTCCGCAGTTCTGCAGATCCTGCAGGGATCCGCCTAGATAGGTGGGGTCAGGGGTGGGGCGAGTTTTGAGAGGTGGTCCAGATCAATGGCGGGGACTACCACCACAGCTGGTCCTGCTTCCACAGCTCCCTCCCCTTTGTCGGAACTAGTTGGGATTCGAATTTGTGTCTGTGGTCCACAGTTCTCAGAAGAGCAAATATTCTGTTCTTTTGATCTGACACTGCTACTCTTCTGTTTCTAGCACCGGGCAGGGTAGGGAGGGGGCAGCTAGTCTCAGTGCCTAAGGCTTCCATTCTCTGCTCGGCAGTGAGGGCTTAAACCACCGTTTTCAGCCTTCCTTCCTCAGTCTTTGCTCCGAGGTCTCTTCCCTGAGCGTTGGGTTCAGGCGTGTTATATGCTGCCCCCTCAGCCCTGTGGGCCACAAGCGGAGCCCTAGCAGTCCGAGTTCTTCCCTCTCCTGCAGCTGCGGTAGTTCTGGGAAGCAGCGAGCTCGGAGCACAGAGCTAGGTCTGCATCCTGCGCCCGCGTGTCTCCGTCTACACACTTCTCCTTTCCATCCTCCACCGTTCCCTCCTCCGCCCCTTACGCGATTCGCCCACCTGTAAGTGACTTTGGTAGTGGGCCTCTTCGTCTTGCCTCTCTGCTGTGCGGGAAGTCCTTTGTGGAGTTATTGTTGATCGATTCATTGTAAATTCCAGGGGAGCTTTACAGAGGCTCACCTCACGCCGCCATTTTGATGACATCTCCTCAATCATGTTTTAAAAAATAAAGATATACATAAAAACACATATTTTTATATTCATTAACCATTCTGGAGAGATACAAAGGAATTTAATGGACCCTTTGGAGAATAGGATTGAGGTCAGGAAAAAGAATGAATATGCATTTTAAACATTTATGTACTGCTTTATTTTGTCCCATACACAAACTACTTTTGATTACAAATAATATTCTTAAATTTATGTGTATATGATTTTGGATTTTTCTGATTATCCACTGTTGTATAACAAACTACCTCCAAAACGTAGTAGCTTAAAACAACAACCATTTTATTATATTTCCTGAAACTGTCATTCCAATGTGGTCAGGGCTCAACTGAGTGATTCTTCTACTGTAATTGGCATCAACTAGGGTCATTCAGTGTCATTTAGATGGCTACTACAGAGGGATCCAGGACTGCTTCAATAACATGTCTGGTGCCTTGGCAGAAATGCCTGGAACTTTGGACTCAGATGGGCGTCTCTCTATCTCCACGTATCTCTGGGACTTTCTATGTGGTCTCTCCAGCAGACCAGTCAGATTTTATTTTTATATGATGGCTCAGATTTCCAAGAAACCAACATAGAAACTACAACTTCTTCAGAGGCTAGGTCTAGAGCAAGGTTGATGTCACTTCTGCCATACTCTATTAGTTTAAGCAGTTATAGGTCAGTCCAGATTTGGGAGGTAGGGGTTAGAAATAGGCCCAGCCTCTCTATGGGAAGAGTGTTAAATAATTTCTGGCTAATTTTAACTCAACACAAACACTGAGATAGCTGCCTTAATACAAGTTATATCTTTGATAATTCAGGTTAAGACTAAAAATTACAGCTATGGATGGTTCAGGATAACTTGAATGGAAACCTAGGAAAAGAGGAGTTGAAGACATTAATATGACCCTTTATACTGGGGGCTATAGGAGGCCATTTAGAGTCTCAGAGTGAGAAATCTATTTTACTCACTCTCAGAATAATTTTGGCAGACTGAAATTTCCTGCTTCTATTGTCTTCCCTACCCATTTCATCTCTCCCAAGGAAATCAGGGTAAGAATTTTTTTCCCCTTGGGTAAGATCCATGTCTTTCTTGGCTCAGTGAATCTCCCTTCCCAAAATATAGAACACATAGTATAGAGCCTACAGCAAAATCAAAGTACATGCCATCAATTGCTAATCTACCCTTCAGTGCATTCTACTCTATCTTTTAAAGAAGGCCACCATCTACTTTAAGTCAAACACTATGCTAGTTACTTTAATATACATTTTATTATAGGATTGTAACAATAACACTGGGATAGGTATTATTATCACCCATTTTAAAGAGAAGAAAATGGAGACACAAACATCAAAGCAACTTTACCCCACCTCCTCCTACTTAGGTGGAATAGCCTAGAAACCAACCGAGATCTTTGACTCCAAACCCTATGATCTTTCAGTATACCACGCTTCCTCTCAATAAAAAAAGAACAAAAATATACCACATATCAGTGAAATCACATGGTTCTCTGCTTTTTCTGTCTGACTTATTTCGCTCCAGGTACTTTCCTCCTATTTCATTCATACAACCTGAAAATATCTGAGCTGTGCTGAACATGCTTCCACATTGCCAGAATATCCACAGTATTAAAGAATGTTCTAAACATAAAGGTTGTACTTCTAGCATTGGCATTTCCAAACCATGGTATTCACAAGCTTGGCATTCCCAACACATCATAAACTACTACATGTTTTGCTGCTACCCCTGGCAACTCTATTTTGTAAGGGAACAGTTAATACAGCTGACATGGTTGTGTATGTTTGGACAACTGATGAGAAAAGGGTTAAGGATGCCACAGGCTTTCTATTCTTTTCAACATTAACCATAAAGGTGTTAATATGGGGGCATGTAATTGGAAAATATGGGCAGGAACTGTGGGCCTTAGAGGGATGAGAGGCACTTAGACTGTTGGAAGAATGCAAATATGTTTTTAAAAAGGAACTAGGAGGGCTTGACTCAAGAAGGATTCAGCAATCTCTTTACCCATAAGGACTCACAGAATAACAGTGTTCAGTGCACTAAGGAGAGGGAAGCTAGAGCACTTGGGCAGACCCACAGTGCAGGAGAAAAGGTTAAATAAAGGAGGAGAATGCAATGGATAGAGAAACAATAGCAAGAAAAGAATGAGTCAAAGAAGAAAGAGAAAATTAATGATGCTGTGATAAACAAAAGTGAAGGCTATCAACTTGGGACAGAGGCAGCCACACACAAAATTATTGCTTATTTGTAAACTAGGTACTTGGGGGTCAGTATAGAAAACTGCCAAATGACTATGTACAAATCACACTTCTATTTTTTTTTTTACTTTAGCATTTTACATTAATCAAAGTAGAACCACAGCAACTCATTCTATGAGGCTAATATTACCCTTATTCCAAAGTCCAACAAACACATCATATGAAAATAAATCTACAGACTAATATTTCTAATGCAAAAACACTAGCAAACCGAACCCAGCAAAGTAAGAAATGGATTGTACAGCATGACTAACTGTAATTTATCCCAGAAATGCAAGATTGATTTAACATATGAGAATCAATCAATGAAATGCATATAAACATCTCAGCAGGTGAAGAAAAAGTGTTTCACAAAATCCATCACCCTTTCATGATAAATACACTTAACACATTAGGAATAGATAGAAGGGAACATTCTCAAAATAATAAAAGCCATAGCTAAAAAACATAGCTAACATGAATACTTAATTGTGAAAAACTGTATGCCTTACTCCTAAGATCAGGGATAAGATAAGAATGTCTTCTCTCACAAGTTCTATTCAACATTGTCCTGGAAGTTCTAGCCAGGGCAGTTAGACACGGAAAATAAACAAAAGACACCCAGATTGGAAAGGAAAAAGTAAAACTATCTTTATTCTCAGATGACATGATGTTATATATAAAAAATCCCAAGGACTCCACTAAAACATTATTAGAATTAATAAAGGAGTTAAGGAAGGTTGAAGGATAAAAGGTCAATATAGAAAAATTATTAGTATTTCTATACACTAACAATGAACAATCCAAAAATAAATTAAGAAAACAATTCCATTTACAATATATTTAAATATCATCAAAACAATAAAATACATAGGAATATATTTCACGAAAGAAGTGCAAGACTCGTATACTGAAAACTACAAAATATCTTTGAAATAAATTAAACATGACTTACCTCAATGGAACGTCATCTCATATTCATGAGCTGGAAATCTTTATATTGCTAAAGTAGTGATACTCTCCAAACTGACCTTTGGATTCAAAACAATTTCTATCAAAATTCCAAATGCCTCTTTGTAGAAATTGACAAGCTGAACCTAAAATTCACATGGAAATGCAAGAATAACCAAAACAGTCTTCATGACCTTGGATTTGTCAATATATGCTTAGATATGACACCAAAAGCCCAAGCACCAAAGAAAAACAAATAAAATTAGATTTCATCAACATTAAATAATGTTTTACTTCCAAGAATGTTATCAAAAAAGTGAAAATACCCACAGAAAGGGGAAAAATACTTACAAATCATATATCTGAAAAGGGTCTAGTATTCAGAATACTTAAAGAACTTTTACAGCTCAACAACAACAACAAAAGACAAATAACCCAGTTAAAAATAGGCAACGGATTTGAATAGACATTTCATTAAAGAAGATATAAAATGAGTTTCTGGTCAAGATGGTAGAGTACATAAATGCTGTGCTTGTCTCCTCTCGTGACCACATCAATATTACAACTAAATTATAGAACAACCGTCATTTAAAATCGCATGAGGTCTAGCTGAACAGAAGTCTTATAACTAAGGATATACAGAAGAAGCCTTGTTAAGACTAACAGGAAGGGTGGAGATGCAAAACGGGCTGGTCTCACACCCACATGTGGTGGTTAAATGTCAGAAGGGATATCTCAGCTGTGGAGGTACGCCCCCCGAAATTGAAGTGTCCAAGAACCACACCAGGCTCCCCAATTCAGGGTTCTAGTGCTGAGAAGAGAAGTCCCCACAACTTATGGCTGTGAAAACGAGCACAGATTGTGGCTGAATGAGATGGAAGGTGACTTGAGTTCCGTGCATTCTCTTAAATGACCCATGCACGGACTTACTCACTGATGGATTCACTCAATCTGAGCTCCAGTGCTGGTGAAGCACCTTGAAAGGAGACAGGGACGTACATAGACGAACTGAATTGTCTGGCTTCAGGGTGAGAGCTGGAGGGGCAGCTTTCTCCCAGGCAGAATTGCTGGCAGAAGACATTGTTCTTTTGTTGAGTCCTCTCTTCACTCAATGTACAGATGTAGGTGGGTGCCATATGTGAGTCTCAATCAATCTGGCTAGTACCAGTCATCTCACCCTGGTGATTCCCTGAGATACCACCTCACCCAAATTTGGGGCCCACCAAAGCCACTTCCAGTGGCTTTCCCATAGAAATGACCTAGTTTGGCTCATGCTTTGGACTACCCTAAAAACTCTCAAAGGTTCACGACCCCAAACAAGCAGAATCTGGTGTTCCATGCTCCATAGTTCTTGCTAAGTAGGCCCAAGCCTGGCACTAGCAGCAGATGGCCTCAGTTCTTAGCTTAGCCTCTTCCAGCCCCCTCCAAAGCCCACGACAAGTGACAACCACCTGCAGGTCACTTTTCAGCTCATACCAAGTGCCTGGGTGAGAGCACAGGTAGCAGCTGATCTTAGCCTGCAACAGATCCCTTCCCAAGAGGCCCCAGAAGCAACACACCACATGGTGAGCTTCAGACCACACCAGAGCACCACCCAAACACCTCCTCAAAAGACACACCCAAATGGCAGACTTGACAGGCACTCAAGCCCTGCTAAAGCAAATCCTGCTTCATAGTGTCAGGCCGTGCACAACAGTTTCCCAACTGTAGTCATGGCCAGTCCTAACAACCAATCAGCCTGAAGGTCAATCCCTCTGACTGGATGTGCAAACAGCAACCAAGGCGCAATTAAAATACCAGGGCACATGCAACTCACACAAGGTATACACTTGAAGCACCTAGATTAAGTGAAGAGAGACACTGTGTCACTGGGCTGGACAGGACACCTATTACATAATACCACTCTACTAAAACTGGAGATATAGCAGCCCTACCTAATGCATAGAAAATAACACAAGGAGGCAGCCAAAATGGGGAGACAAAGAAACATGTCCCAAACATAAGAACAGAACAAAAGCTCCAGAAAATGAACTAAACAAAATGGAGACAAGCAATCTGCCAGATGCAGAGTTCAAAGCGCTGGTTATAAAGGTGCTTGGTGATCTCAAGGAGAACTTCAACAGAGAGACAGGAAACATAAAAATGGACAGAAAACATAAAAAAGAACCAGTCAGAAATAAACAGTACAGTAACTGAAATGAAGAGTACATTACAGGGAATCAACAGCAGATTAGATGAAAGAGTGAATCAAATTAGCAATTTGGAAGATAAGGTAGCAAAAAACACCCAGTCAGAACAGCATAAAAGAACTCCCCCCCCCCATGAGGACAGTTTAAGGGGTCTCTGGGACAATACCAAGCACACCAGCATTCGCATCATAGGGATACCAGAAGGAGAAGAGAGAGAGAAAAGAATTGAAAAACTATCTGAAGAAATAATGATGGAATACTTCCCTAATCTGGTGAAGGAAATAGACATACAAGCCCAGAAAGCACAGAGTCCCAAACAAGATGAACCCAAAGAGGCAAACACCAAGACACATGACAATTAAGATCCCAAAGGTTAAAGACAAAGACAGAATCTTAAAAGCAGCAGGAGAAAAGTAGTTAGTTATCTACAAAGATTTCCCATAAGACAATTGGTTGATTTCTCAACAGAAACTTTGAAGGCCAGAAGGGATTGGCACAAAATATTCAAAGGGATGAAAAGCAAGGACCTGCAACCAAGATTATTCTACCCAGCAAAGCCATCATTTAGAATCAAAGGAGAGATAAAGAGCTTCACAAACAAGAAACATCTAAAGGAGTTCATCAAAACCAAATCAGTATTACAAGAACTGTTACAGGAAAAGACTAGAGAAGGAAGAAGACAGAGAAGAAAGAGGAGAAGAACAATTAACTCATTTTGAGTTAATTTTGGTATATGGTGACAGAAAGCAGTCTAGTTTCATTCTTTTGCATGTGGCTTTCCAATTTTCCCACTACCATTTATTGAAGAAGATTTCTTTTCTCCCTTGTATCTTTTTGGCTCCTTGATCAAAAATTATCTGTCCAGTGGCCAGCCCGGTGGCTCAGGCGGTTAGAGCTCCATGCTCCTGACTCCGAAGGCTGCCGGTTCGATTCCCACATGGGCCAGTGGGCTCTCAACCACAAGGTTGCCAGTTCAACTCCTCGAGTCCCGCCAGGGATGGTGGGCAGTGCCCCCTGCAACTAAAATTGAACACGGCACCTTGAGCTGAGCTGCCGCTGAGCTCCCAGATGGCTCAGTTGGTTGGAGTGCATCCTCTCAACCCACAAGGTTGCCGGTCGGTTCGACTCCCGCAAGGAATGGTGGGCTGTGCCCCCTGCAACTGGCAACGGCAACTGGACCTGGAGCTGAGATGTGCCCTCCACAGCTAAGACTGAAAGAACAACAACTTGAAGCTGAACAGCACCCTCCACAACTGAGATTGAAAGGACAACAACTTGACTTGGAAAAAAAGTCCTGGAAGTACACAGTGTTCCCCAATAAAGTCCTGTTCCCCTTCCCCAATAAAATCTTTAAAAAAAATTTATCTGTCCATATTTATGTGGGTTTATTTCTAGGGTTTCAGTTCTATTCCATTGGTCTATGTGTCTGTTCTTCTGCCAATACCATGCTGTTTTGATTATTGTTGCTCTGTAGTATAAGCTGAAGCAAGGGAGTGTGATACCTCCAGTCTTACTCATTTCTCTTAGGATTTGTTGGCTCTTTGGGGTCATATAAATCTGATGATTTTTTTGTTCTAGTTCTTTAAAAAACACCTTTGGGGTTTTGATGGGGATTGCACTAAATCTGTATATAGCTTTGGGTAATATGGCAATTTTAACTATGCTGATTCTTCCAATCCATGAACAACGAAAGTCTTTCCATTTCTTTGTTTCTTGAAATTCTTTTAAAAATGACATATAGTTTTCATTGTATAGGTCCTTCACATCCTTTCTCAAGTTTATTCCTAGGTTGTTTATTCTTTTTGTAGCAATTGCAAAGGATTTTCTTCTTCTTTTTCTCTGAAATTTCATTCCTATATATAGGAATGCAATGGATTTTTGTATGTTGATTTTGTAGCTGGCAATTTTACTGTATTTGTTTAATGATTCTAATAGTTTTTTGGTGGAGTCTTTAAGGTTTTCTATATAAAGAATCATCTACAAAAGTGACAATTTAACTTCTTCATTCCTAATTTGTATGTCTTTTAGGTATTTCTTTCTCTTGCCTGATTGCTCTGGCTAGGACTTCCAATACTATGATGAATAAAAGTGGTGTATGGGACAACCCTGTCTTGTTCCTGAGTGTAGAACAAAGGGCTTCAGTTTTTCACCATTACTTATGTTTAGCTGAGGGTTTGTCATACGTAGCCTTTATTATGTTAAGGTATTTTCCTTCTATACACATCTGATTGTTTTTTTTGTTTTGTTTTGTTTTTTATTAAATTTATTGGGGTGACAAATGTTAGTAAAATTACATAGATTTCAGGTGTACAATTCTGTATTACATCATCTATAAATCCCATTGTGTGTTCATCACCCAGAGTCGGTTCTCCTTCCATCACCATATATTCGATCCCCCTTACCCTCATCTCCCACCCCCCACCCCCCACCCCCCTTACCCTCTGGCAACCACCAAACCATTGTCTGTGTCTATGAGTTTCTGTTTCTCATTTGTTTTAATCATAAATGGATATTGTGTATATTTTCATATTAACTGAAAATGGATCAAAGACCTAAACAGACGACCTGAAACAATAAACTGCATAGAAGAAAGCATATGCATAGCTACTATACTTATGGACCTTGGGATCAAAGAGGATTTTATGAATTTGTCCTCAAAGGCAAGGGAAGTAAAAGCTAAAATAAATGAATATGACTATATCAAACTAAACAGCTTCTGCACAGTAAAACATCCATCAACAAAATAAAGAGGCAACCAACCCAATGGGAAAATATATTTGGAAACAATGCTTCTAATAAGGGGTTAATATCCAAAATATATAAGGAACTCATGCAACTCAACAGCAAAAAGACACACAATACAATTAAAAAGTAGGCAGAGGACATGAACAGAGACTTCTCCCAAAAAGGCATACAAATGGCCAATAGCTGTATGAAAAATGCTCAATTTCACTAGCTATTGGGGAAATGCAAATCAAAACCACAATGAGATACCACCTCACACCTGTTAGAATGACTATCATCAACAAGACATATAAGAACGTGTTGGAGAGGTTGTGGAGAAAAAGGAACCCTTATACACTGTTGGTGGGAATGGAGATTGGTACAGCCGCTATGGAAGGCAGAGTGCAGGTTCCCCAAAACATTCAGAATAGAATTACTATATAACCAAGCAATCCCTGTCCTGGGTATCTACCCAAAAAATCTGAAAACATTTATCCCTAAAGGTATTTGTACCCCAATGTTCATCACAACATTATCTACGGTGGCCAAGACGTGGAAACATCCAAAGTGTCCTTTGATAGATAATTGGATAAAGATGTGGTATATATACATAATGGGATACTACTCTGCCATAAGATGAAATACTGCCATTTGTGACAACATGGATGGATCTTGAGATTATTATGCTAAGCAAAATAAGTCAGACAGAAAAAGACAAGTGTCGTATGGCTTCACTCATATGTGGGATATAAGACTGAAAAAAACAAAGGGAGACGACAAACAAAGAAACAAAAACTCATAGACGCAGACAACAGTTTATTGGTTACCAGAGGGTAAGGGGTGAGGGGGGATGGTAAAAAAGGGTAAAGGGGGTCAAATATATTGTGATGGAAAGAGAACTGACTCTGGGTGGTCTGCACACAATGTGATATATAGGAGGTCGGATAATTAAGTTCGCAAACTCATCCTAGAGAGAGTGCTACAAACCTCATTGCTGAATATCACAATGGTCACCTTCAAAGTACTCTCTGGAAGGTATGCATCAATGCCAGCATCTAGTCCACACTTCAAAGCAATTTTAGAACTCTGTTTCTGGATTGGCCATCAGAGCTGTTGTTGTATTGCCCTTGATGTCCTGAATGTCATGAAAATGTCTTCATTTCAATATTTCCTTTATCTTCGGTTAAAGAAAGAAGTCATTGGGGGCCAGATCAGGTGAATAGGAAGGGTGTCCCAATACACTTATTTGTTTGCTGGCTAAAATCTCCTTCCCAGACAGCGTCTTGTGAGCTGGTGCATTGTCATGATGCAAGAGCCATGAATTGTTGGTGAAAAGTTTAAGTCATCTAACTTTTCCATGCCGCCTTTGCAGCACTTCCAAATAGTAAACTTGGTTAACTGTTTGTCCAGTTTGGCACAAATACATAATGAATAATCCCTCTGATATCAAAAAGAGGTTAGCAACATTGATGCAACGAGTTTGCAAATTTAATAGTTAGACCTCGTAAGTGATGTATCATAGAATTGTGCACTTGAAACCTATGTAATTTTACTAACCATTGTCACCCCAATAAATTTAATTTAAAAAGATATTATCATCTAAACTGTAAAATAATAATAATAATAATTAGCTTCAATTTAAATGTCATAAATGCTCCAATCAAAAGATATAGGGTGGCTGAATGGATGAGAGAACGAAACTCTTACATATACTGCCTATAAGAGACTAACTTCAGATCAAAAGTGGTTGCCAGAGGGTAACGGGGGCGGGGGATGAGGGTAAGGGGGATCGAATATATGGTGATGGAAGGAGAACTGACTCTGGGTGATGAACACACAATGGGATTTATAGATGATGTAATACAGAATTGTACACCTGAAATCTGTGTAATTTTACTAACAATTGTCACCCCAATAAATTTAATAAAATAAAATTAAAAAAAAAAAAGACACATCCAGACAGAAAGTAAAGGGATGGAAAAAGATATTTCATGAAAGTGCGAAAAACAAACAAGAACCTGGCATAGCAATACTTATACCAGACAAAATACATTAAAACAAAGGCAATAACAGACAAGGATCCAGTAATCCCTCTTCTGGGCATTTTTCTGCAGAAACCCAAAATATTACTTTGAAGGGACATATGCATCCATATGTTCGCTGCAGCATTATTTACAATAGCTTAGATATGGAGGCAACCTGGGTGTCCATCAACGTATGAATGGATAAAGAAGAGGTATATACACACAATGAGATATTAGCCATAAAAAAGAATGAAATCTTGCCATCTGCAACAACATGAGTGGATCTAGAGGGTACTGCAAAGCAGAAACAAACTCATAGATATATAGAGAACATTTTGACAGTTGCCAGATGGGAAGGGGGTTGGGAGGATGGGTGAAAAGGGGGAAGGTATTATAAAGTACAAATTGGTAGTTAGAAAATAGTCATGGGGATGTAAAGTATAGCATAGGGAATATAATGAATAATATTGTAATAACCATGTATGCTGTCAGGTGGGTACTAGATTTATCTGGGTGATCACTTTATAAGTTATATAATGTCTATTTGCTATATTCTACACCTGAAATTAATATAATAGTGTATGTCAAGTGTAATTGAAAAATAAAACTATATATATATATATATATATATATATATATATATATATATATATATATATATATATAAACAAAAGATGAAGAAAGAGAGGGGCATAGAAAAATAAGATATAGAAATGGCCAATAAGTAAATGAAAGGATGTTCAATGTCATCAGTAATAAGGAAATGCAAATTAAGGGAAGTGCCACTTCACACTCACTAGGATGGCTATAATTTTAAAAAGGGGAAATAAGTATTGGTGTTGATATTGGGGAATTGGAACATTTGTTGCTGATGGGTATGTAAAATGATGCAGTCACTCTGGAAAATTGCCTGGCAGTTCCTCAAACACTTAATCATAGGGCCACAATTTGACCCAGAAATTCTCCTAGATATATACACAAGAAAAATGAAAATATATGTCCATACAAAAATGTGTACAGAAACATTCATAGCAGCATTATTCATAATAGCCCCAACGCGGAAAAACCCAAGTATCTATCAACTGATGAGTGGATAAATAAAATGTATTATAAGCATACAATGAAATATTATTCAACCAGGAAAAGCAGAAATACTGCTACATGTTACAATGTGGATGAACTTTGAAAACATTATGCTAAGAAGCCAAACACAAAAAGCCATATATTATATGATTTCATTTACATGAAATGTCTAGAATAGGCAAATCTATATTGACAATGTTTGCTAGGGGCTGGGTACAGGGGGAAATGGAGAGTGACTGCTAATGGGTAAGCAGTTTCTTTTAGGGGTTATGAAAATATTCTAGAATTGAATATTGGTGATGATTGCACAGCCTTGCGAATATACTGAAAACCATTAATTATATACTTTAATAGGGAAATTTTATGGTGTGTTCATTATATATCAATAAAGCCATTTTTTAAATTAGAATTATTTGTCTAACAACCAAGGAGGAGAAATGTGCTAAATCTTCATCTTTCTTTATACCAGTCAGCAGGACCAGTAACTTGCTTCCCTTTTCTCCACACTTGTCACGTCTTCCATATAGCTCTTCCCTCATGTTATGTTTGTACAGTGAACAACTCCTTCCTCCAAAAATTGGTCAAGCGAGGTAACAGAGAGAAAGGGAAGTAATGGAGCATAAGCTACAGGAAATTGGTGGCCTCATTGTTCTAAAATTTTCTCCTACAGTTGAGAATACTCAAGGACTTTGTGAGGGGTGTAAATGTCTAATCATTATGTTGTTTTGTACACCTGAAACTAATATAAAAAAATAAAAATTAAAAAATAAATAATTACATCTGAGAGAGAGAGAGAGAGAGAGAGAGAGAGAGAGAGAGAGAGAGAGAGAGAGAGAGAGAGAGAGAATACTCAAGGAAACCTAGACATTCCTCCACTTATTCTCTTCCATCATGGTAGGTTGGGAAAATATTTTGAAGTCTTCCAATTAGAGTCTAATCTATTCCCAATTCACAATAGTGAACTGCCATTTTCAGTGAGAGTTGGCAATCATGGAAGAGTCCAGAGCTACTTCTATCACCCCTTATAATATTTAGCAGCTCTCGCCATTGACATGCCAGTAACAACGTAACAATGCCCGTAACATGTCAGTAACAATTCCAAATATTTAACCTAGGTTCCTAATGTTTGATATAGAACAAATTGCCACTTGTTATATCCTCAGTGGAGAGTGAGAAGAGATACTGGTGATTTATATTTGGGAAACAGTGTCTGGAAGGAAATACTAATAAGAACTAAGATTTATTCAAAGGATGACAGATCATCAGTCTCCAAACACTTGAAATTCCTCTGTAGATAGTGTTGCCCCAAACTGGTCACAGGACTCTAGGTAAAAGTGCATAAACGGTGTGGAGAGACATAGTAAAAGAAGTGGAATTTATGCCCACTCCTTGTGAGTTATCAAGGCCAGATGAGGGTGGCCAAGCCACCACTTCTCACCAACCAACACAATGAGAGAGACTCAGGCAAGCACCATTATAAGCAGAAGCCCATTCAAAAGGTAAAGTACTTCGAAAATCATATTCCCAATGAACCACCACTGCCATGCTGCCCAGGCCACCTTACCTAACTGAAATTGATTGGAGACATTCCCACATGTTTGCATTATCTCCGGGCTTTTCCATCCTAAGGGGTATAATGCACAGCCTGAACTTATCAGCAGAGCTGGAAAGAAAAACATGCACACAGGTAGAACATAATAGGTCTTCTGTCATCCCATCATTCCCTCTGGATTGTCTCAGCTCAAATTCTGCCTCCTCCACTCAGAGTTTTACCCTGAATGTCTATGACACTACCAACACAACAGGATATCTTTGTCATGTCACAGGCAGTGAGTTGCAGTAGGTAATAGAAGGGACAAATCGTAAAGGGCAGTATTGGGGAATGAGACAGGCCAATGTACTTATTGTAGCTGAAATATTTTCAAGAAAGACTTACAAATTTAAGTTGTCCTCTCCAACCAGACTCCTCTTCTATCTTGGTCTGATTTACAAAGAATCAAAACGCAGGGACTACTACTCTTTCCCAAAATTCAGCCCTTTCTAAGAGTCAGGTAAGTCCCTAGTAGTTGAAGGTAGGTCATGATTTCTGTAACTTGCAATAAGCTGTCAGACTGAGATCTATAGAAGCATTTATGTTGAGTAGCCTTCACCTGGTGAGCAGAGCACCACACTCACTCTTCCAGAAATACTTCCTTCTTGAAAATCATTCCAAATTCATGTTAAGCATGCCCCCTTTCTTTCTTTCTTATTTATTTATTTATTTATTTATTTATTTATGTATGTATGTATGTATTTATTTATTTATTTTTTAATTTTATTTTGATGATATAGGACCATTTGTGACAACATGGATGGATCTTGGGAGAGTAATGCTGAGCGAAACAAGTCAGACAGAAAAAGCAGAGAACCATGTGATTTCACTGATATGTGGTATATAAACCAAAGCATGCCCCCTTTCTTTAGCTTCTCATACCTTCCACTGCACTCCTTGCCTTCCTCCCCGTTTTGTTTACGTCATTTAGTCACTACAGGGAAATCCTGTGGGATCTTAGTGATAGCCCTACTCTTCTGACCAGAGATACAAATCTGAGTCTGCTTGCTAACACTACTTTCTAAGAGCATCTGCCTTATGCACAGCTCTTTCTTACTGCCTAGGTTTATATTTCATATCGTCTGACCTCCCGCACCTCATTGTGCCTTGGTGACAGTGGATTGGACCAAGCATTTGCATCTGATACAAAGCAACGAAATTCATTGGCTGGCCAGTCATGGGTGACATCATAACCTGGCATGAACAAATGAGCTGGGGCAGATTCTTGTTTCTGAAAATTTTAATCAAGAAACATAGAGATTCTGAGTTAGTTAGCAGATAGAGCAAAAGTTGAGAAAGAATACCAGGAGCTGGAATCAAGTCTGTGTCAAGCAAAGCCAAGTTCAATCTAAAGTTATGAATAGACTTCACTTCTGGGTAAGCTGAGAAAACCGATTGGTAGAGGGAGAGAATACAATGGCATGAAGCAGACGCACCATGAGGAGAAACTCATACTGTCCATGAAAAAGCTGGAGAATCTAGTCTTATCCAATGACTTTCAAGTTCACTTTCCTTGTTATAATAAACTCCCTTTTCATTGAGAGATCTCAAGTGAGTCTTTTACTTGCAACCAAGAGAGCATAATTACAAGAACATTACACTTGGGTGCTACGTAAAAGGTCATGAGGTGGTCACCTGCCACAAATGTGGATGGAGAAAATAACACATAACACAGAACCTCCAGAGAGCAGGTGTTGATAAATGGCATATTTATAGGTTTCAGAGCTCTGGGGCTCAACTGCACAATGAAAGGCAGACTGCTCCAGGGACTGCTCGCCTCACCTTTACTTCTCTTTCCTCAATGAGGAAAATTCCATATACACTCTGAGAAGCTCATAGCCCACTTTGCCTTCAGATGATTCCTTTTGGAAGGACATCTCAAAGCATTCTCTATGCTTGTCTGCAGCAAGGCAAGCAGCTTTTTGTACTCAATGAGGCCAAAGAAAAAGATAAGAACCTTAGGAAATAGCAAGAATGGTTTAAACAGGAAAACAGAGAGAACATTCTGACAGTGAGAAAGGGTTTAGAACTTAACAGGAAAAGACCAATTAAGGTTAGAAATTCCCTTCAGTGGAATGCTTAAATTAGAAGGCATTTTTATCTGTCTCATAGGCTTAAAGGAAATGGAGCTGGTCACTCAAATAATTTCCTAGGCTCTGGAATTTATCCAGTGACAATGCAGCAACTCTCCTGTTTTGTTGTTGTTTTGTTTTGTTTTCCACAGATAAACTAAAATCCTACAATACGAGGAGGTATGAGCCAGAGTGTGTGATCCCAAAATATGCACAATGGGTCAAGGACAAAATTGGAGATGAAACCTAAGTCTGTTCCTGCTTCTAGTGTATGCCCTTTGAAGGAAGAGTTAATAAAAAGTGAGCTTTCTCACACAGACTAGGAAGGAAAGAACACAAGTTTATAAAAGGACAGCAGTTCAGCTTTCTAACTTCCATATTCAGATACCTGGCACTGGTATGAACTCTGACTTCTCAAGCAGGAAGTAGTGCTAGCCAGATGCCTTTCCTTTCACAGCAGGGGGAAGCTTCTACCTTCTTCAGTACCCCCTGATCCTCAGATCTTCCCATGCTGAGAAGCTCAAGTCAGGGAGTACTTCCTCCAGGAAGTCTTTTCTCACCATCCCCAACCCTCAGGAAAAGTTACGTATTCTTTCTCTGTCTTCCCATAGTGTCCTGTGCTTACTCCTGTGATTAAAATATTCTATGATATATATCCTTCATAATTGTTTTTTGTTTGCTTCCCTCACTGGAGAGTGCATTCCTAGAAGAGAGAGGTCATATTTATCCTCAACTATGTATCCTTGGAACCTTGTCCATAATAAGTACTCAGTAAATAAGTGCATCTGTTTCACAGTGTGCTCTGCCTACCTAACAGACAGCTTCCTTCACCCACACTACCCAAGTAGGAAGCGTTCTGAAGGGATCTCCATGGTGGGGGTGGCAGATCATCCTAGATAACTGATATAGCCATAGCACCTGAGAGAGGGAATGGCCTTTGGAGATTACCTACTCCAGTCTCTCCCCATTACAGATGTGGATGTTGAGACCCAGAGAGGGAAAGTGACTTATCCACAGTAACATAGCTAGTCACTGGCAAAAAAAAAAAATAAAAAATTTCCTCATTAACTAGAGAGATCATCAACCCTTAGAAGTTCTGTCTTTCCAGAGACAGGTACCCAGAAATGACCACATTTTGGCAACAATATCTCTAGTAGGCACTAGGAATCTTACATATAGGCATTAGATCCAGAGAGAGAGCACAACATGATAGCTTAAGAGAATAACACTGTATTTTATATTTGAAAGTTGCTGAGAGAGAAGATCTTAAATGTTCTTACTACAAAAAGGTAATTATATGAGGTGATGGATGTGTTGTCTAACCTTATTGTGGTAATCATTTCACAATATATAGAGTGTGCCAAAAAAAATGTATGCACATGACTTGTATTCATCTTTTATTATCAGTATATATTGAGTATTACAACTTTAATACAGATTTTCCCTTTCTTAAAATGTGTATACATTTTTTGGCATCCTCTATATATGTGTATCAAATCATCACGTTGTACACCTTAAACTTACACAGGGTTATATGTCAATTATATTTCAATAAAGCTGGGGGTAAAAGAGGCAGGGAGAGAGCGAGAGAGCGAGAGAGCGAGAATGGGTTCTATAGTCAGTCTAGAACTAAGTTCAAATTCCAGCTCTGCCACTTAGAAGCTGTTGCATTTAAGCAAGTTATTTAATCTTTCTGTGCCTCACTTACCTCATCTTTAAAGTGAAAATAATAGCTCTATCTTACAGGACTGTTTCAAGAAGTAATACTCTTGAAAGTGCTTGGCATAGAAAGTGCTCAACAAAGACTGATTATTACTAAACAGTAGCCTCTCTCTATGGCTCCTCTCTTACTTCCCACCTATATTCTCCATGCTAATGTCTTCCTTAGCTCTTTCTCCGCATAACAAATGGCTGAAAAGTCAAAAGCGGAACAGGGCCCCATTCAAAAGCTGCCTGGTTAGAGTTGTTATCTTGCAATGTTTTATAGGCACCAGGCCAGAGACCAAGAATCTTTGCCAGGCATGTCTTCTGGCCCAGTGCATGTGGCTCCACGCTCTGCCCGACCTTCCCTACCACCTCTCCCATCTCCCATCCTCCTTCCTGACTTTGAGACGGGTGAGCACAATAGGTTGTACACATACTTCATGGAGACGTTTGACTTGTAACTGACAACTGATTCCATTAGATTTGATCATAGCTGGAGAAAGATGTCCTGGGAGACACAGTTTTAAAAATTAAATCAGAGAGAATTTATCCTCAATTATATTTGTCCCCAGCAGTACTTATCAATTTAGGATTGTAAAGATGCTCTTCAAATAGTAACACAGAAGTCATTTGCCAGTTCTAGGCCCTGCCACCTTCTGTAAGAGTGGGGGCTTATTAAAAATATAGATTTGGAATATAGGGTGATGGAAGCAGAACTGACTCTGAGTGGTGAACACATAATACAATATATAGATCATGTATTATAGAACTATATCCTTGAAACCTATATAATTTTTTTAATTAAAGCTTATTGGGGTGACAATTGTTAGTAAAGTTTAATTAGTTTCAGGTGTACAATTCTGTAATACATCATCTATATATCACATTGTGTGTTCACCACCCAGAGTCAGTTCTCCTTCCACCACCATATATTTGATCTCATTTACCCTCATCTACCACCCCCCTCCCACCTACCCTCTGGTAGATGTTTCATTTTCTAGTAAGCACGCTACTGTTATCACAGAATTACTTTACCACTAAGTGTAATATTCACTATCAGTTTGAAAGTTCTTTCTCTTTTTTTTACCATTTTTTTTTATCAGGGTCAGGTGCACAAAACAATGTAACAGTTAGACATTTATCATTTATATCCCTCACTCGGTGACAACCGCCCTCCCCCATCCACAACCCCTCTGACATCCCACACAGCCATTACATTCCCACTGTCTCTATTCCTGATGCTGTACTCTGCTCCTTCTAACAATTATATATATATACATATATACATATACATATACATATGCATATGCATATGCATATGCATATACATACAGATATATATATATATATATATATATAAAAAACTGTAGTTGACATTTGTTATTGTTCAGCTTCAGCTTCAGGGGTACAGTGCAGTGATCAGGCATCTACATCATCCCTGAGGTGGTCTCCCTAATGAGACAAGTGTCCATCGGTTACCCTACAAAATCTTTACAACATTATTGATTACATTCCCCAAATTGACTTTCGTATCCCCATGGCAATCTTGTGGTTAGCGACTGTGCCTGTAACCTTGCCCCTTATCCCCAACCCCCCTCCCATCTACCAACCCTCAGTTTTTCATCTATGTCTCTGAGACTGTTTCTGATTAGTTCATTCATTTATTCTTTTCTTTAGATTCCACATATAAATGAGATCATATGGTATTTGTCTTTCTCTCTCTGACTTATTTCACTTAACATAATGTTATCTAGGTCCATCCATATTGTTGCAAATGGTAAGATTTCATTTTTCTTTATGGCTGCACAATGCTCCATTGTATAAATGTACCACCGTTTCTTAATTCAATCGTCTACCGATGGGCATTTCAGTTGTTTCCATGTCTTGGCTATTGTGTATAGTGCTGCAATAAACATAGGGGTGCGTATATTTTTTTGAATTAGAGTTTTGGATTTCTCTGCGTAGATACCTAGGAGTGGAATTGCTGGGTCATAAGATAGTTCCATTTTCAGATTTTTGAGACACCTCCATACTGTTTTCCATAGTGGCTGCACCAATCTGCAATCCCACCAACAGTGCACAAGGGTTCCCTTTTCTCCACATCCTCGCCAGCACTTGTTGTTTGTTGATTTATTGATGATAGCCATTTTGACTGGGTGAGGTGGTATCTCATTGTAGTTTTTATTTGCATTTCTCTGATGATTAGTGAGGTTGAGCATTTTTTCATATGTCTGTTTCCCATCTGTATGTCCCTTTTAGAAAAATGTCTCTTCATATCCTCTGCCTATTTTTTAATTGGGTTGTTTGTGTTTTTGGAGTTGAGTTGAGTGAGTTTTGTATAAATTTGGGATATTAACGCCTTATTGGATACATCATTGACAAATATCTTCTCCCATTCAGTAGGATCCCTTTTTGTTTTATTGACCGTTTCCTTTGCTGTGAAAACAACTTTTCAGTTTGATGTAATCCCACATGTTTATTTTTTCTCTTATTTTCCTTGCCTGAGGGGATACATCAGTAAAAATCTTACTCCGTGTAATGTCTGTAAAGTTTCTGCCTATGTTTTCTTCTAGGAATTTTACGGTTTCAGATCTTATATTTAAGTCTTTAATCCATTTTGAATTTATTCTTGTATATGGTGTAAGGAGGTGGTCCAGGTTCATTTTTTTTGCATGTGTCTGTCCAGGTTTCCCAGCACCATTTATTGAATAGACTGTCTTTGCCCCACCGTAGATTCTTGCTTCCATTGTCATAGATTAAATGGCCATATAGGCATGGATTTATTTCTGGGCTCTCTCTTCTGTTCCATTGATCTATGTGTCTGTTTTTATGCCAGGACCATGCTGTTTTGATTACTGCAGCCTTGTAGTATAATTTGATGTTAGGTATCGTTGTACCTCCCACTTTGTTCTTATTTCTCAAGATTGCCGAAGCTATCCAGGGACATTTATGGTTCCATATAAATTTAGGATTATGTGTTCTATTTCTGTGAAAAAATGTCCTTGGTAGTTTGATAGGAATTGAATTGAATCAGTATATTGCCTTAGGTAGTATGGACATTTTAACGATACTAATTCTTCCTATCCATGAGCATGGTATGTGTTTCCCTCTATTTGTATTCTCTTTAATTTCTCTCTTCAGTGTCTTATAATTTTCTGAGTAGAGGTCTTTAACTTCTTTGGTTAAATTTGTTCCCAGGTATTTTTAGTCTTTTTTTTTTCTTCTTCTTTTTTTTTTTTTTTAATTTTTATTTTATTAAATGTATTGGGGTGACAATTGTTAGTAAAATTACATAGATTTCAGGTGTACAATTCTGTATTACATCATCTATAAATCCCATTGTGTGTTCATCACCCAGAGTCAGTTCTCCTTCCATCACCATATATTCGATCCCCCTTACCCTCATCTCCCACCCCCCACCCCCCCGCCCCCCTTACCCTCTGGCAACCACTAAACTATTGTCTGTGTCTATGAGTTTCTGTTTCTCATTTGTTTGTCTTGTTCTTTTGTTGTTTTTGTTTTATATACCACATATCAGTAGTCTTGAAAGCAATTATAGGTGGGATTGTTTTCTTAATTTCTCATTCTGATATTTCATTATTGGTGTATACAAATGCAACTGATTTCTGAATGTTAATTTTGTATCCTACTACTTTACTAAATTCATTTATTAGTTCTAACAGTTTTCTGGTGGAGTCTTTAGGGTTCTCTCTATATATAGTACGATGTCATCTGCATATGAAGACAATTTTACTTTTCTTACCAATTTGGATGCCTTATATTTATTTTTCTTGTCTGATAGCTGTGGCTAGAACTTCCAGCACTATGTTTAATAGAAGTGGAGAAAGTGGGCAAACTTGCCTTGTTCCTGATCTTAAGGGGAATGGTTTTAGCTTTCCGCCATTGAGTATGATGTTAGCTGTGGGTTAATCATATATGGCCTTTAGTATGTTGAGATATGGTGTGAGGGCAGAGCCCCAGAAAGTAGTTTCCAGGCTCTGGGCCTCACATAGACAGGTGCTGGCTCAGGTAGTAAATGGCCATCAACTGTGACGGGATGGCCATCAGCTGTGGCTAGTTGGCTGTCAGCTATAACCAGTGAGCCATTGGCCACTAATATAACTGCTGTGGCTACGCTAGCAGAAGAGAGAGAAAGAATGGGGGCTAGCAAGAAGATGGTGGCTGGGCTGGCAAGCATGGATGGCGGTTTGCGGACAGTGTGGATCCAGCCTCCAGTGAGAGTATAGTGCCGCCAGAGAGAATATAGTGGTATGACTCCCCTACCTATGGCTCCGTGGGTGTTCCTTTTTGGCCTCACCATATCCTGCGTTCTTGTATGGGGAGCGGGAGCAGAGACCCCGCAGGCCTCCCTGCATGACAAATGGCGCAGCGAGCAGGGTCTCCCCCACGACAAATGGCGCAGCGAGCAGGGTCTCCCGCATGACATATGGTCCCTCTCTTCCCACTTTCTTAGGAGTTTTTATCATAAATGGCTGTTGGATTCTCTGAAATGCTTTTCCTGCATCTATTAATATGATCATATGATTTTTATTTTTCATTTTGTTAATGTGGTGTATCACATTAATTGATTTGCGGATGTTGAACCACCCTTGCATACCAGGAATAAATCCCACTTGATCATGGTGTATGATTGTGGGGACAGAGCCAGGAGTGCAGTTTCCAGGCTCTCGCCCTCACTTGGAAAGGTGCTGGCTCAGGTAGTATATGGCCATCAACTGTGATTGGATGGCCATCAGCTGTGGCTAGTTGACTGTCAGCTGTAACCAGTGAGCCATTGGGCATTAATATAAGTTCCGTGGCTATGCTAGCAGAAAAGTGGGGGCTAGCAAGAAGATGGTGGCTCAGCTAGCAAGCGCCGGAGTGTGGATTGCTGATTGTAGAGAGGCGGATTGCAGCTAGCAAATGGGGAGTCGCTCGGTTGGCAGCAAAGCGGACAGCAGGTCGCACGTCGTATGAATCCAGCCTCCAGTGAGACTATAGTAGTATGACTCCCTTACCTATGGCTCCGTGGGTGTTCCTTTTTGGCCTCACCGTGTCCTGCATTCTTATGTGGGGAGCGGGAGCAGAGATCCCGCATGACTCCCTGCATGACAATGATCCTTTTAATGTGTTGCTGAATTCTGTTCGCTAATATTTTGTTGAGGATTTTTCGATCTATGTTCATTAGAGACATCGGCCTGTAGTTTTCTTTTTCTGTAGTGTCTTTGTCTGATTTGGGGATCAGGGTGATAGTGGCCTCATAGAAAGTGTTTGGGAGCCTTCCCTCCTGGATTTTTTGGAAGACCTTGGGGAGAATTGGTGATAATTCTTTTTTGAATGTTTTGCAAAATTCACCTGTAAAGTCATCTGGTTCAGTGCTTTTCTTTGTTATGAGATTGTTGATTACTGATTCAATTTCCCTGGTGGTAATCAGTGTATTCAGGTTTTCTGTTTCTTCTTGAGTTAGCCTTGGAAGGTTGCATGCTTCTAGAAAATTGTCCGTTTCTTCCAGATTGCCTAATTTGATGGCATATAGTTGCTCATAGTAATTTCTTAAACTTTTTTGTGTTTCTTTGGTGTCTGTAGTCACTGCCCCTCTTTCGTTTCTGATTTTATTAATTTGGGTCCTCTATGTCTTTTTTTTCCCTTTTTTCTTTTTTGATGATTCTGGCTAAAGGCTTGACGATTTTGTTTATCTTCTCTAAAAACCAACTCTTGGATTCATTGATCTTTTGCATTGTTTTTCTGGTTTCCATTTCATTTATTTCAGCTCTGATCTTTATTATCTCCTTCCTTGTGCTCCCTTTGGGCTTATTTTGCTGTTCTTTTTCCAGATCCGTTTAGTGTGAAGATAAACTGTTGATTAGTGATTTTTCTTGTTTCTTTAGGTAGCCTGCATTGCTGTGAATTTCCCTCTTAGGACTGCTTTCACTGCATCCAATAGATTTTGGGTTTTGTGTTTTCATTTTCGTTTGTCTCGAGACACCTTTTGATTTCTTCCTTGATTTCATGGTTGACCCGTTTATTATTTAGTAACTTGTTATTCAGCCTCCATGAATTGGTGTGTCTTCCAGTTTTATTCCTGTAGTTGATTTCTAATTTTATAGCATTATGGTCAGAGAAGACAATTGATATGATTTCTATTTTCTTAAATTCATCAAGACTTATTTTGTGGACTAACATGTAGCCTATCTTGTGAAATGTTCCACGTGTGCTTGAGAAAAACGTGTATTCCGCAGCTTTGGGGTGAAATCCTCTGAAAATATCAATTAAATCCAACTGGTCCAATGTGTCATTTAAGGCCATTGTTTCCTTATTGATTTTCTGTCTGGAACACCTGTCCCTTGTTGTCAGAGGTGTGTTGAAGTCCCCTACTATGTAGTGTTACTGTTGATCTCTGTCTTTATTTCAGTCATATCTGTTTTATATATTTAGGTGTTCCTATGTCGGGTGCATAGATGTTTACTGGGGTTATGTCCTCTCGTTGGATCGATCCCTTTATTATTATATAGTGCCCATCTTTGTCTTTTAATATATTCTTCATTTTGAAGTCTATTCTGTCAGATATATGTATTGCAAGTCCAGCTTTTTCCTCATTTCCATGTGCATGAAACATCGTACTCTAACCCTTCACTTTCAGCCTTTGAGTGTCTTTTGATCTGAGGTGTGTCTCTTGTATACAGCATATACAAGGGTCTTGTTTTCTTATCCACTCAACCACCCTATGTCCTTTCATTGGAGCATTTAATCCGTTTACATTTAAAGTGATTATTGATAGGTACATAGTCATTGCCTTTTTTTTTTTTTTAAGCTAGACTGTTTTCATCTTTCTTCTGTTTACAGAAGCCCTTTGAATATTTCCTGCAATGCTGGCTTGGTGGTAATAAATTCCTTTAGCTTATTCTTTTCTGGGAAGCTCTTTATCTCTCCTTCAATTTTAAATGATAGCCTTGCTGGATAAAGCAATCTAGGTTGTAGACCTCTTTTTTTCTATCACTTTGAGTACCTCCTGCCACTCCTTCCTGGACTGCGATGTTTCTGCAGAAAAGTCATTTGATAGTCTTATAAGAATTCCCTTGTATGTAACCCGCTGTCTTTCTCTTGCTGCTTTTAGGATTCTCTCTTTGTCTTTAACGTTTGCCATTTTAACTATAATGTGTCTTGGTGTGGATATGTTTGGGTTTATCCTGGTTGGAACTCTCTGCACTTCCTGGGCTTGTATGTCAGTCTCCTTCACCAGGTTAGGGAAGTTTTCGGGCATTATTACTTCAAGTATGTTCTAGATCCCTTGCTCCCTCTCTTCACCTTCTGGTATTCCTATGATGCGCATGTTGTTGCGCTTGATGTTATCCTAGAGGTCTCTTAAACCATCTTCATTCTTTTTTATTCTTTTTTCTTTTTATTGTTCTGTTTGGGTTATCTCTGCTAACTTGTCTTCTAAGTCGCTGATTCGATCCTCTGTTTCATCTTACCTGATGGTAACTCCTTCAAGTGTGTTCTTTATTTCAGTTATTGTGTTCTCTAGTTCTAACTGGTTGTTCATTATGATTTCTCTATCCTTCTTTATGTAGTCACTAACTCCTTAACCAGTCTTATCATCAGCGTTCTGAACTCTGTCTCTGGTAGGTTGGTTACCTCTATTTCATTTGGTTCCAATTCTGGAGGTTTCTTCTGTTCTTTTATCTGGGACATGTTTCTTTGTTTCCCCATTCTGGCTGACTCTATGTGTTTGCTTCAATGTATTAGGTAGATCCCCTAGGGTTCTTGGTTTTTGCTGCGTTATTTATGTAGTATGTGACCTTTATATTTGCCTCCAAAGGTGACTCTTGTGTTGTGTATATTGTCCTGTTACAGTTGATCTTTAATTGTTTTTAGCTTGTCAGTAGGTGGGATTGACTCCTAGGCTGACTAGTTGTGAGACTTGGCTCTGCCCACAGTGGATGTTCTGCTGCGTGAGGGTTGACCGCTCAAATGAGGCTTGGCCTCTATGGGTTCTTGTGCCAGTAGAGAATTCCCTCTGGGTGTGTCAGTTGTAGGCCAAACCCAGTAACACTCTGGTTTGGTCTGGATTGGCCTCTGGGTGTGTTGAATCTTGTGCCTCTTGAGCTGGGCCCTGGTATAGGGCAATTTCAGAATAAAGCAAATCACCAAGCACAGCAACAACAGCAAAGAAAAACACCAAATACACTCACATGTAAAAACAACCGATAACCCACATTCAACCTAGGCAAAATTATCAAAAAGACAAAAACAAAACAAATAAAAAAATGTAGCACCAGTCTTGGCTTAAGCCCACCAAGTAATCTCCAGGTTGTCCTCTGCTGTACCAAAGAGTCCTCTGCATCTTGTGCAGGGAGAGCCGGTCACCTAGTGCCCAGAGTGACCCTGGGACTGCAGTTCTAGATGAGTGGGGCTATGGGGTCTGGATGGTAGTTTTGACAAAGTCAGTGCAGTTTCTACTCTTGCCTGCACATATGTGCACTGAGAGTAATAGATCCAGCCCTGTGCCCAGGTCTCCTGAGTCTTAGGGCACTTCTTCCGTGTGTGTGTGTGTGTGTGTGTGTGTGTGTGTGTGTTTGTGTGTGTGTGTGTGGAGGGCGGGAGTTTTCTGAGCTGCTGAAAGCCCAGAGCTGAGTCTTCCGCCTGCTGCTGACCCCTGCGTGTCTCCCCAGTTGTAATTGCCCTGCCCTAGGCATGCCAGAAAAGGTGGGGGCTGAGGATGGAGGTGTCTTCTCTCTCCCAGCCCAGCAGTGTCACACTCTTCTTGCAGGCCAGAAATGGTGGCGGCTTGGGATGCAGGAGTCTTCTCTCTCCCAGCCCAGCAGTGTCACACTCTTCCCAGCCTCTTCCCTGGCTCAGAGCTGCAAGCTGGGTCTTCCCAGATCCTGAGCAGTATGGGTCCTCTGTAATCTGACACTACTTCTCAGTTCAGGGGCCAGCTTGACTATCTGGAAGGGTAGCGGTAGGATTGGGTGAGTAGGGGGAGGGGCCCGGGTATGGTGTTTAAGTCCTTTGTCAGACCTAGGGCCCAGCTGGAGGTCTCAGCTGAGGTTACTGCCTCAGGTGCTGGATATGCTGCTCTTTGGCAGGGATGTAGGGAAAGAGCCCAACTCCGGGCTGCTGCGGTCTCTGTTCTATCCTGGGACCCCCTGCGTCTCCACAGCCGCTGATGCAGGCCGGTCTCCACTCCGCTCCCTTCCCTCTTCCCTTGCTCACCCAATTTGCCCACATTCAATGCTTGTAGGAGTCTCTTAGCTGTTCTGTGTGATGAGCAGAGTCCTTTGATGGGTTATAGGTGTTCAATTTGTGGTAAGTTCTGGAGGAGAACTCAAGAAGAGCACCTCGCTGCTGCCATTCCTATGACATCACTCGAAACATATGATTTTACTAACCAATGTCACCCCAATAAATTTAATTGGAAAATGTCGAATATATGGTGATGGAAGGAGAACTAACTCTGAGTGATGAACACACAATGGGATTTATAGATGATGTAATACAGAATTGTACACCTGAAATCTATGTAATTTTACTAACAATTGTCACCCAATAAATTTAATAAAATAAAAGTGGAAAAAAAAAAGAAAATGTATATTTGGGGGCCTCACCCCCACGTATTTGATTCAGTAACTGCAGCCCAGGAATGTGCATTTCAGAAGCACCCTAGTGATGTTGATGCATCTGGTCCTGGTATGAACACTTAAGAAAAGCACCACTAAAACTATTAAAAACACGAGCTCTTTGGGCAGAGAAAACTAGTTTAAATCTAGGCCCTGCCACATATGAGCTTTATCCCTGGCTCCCACTTCTCTATGTGGCATCATTCACTCCCAGTTTTACTACCCCTCCAACCACGTATACCCTTTAGAGAGGCCTCTCCCAATTGCATATGCTCAGCAGGGTGCTTTCCTATCTCACCTACCTCTAGAAAGGGAAAGAAAGCCCACTAATGACTGCACATGGGCAGGTGACCAGTGGGCTGCCATCTTGCTTCTGTTCCTCAGCTGCTCCTTCCACAGGAATCCCCATCACAAAATGTACCAAATGCACCCACCCCCAACCCCCCATATATATATATATATATATATATATATATATATATATATATACATATATGTATGTATTTTATGTATTTTATATATTTTATATATATATATATATATATATATATATATATATATATATAATATATAAACATATATATGTATATATATGTGTGTGTGTGTGTGTGTGTATCGTTGCTTTGGTTTGAATTCACTGCTCTGAGTAAGCAGAGGCCTGGAGTTAGCCACTTTACTCAACTGCAGCTCTTGTGGTAACCTCAGTACCAATAGAAACAAACCTTCAGGAGCACATACTCAGACAGAACTTGAAACCCTTCCTGTGGTTACATGGCGGCTGCCTTCAACCTTCCCCTGAAGCCAGAATTATTACTTGCCCATATCACAACATCTTGAAGAAACCCCTCCCAACTGCACATTCTCAATTAGGCAAATGCCTAATTTTTGTCTCTGGGCATGGAAAGTCTCCTCACTGGGTGTTACCAACCCTCTTCATGCCCCCCTTCCCAGTCAGAAGTACAACTTTTGAGTTCACAGCCATTTTTTAACATGCCCCACTCTATCCCCAAATATCTGTCCAAATATGGTTATTATTGAATTTACTACCCTGACCAGAAGCCTAGTATCACTTAATTTGTTCTTAACTTGCTCAATGTATTGCTCTTGCAGCAAGTTCAACTCAAACTCAGTAGAAAATTTATATCTGCCCTCCAGCTATATCTCAGACTTCCCTCCCTAGGGAACTCCTCACTCAATTCTCCCATTCATTCGACCCCATCTTTTCTGTAAGAGTTGTAAGACAGTTCATTTTGCTAGAGATTTCTAAAGTAGATCAGGGGAGGCTTCATAGTGAAGCTGCATTTGACCTGGTCTTTGAGAGATAAAAGAGATATTTATGTACAGGCAGAGATGGAAGAAAATGGATCTCCATAAAAAAGCAACACTATAACAAAATTGAGCAAAAGTTCTCAAATTTTAGTGTGTATTAGGATGTGCTGGGGAATTATGAACAACAAATCCAACACAGTAGTTACCTTTACTGTGGGGACAAGGGAATATGATCATGGTTTGAAGGAGACTTCAACTGTATTGGTAATACTCTGTTTCTTAAGCTGAGTGGTACATACATCAGAAATATTTCATATTATAGTTTCAAAAATAAATCAGAGAGGAATTTCTAGTCAAGATGATGGAGTAGGGAAACATTGTGCTTATGTCCTCTCATGACCACATCAAAATTACAACTAAACTACACAACAACCATCATTGAGAATCTCCTGAAATCTAGTTGAACGAAAGCCCTACAACTAAGGACATACACAAGAAGCCACTGTGACCCCAATAAATTTTAATTATAAAAAGGAAGTCACCTCAAGACTGGTAAGAGGGCCAGAGACACAGAACAAGCTGATTGCACACCTGCATGTGACCATTAAAAATTGGGAGGGATATCTCAGCTGCAGAAGCCGCCTCAGAGGAATGAGGGGTCCAAGTGACACACCAGACTCCCCAGCCCAGCATTCTACTACCAGGAAGAGCAGTCCCCATAACTTCTGCCTGTGTAAAACCGTGGAGATATTGGCTCAGTGAGACAATGGCGGCAACAGTCCTATTTTTAATCTTTTTTCCTTTGTCTTAAAGAAGTTCCTCAAAGATTCCTCGTAATACTGGTTTAGTGTGATGAACTCCTTTAGCTATTTCTTGTCTGGGAAGCTCTTTATCTGTTCTTCAATTCTAAATGACAGCTTTGCTGGGTAGAGCAATCTTGGTTGTAGGTCCTTGTTTTTCATCATTTTGAATATTTTGGGCCAGTTCCTTCTGGCATGCAAAGTTTCTATTGAGAAATCAGCTGAGTGTCTTATGAGAGCTCCCTTATAGGTAACTAACTACTTTTCTCTTGCTGCTTTTAAGATGCTTTCTTTGTCTTTAATCTTTGAAATTTAATTCCAGTGTGCCTTGGTGTGTTCCTCTTTGGGTTATCTTGCTTGGGACTCTGTGCTTCCTGAGCTTGTATGTCTATTCCCTGTCAGGGAAGTTTTCTGTCATTAGTTCTTCAAATAGGTTTTCAATTCCTTGTTTTCTCTCTTCTCCTTCTGGTACTCCAATGATGCAAAGGTTGGTACATTTTATGTTGTCCCAGAGGCCCCTTAAATGATCCTAATTTTTTTGGATTCTTTTTGCTCTTTTGATTGGGTGTTTTCTGCTACCTTAGCTTCTAAATCACTGATTCGATTATCTGCTTCATTTAATCTACTGTTGATTCGTTCTAATGTATTCTTCATGTCAATTAATGTATTCTTCATTTCTGGCTTGTTCTTTTTAACGTTCTCTGTCTCCATTTTTATGTGTTCTATCTCTTTGTTAAAGTTCTCCCTGAGATCACTGGTCATCCTTATAACCAGTGTTTTGAACTCTGCATCTGGTAAGTTGCTTGTCTCCTTCTCTTTCATTCTTTTTCTGGAGCTTTGTTCTGTTCTTTTATTTGGAACATGTTTTCTTGTCTCCCAATTTTGGCTGCCTCCCTGTGTTTGTTTCTATGTACTAAGTAGGGCTGCTATGTATCCTGGTCTTAGTAGAGTGGCTTCATGCAGCGAGTGTGCTGTGGGGCACAGTGGCACAGTTTTCCTGGTCACCTGAGCCAGGTACTCCAGTTGTGTCCCCTGCATGGGTTGTGCATGCCTTCCTGTAGTAGTTGAGCCTTGGTTGCTCTTTGCACATCAATCGGAGGGTTTGATCCTCAGGCTTATTGGTTGTGAGGACAGGACGTGACTACAGTTGAGAAGCTATTGTACAGGGGTTGAGCCTACGGAACATGATTCACTTTAGCATGTCTCTGTTGCCTGCCCAGTCTGCCCTTTTGGTGTGTAATCCTTAACTGTAGCCAGGTGATGTTCTGGCTGGGTCTGATGCTGGCCACTGGTGTATCAGCCTTGGGGCCTCCTGGGATGGACCAAACTTCAGACCCAGTTTAGCCATAGCCTATGCTCTACCCAGCCCCCCTGAGAGAGCCATAAGGCAATCCACGGATGGTTGCTGCCCATGGGGGGCTTGGAGGTACCTCAAAAACCATGCTGTGAACCAAGGCCAGGTTCTGCTAGAGCTGGGCTTAGGGTTGCTCAGCCAGAGGTGTGGGACATGCTGAAGTCAGATGCTGTTTTCTGGGGTTTGTGAAGCTTTGAGAGATTTTAGGAAAGTCTGCAGCATGAGCCAAGGCAGGCTGTTTATATGGAAAAGCCACTGGAAGCGACCTGAGTAGGCCAGAAAGTGGGGTGGGATCAGGTTTCAGGGAATCAGGAAAAACGAATAGTGTGAGCCATGTTGATGGGGACTCAGATATGGCGGCTGCCTGCATTGGCATGCTGGGAAGGAGGTGGGCTCAACCAAGAAACAATGGCTTCCACCAGCTCCTTTGTCCAAGAGAAATGTGCCCCTGCAGCCTTCACCCTTGCAGCCAGATAATTCAGCTCTGCTGTGTATGTCCTTGGCACCTTTAGAGCTGCTGCCCCAGTGATGGAGCTCAGAGAGAGTTAGTCCATCAATAAGTATGTCCATGCATGGGCTTCTTAAGAAGATTGCCTGGGACTATAGCCACACTTGTCTCATCCAGCCATAACCTCCGCTTGTTTTCACAGCCAGAAGTTACGGGAACTGTTCTCCTTAGCACTGCAACCCTCAGCTGGGAAGCCTGGTGTGGGGCTGTGATCTCTCGTTCCTCTGGGAGTAACTCCACAGCTGAGATCTCCCTCCCGATATTTAATAGTCACATGCGGATGTGGGATCAGCCCTTTTCTGCATCTCTGCTCCTCCTACCATTCTCAAGGTAGCTTCTTCTGTATGTCCTTAGTTGTAGGGCTTGGGTTTAGCTAGTCTTCAGGCAATTCTCAATGATGGTCGTTCCATAGTTTCACTGTAGTTTTGATATGGTCATGAGAAGTGGTAAGCTCAGCATTTACCTACTTCACCATTTTCACTGTATCTCCAAAATAGACTTTAAAGCAAGCACTATAACCGAGACAACGAAGGACCCAGTAATCCCACTTTGGATAAATATCTGAAGAAACCCAAAACGATAATTTGAGGGGACATGTGCATTCATATGTTAATTGCAGCATTGTTTACTATGGCCCAATATGGAGGCAGCCTGGGTGTTCATTGATGGACGAATAGATAAAGAGGAGGTGGTACATATATACAATGGAACATTGTTCAGCCATGGAAGGGAATGGGTTCTTGCCATCTGTAGCATCATGGATGGACCTGGAGGGAATTGTGCTGAGTGGATTATGTCAGACAGCAAAAGATAGGTGCAGTATGATTTTGCTTATAGGTGGAATCTAAAGAACAAATTGAACAAACAAAACAGAAACAAATTCATAGATACAGAGAACATTTTGATGGTTGCCAGATGATATGGGGGTTGGGGGTGGGTGAAAAAGGTGAAGGGTTAAGAAATACAAATTGGTTGTTGCAAAGTATTCATTGGGAAGTATGGTATAGCATAAGGAATATAGTCAATAATATTGTAATAACTATGTATGGTGTTGGATGGGTAGTAGATTTATCAGGGGTGATAGATGAGAGGGGGATTAGGGAGCGGGGTGAAAAAGTTAAAGGGATTAAAAGTACAAATTGGTAGTTAAAAAATAGTCATGGGGATGTAAACTAAAGCATAGGGAATATAGTCAATAATATTGTGATAGTGTTGTATGGTTTCAGATGGTTGCTAGTCTTATCATGGTATCACTTCTTTAGGTATATACATGTTGAATAACTATGGTGTACACATGAAACTAATATAATGTATGTTAGCTGTATTTTAGTAAAAGTCTTTAAAAGTAAATTAATTAAATAGATCATCATGAGATGCTGTGTAAAATGCAGAGTGCCAAGCATCAGCTCTGATTCAGTAGATAGAATGGCACTAAGTAATCTGCATTAACAAGCACCCCAGGTAATCCTGATACAAGTGGTTCATGGACCATTGTGAAAAACATTGTGATAAATTAATTTTTCTCCAAAGGGAAAAGGAAAAATTAATAGCACCAATGTACAAAGCCCAGAGCCGAGGGTCAGAAGCCCTGGACCATAGTCTCTGCTCTGCTCCAATTTGCTACATGAGTTTTTGCAAGCCGCTTAATGTCTTTGAATATCATTTTCCCAAACAGAAACCACTTTTATAATCCTTGTTCAGCATGGTAAGGATAATTGAAATGATGCCTGATGAAACTTTAGGGGACTTTTCAGGAAATGAATGATTTCCACAGAAGATAATGGTTATTTTCAGGGGGAAAAATAGCACCCTTTCTTTGAATTAAGTTCTCAGTGATCTGTTTTTCAGTGGCAACATTTATCCAGCTTGAATCATATAGCATTAGGACCTCACATGGACAAAAGTACTGGCGCATCTCTGAGTGTATTGAATTTTATCGCCTCAACCAAAGTATATATGTATACATGCAGGGTGGTGGTTCTCACTTGGGTTGGGGAGAGGGAACACAGCGTACTCATCAGAGTCACTAGGGAGATTTTTCAAAACATGTAGCTTCCCACCTGTTGCTATGTATATCAGAATGGGAGACAGGAATGGAGAGTTGTGGAGTTCACATCTTTAAGTATTCCAGGCGATTCTGATACATTCCCTGTTCTAGAAAGATTCTTGGTCTCCCTCAAGTAACCTGATCCAACATCTTACACCTTTTCCTGCCAGGAAGTTCCTTATATTTACTTCTCACCTATTTCTTCATTGTTTAGCTATCACTGAAGATAGAGGGTAATTCACAAGTATCTTGTATATGTATACACAGGGGAATTTGAATAATGACCCTGTTCTCAGGGACTGGGGGCCAGCTGGTTGGAAATAGCACAATCCCCAGGGTTGAAATAATCTCCTGGCCAGATGTTTCCTTCACTGGTTGGAGCAAGGCATGAAGGTTCCAGTGGAAGGCTCTCTGGACCCGAGGCTTGTCCAGCTGGATCAGCTGCAAGTGGAGCAAATGGGACCCAAGGGTCCCATCAGGTCACCTTGCTGAGTATGACTCAGGCAAGCAGCTCTTTATTTCTTCCTGTCTCTCCCACTTCCCATTGCTCATCTCTGTGGGGGAGCCAGTAGACTGGGGAACGACAGTAAAGCAGGGAGAGGGGTAGTTATTAATGGATATTCCATCTCTTCAGTGGTTTGGGGTCTGGCAGAGATAAACCAGACCTGAAACAAATTGGCTACTCCACTGAATGTATTTTGGTTAATGCACTAGCTGCCAAGAAGCAGCCCCACCTAGAGCAAGAAAATCAATTCCCCTCCACTGAACAACAAGCTTAAACTAAATCCCACAACTCTTTCTCTTGTGTCTTTTATCCATGGAGCTCAAAATGCTGTTCAGGCTTGGCTGCCTGCCAGTGACAGAGCCTGGCTCTGAGAGGTCAGACCTGAGGTCTTGAAGATCCTTGGGTAACGGTTATGTGCCAAGGGGCTCCCAGAAAATACGATACATCGAAGCAGTGTACACCATTCTTTCACAGCTTATGCAACCTTAACAAGCATCAGTTTCTAAAACAGAGGTGGGAGTGACCCTTATTTGGCTATTATTATAGATGTGAAAGCTGTGAAAATTTAGCATTCTGTCCAATATCATTTCCTTGCTCAGGGATAAACTTTGTAGCATACCTGCCTGGGTCTTGACTCTTTCCATGACTACTGAGAAACAGCATTTTATTCTTGAACTTTGAAGACCCTCATCTAAGTGTAAATACTGTGACCATGTTCCTACAAGCAAGGGTCAATGAGGCATATAGAATGGCAGGATCATATGAGATAAAAATGGCACTAATATTTTGACTTCCTCTGTATGGCACCTGACACTCAGCCTAAGTTCTTCCCCATTCAATGCATGAATGTCTAAATGTCCATTACCTACCCACATCTTCCCTCAAAAAATTTCCTTTGAATTTCTAGACCTAAGAGGTGGGATGAACTAAAATATGTAATATGGAGAACCTTACGGTTTTGTGAAAGTCTCAGCCAAGCTCAAGATAGGAAGTGAGCTGGGAGTAAGAGCCACTGTTAATGCTTGGAGTCCGATGCAGGCTATTACTACTGGCCTTCTGATTCCTACCAGTTAGTACCTCCTCAATCTGCCAGAAATTCTTAGAAACACAAGTGAGGCTAAGTTGTCACTCTCAAGACAGAAGAGAACTCTGGATGCTAATACTCTTGAATGGAAGCTTGGGAAAAAAAGGAAAGGATGTGAATGAAACTAGCTCTCATATGTGCATCGTATCCCCACGTACACTAGACATTTCCTTAGCCATGTGTTCATTCCTTCTACAGTTACTAACCCCGTACTCTGTGCCAGGCACTGAGCTGGACCCTGGAGCTATAAATATGAGTTTCAAGGAGCATCCCTTACTCCTGCCAGGTAAGTGAAAAGTGAGCCTGCTTAAGGTTAATATATCGGGGGATCCCCTAAAGGAGGATTAAGTCGTTGGCTTAGACTAGCCTTATGTAACTGGTTCTGTACCATGGTTTTGAAGGGGAAGATCAAACCAATTTAATGACTTTCCAATATGGCCAGAAAATCATTAATAGCTAAAGAATGGAAAAATTCAGTGATAAGGGAAGATAGAATGTTAATTCAGATTTAAAACTTTTACAATGAGTCTGAGGAAAGAGAGAATCTGAAAACATCGCCTTAACTGTGATTCAACAGAAAGAATCTGATGTTTTTCGTAAGCAGGACAGGAAACCATGATGCCTCAGCTCAGGGTTTCTCAACTTTGGCACTATTGATATTTTGGACCAGATACGTTTCTTTGTTGTTGTTGTTGTTGGCAGTGGGGAGCTGTCTTGTTCTTGTGCATTGTGGTATATTTAATGGCATCCTTTGCCTTTACCCACTGGATGTCAGTAGCACTATTTTCAAGTTGTGATAACCCAAACTGTCTCAAAAACATTACCAAATGTTCCCAGGAAGACGGGGTGAAAAATAAGCCCCTGTTGAGAACCATTGTCTTAGCTCATCACTACCATCTCACCCTAAGGCCACCTGAATGCAGTCATTGGTGAGAGGAAAGAAAATTAGGATCTGGACTATCTTGCCAATGAAAAAATTAAAGGAAAGAAGGGAAGTGAACACAGGAGAGGTCACAGTCATTTGCCTATAGTCACAGGAGAACTAAGTGGAAACACAGAAGTGGAATCCAAGTTTCTTGGCTCCAGTCACTCATATTGTATTGCTAATAAAGACAATAATAATTAATTGAATAATGACTCCAAAACTTCTTAAGCAACAACATACTTCAACAATAGCTTCTATCAGGACTTTTTCTCAGGGCCCCATGCAGGTGTAAAAAATAGCTCACATATCACACATATATTTGCTTGTCTGTCTAAACTTACTTTTTTTCCTTATACAGTTCAAAGTAAGCTACTCCCATGTCTTCCTGCAGTTGGAAGTTTTTTGCGTTTGGTCTTTCCTAGTCCATTCATACACTGCCAGCATCCCAGGTCACCTACAATAATTTAGAGGGAGCCTGAATGAAGGAAAAGATAAGTAAGATGGGAAAGGGCCATAAGAAATCTGGGTAGCCTGTTAATGGATGCCAGACAGGGTTAGCCTTAGATGTTGCCAAATAAGCAGTCACTTACGGTCTGGTACCTAGCATTAGAGATGTGTTTCTTCGGTAAAGGTTGTACATTGAACTCTTGTTAGTAATTAGCACTTGTGTGTACGTGTTTATTAGATCACTGTCCTCTAAGATAACTACCAGAGCTCAGGTCTTTTAAAGAGCAAGTTTATTTTAGAGCAATAATACTAGAGTATATGTTGCTGCCCCTGTAAAGCAGACCTGGATAATACTCTTAAAAATGCACCCTGTAGGCAAGGTGCTGAAAGGCACGCCCTTTTATATGTAGACTTAGAGTTGGACATAGGGGAGGGGTGAAAATGGATTTCCACTCCCTCCCTGCCCCCTCAAAAAAGCTCTCCAACCTACCCAATCCCAGCAACGCAGTCTTACCTCCCACAAACTGCACTGCTCCCATGCAACGTCCCATCATTCTGGAGATGAGCTCCTCCATGCAGCAGCCCAGGACAGCAGCCAGTGCCACCAGGAGCAGCAGAGCACAGCCGGCACCTGTCACCACTGTGCACATCTTCCAGGCAAGGCTTGGGATGGCACTGAAGCTGGCATAGCGCCCACACTCTTTCACCATGATCAGTCTGTGCCCTTTTCCCCACACAGGGTAGTTGCGCCTCCGGAATGTGCTGAATGACACTGGCTTCCCCAACTCGGATCCAAAGAGCCAATAAGGCAGGAAGTAACTGGTAGAACTGGCCACAGTGGTAACAAGGGACAGGAAGGCCCAGAGGGTCCCCACCAGGGTCAGGCTGTTCCTCTTGGTCCCAGGTTTCTCTGTAGGGATGGCGAGATGAGTTGGGTCACCTCACCAAATGCAGAACGTTATCATATAGGCTCCATCGGCCTATTTTTCATCTGGCTGGCCAGTCCTAGGGCTCATTTATGTGTTACTTCTCTCTTGCTTCTGGATACCATTATTCTCTTGAGGACCATTTGTGTCCTTATGGAATTCTGCTTTCCAGCACTTTTCCCATCGTCACTTTCTTCTGCCTTATTTAAAGTTCTATGGTCTCTAGGCTGCAATGAAAAAATCATAGAACTGAATTAGTGACTGCTCTGCCAACTCAAATGTCGCCTTGTTCAGATAGCTTTTAACTCTTAGCATCCAGCATGGAACAAGTGGCCAGAGGGAAGACTGAATGAAAGCCAGGCAGCCTGGAGAGACCCAGCTTCCAGTGAAACGGTCTTGCTGACCTGGAGGCCTGGAAGGGGGTGATATCTCAAGAACGTCAGGAACCAAGCTGTTTTCAGTGAGTGAAGGAACACGGAAGACAACTTACAGGGCCTGTCCTTACTATAATGGAGAAGAGAGAAGAAGACCTCACCATGGAGTTAGAGGATGTGCTTATGTGATCTAGGTAGGATGTCCAATAGTGTATTCATGTTGGCTTTTCACAGGGGTACATCATCCAGGTTAAAATGTGTAGAATACAATAAGTGGTGCCTAGTCTCACACCCTATGCTTATCACTGAGTGAGCACCATTCAGTCACTTTCTCCCCAAATCAGCAACTTTCTAACCAGAGAGGTTGTTTAACTCTAGACTGGCTACTAAGAAAATCTGCCGCTTTCTTTGCTGAATATAATCAAGAAAACTTCTCATCTTTCTAAAATGGATCAGGTACCCCGTGCCTTGCAGCAGGAATATATATGTGTGTGTGTGTGTGTGTGTGTGTGTGTGTGTGTGTGTGTGTGTGTGTATATATATAGCTGTAAGGACCTTTCAAGGTGCCTTTGGAACAAGTAACCTCAGATTCAAGATGCTGAGAGTCATTTCAGATCTAATCTCCTTGGCCGAGCTCACAAATGGCTTTCACAGACTCCTCTGTCAAAAATCAACCATTTTCCTCCCAACTCCATTAATCTGCCACTGCTTTCTGGCCTGTTTCTCAATTAGGGCAGCCAGAGACCACACTACAGCTTGATGACAACACTGTGAATGTCTCCAGCAGGCAGATGGTGGAATATGTTTCAGACACTTCTCCGTGATTCATCAACATTGGTTAAAATCACAGGTGGTGGGAGAGAGGTCCAGGGTTGGGACACCCAAGGCAAGAAAAGTGCAGGAAATGGCTCTATGGAGCCAACATAGTGCCAATTTGTAACACTGTCAGAAGCAAGCAGCAATCGTACTCAGGGTCTCATGGAACTTGCCCAGCCATGAACCCTTTCACAACCATCATCAGTGTTTGGCACAGAGATGACACTCCAAGTCACGTTTATTTAATGAAACTCATTTCATAAGTGCATTCAATTTCCAGGCTGGCAGGGGCCTTAATGAATCTTATAATTCAACCTTCTTGTTTTCCATATGGGGAAGTATGGCCTCGTGAAGAGGAAAATGATTTCTCCCAAGTCATAGAGTATGTTAGCAAGCAAAAACACCAGAATAAGAAACTTGATCTGCAGATTCCTAGGCCAGTACTTTTCTACCACACAGTGCTAACCCACCTGCCATCACTTACAGGTTGGAATACAGAGAGGAAGTGATTTACCCAAAGGTAAAAGGCTAGTGAAGTACACTGGCCAGAACACAGCCCAGTCATTTGAGTCTCAGTATAATGCTCTTTTTCCACTTCACCACAATTTCCCTCCTGATACATATGTATTGTATGCTATGTGTTTTGTGCAGGAAGAGAGGAGAGATCATAAATTGCAGGTGCTTACTTTGGAATGTTAAGACTTAGAAAGAAAGTGCCCTGAGTTGTGTCTTTAGGAATGAGGTTTGTGCTTGAGAGTGAGGGGAATGAAAGAAAGATGTGATGAGGGATTGAAAGACAACAAGAGAAGTGGAATTCATTTTGAATAATTTCTGTTAGAAAGAAAGTATGCTTGGCCACAATGAGGTAATGCCTCTGCATGTTATATTAGAGTTAGTAAGATTATGAATCATGCGAGCAGCCCTCTGTTATGGACTCACTTCCCGGTAAAGAAGCCCAGGCCAGAAGATGGGAGGAAACAAGCTGATAAACAGCTGTGGCTGCATCATAGTCCCCCTTCTAAGTCCACTATTTCAGGTTGCTCTTCCCACCAATCTCCTTAGGTTGGTAAGAAAAGTATTACCCCAATTTACAAATGAGCAAATTGAGGGTCAAAAAGCTAAGTTACTTGTCTAAGGTTACGCAGCGATTCAATGGAAGAGCCATCACATCCCACTTCTCCTTCACCTGAAACCTTCCCCCATATTCTCCCTCATGACTCCAATAATATTACAATTAAAAGCTTCCATGGCCTCCCACTCAGGATTTCCAAAAAATGTTTAAGGATGGTGAAAGAATTAAAGGGGAAGACAGGAATAGTAGGAACAAGGACGCTTTCTCTAAGCAGCATGTAAACGAACATAACGGGAGCGTTAGTTATTTCGACCTCAGCAATTATAGTCAGAACTAAACCAATATGTCCCCCACGAACACTATCACCTTGATATCAAAAGTCCCTGTATGACCACCAGTAGAAAGGCAGAGAACTTAAGGCAGAGAAAAAAACTGTATTAGTGAGTGGTACTTAGATTATATTAGTAACAAGGAGAGGGGTTCTGACATAAGGTTATTGTCATCTGTGACAAATCCGACTGTTCAAAAAATTATAATACTAGGGAATGAAGAAGTTAAATTGTCACTTTTCTTCAGATGATATGATTCCTTCTATAGAAAACTCTAAAGACTCCACAGAAAGCTATTAGAGACAATAAACAAATATAGTAAAATTTCTGGATAACAAATCAATGTACAAAAACCCATAAAATACCTAGGAATGAACTTAACAAAGGATGTGAAGGACCTATGCATTGAAAACTATAAGACTTTTTTTTAAAGAAATGGAAGAAGACACAAAGAAATGGAAACACATTCCGTGTTCATGGATTGGAAGAATCAACATAGTTAAAATGGCCATATTACCCAAAGCAATATACAGATTAAATGCAATCCCCGTCAAAATCCCAATGGCCATATATTTGACCCCCTTTACCATCTTCTATCATATAACCTCCCCCCTTTCCCTCTGGTAACCACTAAACTGTTGTTCATGTCTATGAGTTTTTATTTATATATTTGCCTCTCTCATTCCTTTGTTGCCTTCGGTTGGAAAGAGAACTGACTGGGGGTGGGGGTGGTGAGCACATAATGCAATATATAGATGATGTATTATAGAATTATACACTTGAAACCTATGTAGTTTTCTTGACCATTGTCTCCCCAATGTATTTTAATTTAAAAAAATCCCAATGGCCATTTTTACAGAAATAGAACAGAAAAATTATCAGATTTATATGGAATCACGAAAGACCCTAAATAGCCAAAGCAATCCTAAGAAAAAAGAACAAGGCTGGAGATATTACATTCCCTGAGTTCAGCTTGTGCTACAAAGTGACAGTAATCAAAACAGCATGGCATTGGCAGAAAAACAGACACAGAGACGAGAATTGAAACCCCAGAAATAAACCCACATATATATGGGCAGAGAATTTTCAACAAACGAGCCAAAAACATACACTGTTCTCCGTTTATTGGAAAGAAAGCCTCTTCACTAAATGGTGCTGAGAAAATTGGAAACCCATGCACTAAAGAACGAAACTACACTGCTATCTGTCATCATATAACAAAATTAACTCAAAATGGATCAAAGATGTAAAAATAAGACCTAAAACTATAAACTGTATAGAAGAAAGCATAGGTACTAAACTTAAGGACCTTTAGTTAAAAGAGTATTTTATGAATTTGACCTCAAAGGCAAGAGAATTAAAAGCTGAAATAAATGAATGGGACTACATCAAACCAAAAAAGTTCTGCACAGCAAAAGAAACCATCAAAAAACAAAAAGGCAACAAAGTGAGTGGGAGAAGATATTTGCAAATGATGCCTCCAATAAGGAGCTAATATCCAAAATATATAATCATGCAATTCAAAAACAGAAAAACAATCCAATTAAAAAATGGGCAGAGGACATGGAAACTTCTCTCAGGAAGACATAATTACGGCCAATAGATATATGAAAAAATGAACCCTCATACATGTTGTTGGTACGGATGTAAATTGGTACAGACACTGGAAAACAATATGAAGTTTCCTCGAAAAAATTTAAAATAGAATTACCGTATCACCCAGCAATCCCACTGCTGGGTATTTATCCAAAAAAATCTGAAAACATTTATCTATAAAGATATATGCACTCTGATATTCATTGCAGCATTATTTACAGTGGCCAAGACACGGATACAACCCAAGTGTCCTTCAATAGATGATTGGATAAAGAAGTTGTGGTATATATATACCATGGAATACTACTCTGCCATAAGAAAAGATGAAATTCTGCCATTTGCGACAACATGGATGAATATTGAGATTATCATCAAAAGCAAAATAAGTCAGACAGAAAAAGTCGAGAACCATATGATTTCACTCACATGTAGAATATAAAACTGAAAGCAACAAAGGAACCAGACAAAGAAACAAAGAAACAACAACTCATAGACACAGACAAGAGTTTAGTGGTTACCAGACGGTAAGGAGGAAGGGGGCATGGTAGAAAGGGGGAAAGGGGGCCAAATATATGGTGATGGAAGAAGAACTGACTCTGCGTCATGAACACACAATCTGATATATAAGATGATGTATTACACAATTGTACACTTGAAACCTATGTATTAGGATGGTGCAAAAGTAATTGCGGTTTAAAGGGTTAAAATTAATTACGAAAATCACAATTATATTTGCACCAATCTAAAAATTTTACTAACCATTGTCACCCCAAATAAACTTTAACTTAAAAAATAATCTGCAGAAGACCACTTTTGGCACCTGGCTTCACAGCTGAAAAAGAAAGTAAAAAAAGCTGACAATAACCGACCAATAAAATATAATATATACATAATATATAAATGTATATAAATATACATAAAATATATAAGATATCATATATATATATATATATATATATATATATATATATATATATACACACACACACACAAATATGTTAGGTTGGTACAAAAATAATTTTGGTTTAAAAGGTTAAAAGTAATCGCAAAAATCCTCTAGAAAGCATAATCAAAATGACGGCGTGAGGTGAGCCTCTGTAAAGCTCCACTGCAATATTCAACTAATCGAACAACAATAACTCCACAAAGGACTCTCTGCAGAGCAGACAGGCAAGACAAAGAGGCCGACTACAAAATCCACCTAAAGGTGGGTGAATCGTGTGAGCGGCGGAGGAGGGAAGAGAGAAGTGCAGAAACGGAGACACGTGGGCGCAGGAAGCAGACCTAGCTCAGTGCTCTGAGCTTGCTGCATCCCGGAACTACCGCAGCTGCGGGAGAGGGAAGAACTCGGAATGCTAGGGCTCCGCTTGTGGCCCACAGGGCTGAGGGGGCAGCATATAACACGGCTGAACACAACGCTCAACACAGAAACATCGGAGAAAAGACTGAGGGAAGAATGCTGAAAATGGTGGTTTAAGCGCTCACTGCCGAGCAGAGAATGGAAGACTTAGGCACTGAGAATAGCCGCCCCACGTACTCTCCCAGAGCTCGCTCCGCACCCACATGCTCAGTGTTAGAAGCGGAACAGTAGTAGTGTCAGATCAAAAGGACAGAATATTTGCTGTTCTAGGACTGTGGACCACAGACACAGATTTGCCGCCCAACTAGTTCCGGCAAAGGGGAGGGAGCTGTGGAAGGAGGACCCACTGTGGTGGTGGTCACGGTTATTGCTCTGGGCCACCTCTCACAACTCACCCCGTCCCTGGCCCCACCTATCTGGGCGGATCCCTGCAGGAGTAAACACAACTGCTGAAACATATGGGCTCTAAATCTGGGGCAGGAAGAGCTTTGGAACTTCGAAAGCTCTCCACATACCCACACGGACACTGCGCCCTGTTATTCCGGTGAACTATTAACAGAGGAGAAACCCATCTAACAGGGAATCCCCCCCCCCATTGTGTGAGAAGCTGGAATAGTGCAGAGAAAACATAGCACTACCGTGTAAGAGAGAAACAAAAGGCTGCAGACGGGGAGAAAATAAATCATTCTACAGACAAGTACTCGAAAACAAAAGAAAGAACACTTCCTATCACCCTGTTGCACAAGCCGCTCCTGTAGATGTCTAGGAAGAGAACTAACAAATCAGTAATTGCCATGAATAACCAAGGCAACAAGATAGCTCAGAAAGAAAGTGAAAAGTGTCCAGAAAAGGAACATAACGATATGGAAATATGTGACTTAAATGACAGAAAATTCAAGATAGCAGTTCGGAAAAAACTCAATGAGATGCAAGAAAACACAGAAAGGCATTTTAACGAACTCAGAAACACAATCAAAGAACAACATGAGCATTTTACGAAAGAGATTGAAATTTTAAAAAAGAACCAAATAGAATTTCTGGAGATTAAGAACTCAATAGAAGAAATTAAGAATGAAATAACCAGCTTAGGTAGTAGAGTTGACCTGATGGAGGAAAGACCAAGTGACATCGAAGATAGAACCCTGGAAATTACACAGATGGAAGAAGAAAGAGACTTGAGACTTCAAAGAAATGAAAGAACTCTACAAGAATTTTCTGACTCCCTCAGAAAGAGCAATATAAGAAAAATGGGCATACCAGAAGGAGAAGAAAGAGAGAAGGGTACAGAGAATGTGTTCAAACAAATTGCTGATGAGAACTTCCCAAACTTGTGGAAAGAACTGGATCCTCAAATCCAAGAAGCAAATAGAACACCAAATTACCCAACAGGCCTTCTCGTTGGCACGTTGTATTGAAGCTGTCTAAAGTCAACGACAAAGAAAGAACCCGAAATGCAGCCAGGGAAAAGACGACGGTAACGTACAAAGGAAAGCCCATTAGATTATCATCAGATTCTTCAGCACAAACTATACAAGCGAGGAGGGAGTGGAACCCAATATTCAAACTATTGAAAGAGAGAAATTATGAGCCAAAAATAATATATCCAGCAAACATATTCTTTAGATACGCAGGAGGAATAAGGACCTTTCCAGACATTCAGAAGCTGAGGTAATTTTCTAATACACGATCTGCACTACAAGAAATACTACACGAAACTCTTCGACTGGGACAATTTGTGGCAACAAAAACATAAAAAGGGGGAGAGTAAAGGGCTGAACCAGAATATGGGAATGGAGAAAGTAAGCATGTTGAACAAAATGCAATATACTAAATGTCAAGTTTTCTTTTACATAAACTTCAGGGTAACCACTCAAAAAAAAAAAAAATCCAGAACTAAAACAGATACTGTAATAAAAGAAGAAACAGAGGGAAATATCATAGAATACCACCACCCAGATATAACAGATAACAACAAAAAGGCAAAGAAACAATGGAGACACAGCCTAACCAGAAAACTAAAGCTGGAATGACAGGAAATCCTCACATATCAATAATCACCCTAAATGTAAATGGACTGAACTCACCAATAAAAAGGCACAGAGTAGCAGATTGGATCAAAAAACTAAACCCAACCATATGCTGTCTCCAAGAGACACATCTCAGCTACAAGGACAAGCATAGACTCAAAGTGAAAGGGTGGAAATTGACACTCCAAGCAAATGGTACCCAGAGAAAATCAGTGCAGCCATAATGATATCAGATGAAACAGACTTCAGGGTGAAAAAGATAACAAGGGACAAAGATGGACATTTCATAATGGTAAAGGGCAATATACAACAAGAAGATATAACAGTCATAAACATATATGCCCCCAATCAGGGAGAACCGAAATACACCAAGCAACTACTCACAGAATGAAAGGGAGAAATTGACCAAAATACAATTATACTAGGGGACTTAAATACACCATTGACAGCTATGGAAAGATCATCCAAACAGAAAACAAGTAATGAAATAGGAGACCTAAATGACACATTAGATGAAATGGACATAATTCACATATAGAGAACACTTCATCCTAAAATATCAGACTACACATTCTTTACTACTGTACAAGGAACATTCTCAAGGATAGACCACATGTTGGGACATAAAATCAGCCTAAGCAAATTTAAGAGGATTGAAATCATACCAAGCATATTCTCTGATCACAATGCTTTGAAATTGGACATCAACTGCAAAAATACAGTAGGAAAATAACCAAATACATGGAGATTAAACAACATACTTTTAAAGAAGGACTGGGTCAAAGAAGAAATTAGAGGAGAGATCAAAATACATAGAAACAAATGACAATGAAAATACATCCTACCAAAATTTTGGGGATGCAGTGAAAGCAGTTTTAAGAGGGAAATTTATCTCATTACAGGCCTATCTCAAGAAACAAGAAAAAAAACTCCCAAATAAATAACCTCATGTTACACCTTAAAGAACTAGAAAAAGAAGAACAAGTGAAACCCAAGGTCAGCAGAATAAAGGAAATAACAAAAATTGGAGCAGAACTAAATGAAATAGAGAACAAAAAGACAATAGAAAAAATCAATGTGACAAAGAGCTGGTTCTTTGAAAAGATTAACAAAATTGACAAACCCTTGGCTAGACTTACTAAGATAAAAAGATAGAAGACACTGATTAACAAAATCAGAAACGTAAAAGGGGAAGTTATCACGGACACCACAGAAATACAAAGGATCATCCAAGAATACTATGAAGGACTATATGCCACCAAATTCAACAACCTAGAAGAAATGGACAAGTTCTTAGAAACATATAGCCTTCCAAGGCTGAACCATGAAGAACTGGAAAATCTAAACAGACCGATCACCAGTAACGAAATTGAATCAGTCATCCAAAACCTTCCCAAAAGCAATAGTCCGGGACCACATGGCTTCACTAGTGAATTCTACCAAACCTTCAAAGAGGATCTAATACCAATCCTGCACAAACTCTTCCAAAAAATTGAAGAAGACACAGTACTCCCTAACTCATTTTATGAGGCCAACATTACCCTGATACCAAAACCTCTTAAGGACAGCACAAAAAAAGAAAACTTCAGACCAATATCTCTGACGAATACCGATGCAAAAATCCTAAATAAAATTCTAGCAAATCGAATACAACAATGCATTAAAAAGATTATTCATCACGACCAAGTGGGGTTTATCCCCGGGGCACAAGGATGGTTCAACATATGCAAATCCATCAATGTGATACATCATAGAAACAAAATAAAGGACAAAAATCATATAATTATATCAATTGATGCAGAAAAAGCATTTGACAAGATACAACATCCATTTATGATTAAAACACTTAATAAAATAAGTATACAAAAAAAATAGATATAGAAGGAAAATACCTTAACATAATAAAGGCCATATATGACAAGCCCTCTGCTAATCTCATAATTAATGGAGAAAAACTGAAGCCCTTTACTCTACGTTCAGGAACACGACAGGGATGTCCCCTATCACCTCTGCTTTTCAACATCGGGTTGGAAGTCCTTGTCAGAGCAATCAGGCAAGAGAAAGAAATAAAAGGCATCCAAACTGGGAATAAAGAAGTTAAATTATCACTCTTTGCAGATGACATGATGCTATATATAGAAAACCGTAAAGACTCCACCAAAAAGCTATTAGAAACAATCAACGAATACAGTAAAGTTGCTGGCTACAAAATCAACGCACAAAAGTCCATTGCCTTCCTATATACTAACAATGAAATCTCAGAAAAAGAAATACAAAAAATAATTCCTTTTGCAATTGCAGCAAAAAGAATAAAATACCTAGGAATAAACTCAACCAAGGACGTGAAAGACCTATATGCTGAAAACTATAAGACATTTTTGAAAGAAATGGAAGAAGACACAAAGAAATGGAAAGACATTCTGTGCTCATGGATTGGAAGAATCAACATAGTAAAAATGGCCATATTACCGAAAGCAATATACAGATTCAATGAAATACCCATCAAAATCTCAATGGCATATTTTAAAAAAATAGAGCAAAAAATCATCAGATTTGTTTGGAACCACAAATGACCCCGAATAGCCAAAGCAGTCTTAAAAAAAAGAACAATAATGGAGGTATCACACTTCCTGACTTTGGCTTGTACTACAGGGCTACAATAATCAAAACAGCATGGTATTGGCAGAAAAACAGACATATAGACCAAAGGAATAGAATTGAGAACCCAGAAATAAAACCACATAAATATGGACAGATAATTTTTGACAAAGAAGCTAAAAACATACAATGGAGCAAAGACAGCCTCTTCAATAAATGGTGCTGGGAGAATTGGATAGCCACGTGCAAAAGAATGAAACTGGACTGCTATTTGTCACCATGTACCAAAGTTAATTCAAAATGGATCAAAGACTTAAGCATAAGACCTGACACAATAAACTGCATAGAAGAGAACATAGGTACTAAACTTATGGACCTTGGGTTCAAAGAGCATTTTATGAACTTGACTCCAAAGGCAATGGAAGTAAAAGCTGAAATAAATGAATGGGACTATATGAAACTTAAAAGCTTCTGCACAGCAAAAGAAACCATTGACAAAATAAAGAGGCCACCAACTGAATGGGAGAAGATTTTTGCACACAATGCCTCCGATAAGGGGCTAGTATCCAGAATATACAAGGAACTCATACAACTCAACAACAAAAAAACAAACAACCCAATTGAAAAATGGGCAGAGGACCTGAAGAGACATTTCTCCAAAGAGGACATACAAATGGCAAATAGACATATGAAAAAATGCTCAACATCACTAATCATCAGAGAAATGCAAATCAAAACCACAATGAGATATCACCTCACCCCAGTCAGAATGGCTATAATCAACAAGACAAATAGTAACAAATGTTGGAGAGGCTGTGGAGAAAAAGGAACCCTCATACACTGTTGGTGGGAATGCAGACTGGTGCAGCCGTTATGGAAGGCAGTGTGGAGGTTCCTCCAAAAATTACGAATAGAATTGCCATATGACCAAGCAATCCCTCTCCTGGGTATCTACCTAAAAAATCTGAAAACATTTAGAGATAAAGACACGTGTGCTCCAACGTTCATTGCAGCTATGTTTAGGGTGGCCAAGAATGGAAATAACCAAAATGTCCTTCGATAGATGAATGGATAAAGAAGTTGTGGTATATATACACCATGGAATACTATTCGGCAGTAAGAAAAGATGATATAGGAACATTTGTGACAACATGGATGGATCTTTAGAGTGTAATGCTGAGCGAAATAGTTCAGACAGAAAAAGCAGAGAACCATGTGATTTCACTGATATTTGGTATATAAACCAAAAACAACAAAATAACAAGACAAACTAATGAGAAACAGAAACTCATAGAATCAGACAATAGTTTAGTGGTTGCCAGAGGGTAAGGGGGGTGGGGGGTGGGGGGTGGGAGATTTGGGTAAGGGGATCGAATATATGGTGACGGAAGGAGAACTGACTCTGGGTGATGAACACACAATGGGATTTGTAGATGATGTAATACAGAAATGTACACCTGAAATCTATGTAATCTTACTAACAATCATCACCCCAATAAATTTAATAAAATAAAATAAAGAAAAAAGAAAACTACAGACCAATATCTCTGATGAATACCGATGCAAAAATCCTAAACAAAATTCTAGCAAATCGAATACAACAATGCATTAAACAGATTATTCATCACGACAAAGTGGGCTTCATCCCTGGGGCACAAGTATGGTTCAACATCCGCAAATCCATCGATGTGATACATCACATAAACAAAACAAAGGACAAAAATCATATGATGATACCAATTGATGCAGAAAAAGCATTTGAGAAGATACAACTTCCATTTATGATTATAACTGTTAATTAAATAGGTATAGAAGAAAAATACCTTCACATAATGAAGGCCATATATGTGAAGCCCTCAGCTAATCTCATAATTAATGGTGAAAAACTGAATCCTTTCCTTTATGTTGAGGAACACGAGAGGGCTGTCCCCTATCACCTCTGCTTTTCAACACAGTGTTAGAAGTCCTTGCCAGAGCAATCAGGCAATAGAAGGAAACAAAACGCTTCCAAATTTGGAATGAAGAAGTTAAATTGTCACTCTTTGCAGATGACATGATGCTATATTTAGAAAACCATAAAGACTCCACCAAAAAGCTATTAGAAAGAATCAATGAATACAGTAAAGTTGCTGGCTACAAAAACAAGGTAGAAAAGTCCATCGCATTCCTATATACTAACAGTGAAATCTCAGAAAAAGAAACACACAAAAAAAATTCCCTTTGCAATTGCAGCAAAAAAGAATAAAATACCTAGGACTAAACTTATACAAGGATGTGAAGGACCTATATGCTGAAAACTATAAGATATTTTGGAAAGAAATTGAAGAAGACACAAAGAAATGGAAAGACATTCCATGTTCATGGATTGGAAGAATCACCATATTTAAAATGGCCATATTACCTAAAGCAATATACAGATTTAATGCAATCCCCATCAAAATCCCAATGGCATTTTTTAAAGAAATAGAACAAAAAATCATCAGATTTGTTTGGAACCACAAAACACCCCGAATAGCCAAAGCAATCTTAAGAGAAAAGTACAATACTGGCGGTATCACACTCCCTGACTTTAGCTTGTACTACAGGGCTACAATAATCAAAGCAACATGGTATTGGCAGAAAAACAGACACATAGACCAATGGAATAGAATTGAGAACCCAGAAATAAAACCACATAAGTATGGACAGATAATTTCTGACAAAGAGGCTAAAAGCATACAATGGAGGAAAGACAGCCTCTTCAATAAATGATGCTGGGAGAATTGGATACCACGTCGAAAAGAATGAAACTGAAATGCTATTTGTCACCATGTACCAAAATTAATTCAAAATGAATCAAAAACTTAAACGTAAGACCTGACACAGTAAACTGCATAGAAGAAAACATAGGTACTAAACTTATGGACCTTGTGTTGAAAGAGCATTTTATGAATTTGACTCCAAAGGCAATGGAAGTAAAAGCAAAATAAACGAATTGGGCTATATGACACTTTAAAACTTCTGCACAGCAAAAGAAACCATCCTCAAATAAACAGGCAACCAACTGAATGGGAGAAGATTTTTGCAAACAGTACCCCCGATAAGGGGCTAATATCCAAAATATACAAGGACCACATGAAACTCAACAACAAAAAACAAACAGCCCAATTGAAAAATGGGCAGAGGACCTGAAGGGACATTTCTCCAAAGAGGACATACAAGTGGCAAATAGACATATGAAAAAATTCTCAACATCACTGATCATCAGAGAAATGCAAATTAAACCCACAATGAGTTATCACCTCACCCCAGTCAGAATGGCTATCATCAACAAGACAAATAGTAACAAGTGTTGGAGAGGCTGAGGAGAAAAAGGAACCCTCATACGCTTTTGGTGGGAATGCAGATTGGTGCAGCCATTATGGAAGGCAGTGTGGACGTTCCTCTAAAAATTACCAATAGAATTACCATATGACCCAGCAATCCCTCTCCTTGGTATCTACCCAAAAAATCTGAAAACATTTATACATAAAGACACGTGTGCCCCAATGTTCACTGCAGCTTTGTTTTTGGTGGCCAAGACATGGAAACAACCAATATGTCCTTCGATAGATGAATGGATAAAGAAGTTGTGGTATATATACACAATGGAACCCTATTCAGCGGTAAAAACAGATGACATAGGAACATTTGTGACAACATGGATGGATCTTTAGAGTATAATGCTAAGCAAAATAAGTCAGACAGAAAAAGCAGAGAACCATTTGGTTTCAGTGATATGTGTTATGTAAACCAAAGTCAACAAAACAAGACAAACAAATGAGAAATAAAAACTCATAGACATAGACAGTAGTTTATTGGTTACCAGAGGGTAAAGGGGGTGGGGAGTGGGAGATGAGGGTAAGGGGGATCGAATATATGGTGATGGAAGGAGAACTGACTCTGGGTGTTGAACACACAATGGGATTTATAGATGATTTAATAGAGAATTGTACACCTGAAATCTATGTAATTTTACTAACAATTGTCACCCCAATAAATTAAAAAAAAGATGAACATGCCTGTTTTCTATAATTTTGGAGCAATAATTCAAAATATGAGAGTAAATGAACTATCACTTTAACACATTCGTTGTATCCTGATTATTTAATGATGGTGATAAACTATTTTCCTGTCTGCTGTGGACACAAGCAGGCATCCTGTCCTTTATCTGTCGTATTGCCTTATATTCATGCATGCATACATTTGTCTGTCTTGCTGTTTTCCATCAACAATTTTGTTAATGAAAGTTTTTAGCAAAGTTACACAGATACAGGTGTACAATTCTGTGATACATCATCTATATATCACACTGTGTTCACCACTAAGTGTCTCTTCCCCATATATTCGATCCTCTTTATCCTCATCTACCACCACACTCCCTCCTTACCCTGTGGTAACCACTAAACTATTGTCTCTGTCAATGAGTTTTTGTTTCTTCATTTGTTTGTCTTGTTCTTTTTTTGTTTTCAGTTTTATATACCACATATCACTGAAATCATATGGTTCTCTACTTTTTCTGTCTGACATTTCACATAGCATAATAATCTCAAGATCCATCCATGTTGTCGCAAAGAGCACTATTTCATCTTTTCTTATGGCAGAATAGTATTCCTTTGTGTATATATACCACAACTTCTTTATCCATTCATCTATCGAAGGACATTTGGATTGTTTCCATATCTTGGCCACCATAAATAAAGCTGTGATGAACATCTGAGCACATATATCTTTATGGATAAGTTTTTCAGATTATTGGGATAGATACTCAGGAGCTTGATTGCTGTGTCATATGGTAATTCTATTCTTAATTTTTTGAGGAATCTCTACACTGCCTTCTAACGCAGCATTCCCACCAACAGTGTATGAATGTTCCTTTTTCTCCACAGCCTCTCCAATACCTGTTATTATCAGTCTTGTTGATGATAGCCATTCTAACTGGTGTGAGATGATATCTCTTTGTGGTTTTTATTTGCATTTCTCTGATGATTAGTGATGTTCACCATTTTTTCATATGTCTCTTGGGATCTGTTTGTCCTCTTTGGAGAAATGTCTATTAAGGTCCTCTCCCCTTTTTCAATTTTGTTGTTTGTTTTTTTGGTATTGAGTTGTATCAGTTCCTTATATATTTTGGATATTAGCCTATTATCAGAGGCATTGTTAGCAAAAATCTTCTCCCATTCAGTTGGTTGCTTATTTATTTTGTCAATGGTTTCTTTGGCTGTGCAGGAGATTTTTTTGTTTGATATAGTCCCATTTATTTATTTTAGCTTTTACTTTCCTTGCCTTTGGAGTCATATTCATAAAATCCTTGTTGAACCCAAGGTCCATAATTTTAGTACCTATGTATTCTTCTATGCAGTTTATTGTTTCTGGTCTTATGTTTACATTTTTGACCAATTTTGAGTGAATTTTGTTACACGTTGATAGACAGCATTCTAATTTCATTCTTTTTCAGGTGGCTCTCCAATCTCCCAGCACAATTTATTGGAAAGGCTGTCTTCTTACAATAGTTTAGTGGTTACCAGAGGGTAAGGGGGTAGCGGGTGGTAGATGAGGGTAAAGGGGATCAAATATATGGTGATGGAACGAGAACTGACTCTGGGTGGTGAACACACAATGTGATATATAGATGATGTATTACCGAATTGTACAACTGAAGCCTATGCAACTTTACTAACAATTGTCACCCCAATAAACTTTAATTTAAAAAACCATATGATTTTCATCCTCATTTTCTTTATGTGGTGTATCTCATTGACCTATTTGTGTATGTTGAACCATCCTTGTGCCCCTAGGATGTAGCCCACTAAGTCATGATGTATAAATTTTAATAAATTGTTGCGTTCTACTTGCTAGAATTTTGTTTAGGATTTTTGTATCTATATTCATCAGATATTTTGATATGTAATTTTCTTGTTTGCATGTTATCCTTACCAGGTTTTGGTACCATGATAATGTTGGCCAATTCTTTGTGATTCAGCCTGGGAAGGCTATATGTTTCTAAGAACATTTCCATTTCTTCTAAGTTATTGAATTTGGCTGCATATTGTATTCTTGGGTAATGCTTTGTATTTGTATGGCATCCATGGTAACTTCCCCTTTTTCATTTCCGATTTTCTTTATCTGTGTGTTTTCTCTTTTAATCTCTGTGAGTCTAGCCAAGAATTTCCAATTTTATTAATCTTTCCAAAGAACCAGCTCTTTGTTGATATATTTCTTCTATTGTCTTTTTTTATTCTATTTAATTTAGTTCTGCTGTGATTTTTATTTCTTCCCTCTTTCTGCTGACTTTGGGTTTCATTTATTCCTCTTTTTTCTAGTTCTTTCACGTGTAACATGAGATTATTTCTCTGGGATTTTTCTTCTTTCTTGAGATAGGCACACAATGATATAAACTTCCCTCTTAAATCTGCTTTTAGTACATCCCCAAAATTTTGGTAGGATGTACTTTCATTCTCATTTCTGTCTATGTATGTTTTGATCTCTCCTCTTACTTCTTCTTTGACCAAGTCATTCTTTAAAAGTATGTTGTTTAATCTCCACATATTTGGGGTTTTTCCTGTTTTCTTTTTACAGTTGACATCCAATTTTAAAAACTTGTGATTAGAGAATATGCTTGGTATGATTTCAATCTTCTTAAATTCGCTGAGGCTGGTTTTATGTCTCAATATATGGTCTATCCTTGAGAATGTTCCATGTGCACTAGAAAAGAATGTATAGTCTGATGTTCTAGGATGAAGTGCTCTATAAATGTCAATTATGTCCATTTTATCTAATGTGTTATTTAGGGCTGACATTTCTTTATTTATTTTCTGTTTGGATGATCTATCCATAATGTCAATGATGTATTTAGTTTCCCTATGATAATTGTGTTTCGGTCAGTTTCATCTGATATCAGTATTGGTACATAGGCTTTTCTCTGAATACCATTTGCTTGGAGTTTCAATTTCCACCCTTTCTCTTTGAGTCTATATTTGTCATTATAGCTGAGATGTATCTCTTGGATGCTGCATATGGTTGAGTTTAGATTTTTGATCCAATCTGCTCCTCTGTGCCTTTTCATTGGTGAATTCAGTCCATTTACATTTAGGGTTATTACTAATATATGAGGATTTCCTTTCATTCTATCTGTGGTTTTCTGGTAGGTCTGTGTCTCCGTTGTTTCTTTGCTTTCCCGTTGCTGTGTATTATTTCAGTGTGGTGGTATGCTATGCTTTTTCCCTCTGTTTCTTCTTTTTTTATGATATATATTTTAGTTTTGGATTTTTTTGAGTGGTTACCATTAAGTTTATGTAAAAGAAAGTTTCATATTTGGAGTATCCCATTTTCTTCATCATGCTTACTTTCTTCATTCCCTTGTGCCAGTTCAGACCTTTACTGTCTCCCCTTTTATGTTTTTGTTGTCACAAATTGTCCCTATTCATGCTGTGAGGTGATTTCTGTGCTGCAGATGCAAGTTGTATTTTCCTTCTCTTTTACAAGTGTTTTTTTTTTCTTTCTTTCTTCTTCTTCTTTACCCTGTACGCTATGTTTAAGTTTATAGTGTCTTATTTGGTGTAGGGGGTTGCCATTTCCTGCTTCTGTCTACCTGTCCGTAATACTACTCATGGCTTTGTATTATTTTGCTTTTTTGTTTCAGGTCAAATAGTTGCCTTCAATATTTCTTGTAGTGCAGTTAGTGTGTCAGAAATTTCCCTTAGCTTTTACGTGTCTGGAAAGGTCTTTATACCTCCTTCTAATCTAAAGGATATCTTTGCTGGATATATTATTCTTGGCTCATGATTCCTCTCTTTCAATAGTATGAATATTTGGTTCCACTCCCTCCTGGCTTGTAGAGTTTCTGCTGAAAAATCTGATGAGAATCTAATGGGCTTTCCTTTGTAGGTTACCGTCTGCTTTTCCCTGGCTGCCTTGAGGATTCTTTCTTTGTCATTCATTTCTGACAGCTTCAATACAATGTGCCTGCCTTGGAGAAGGCCTGTTGGGGTTGAGGTAATTAGGTGTTCTATTTGCTTCTTGGATTGGAGGATCCAGTTCTTTCCACAAGTTTGGGAAGTTCTCATCGACTATTTGGTTGAGTATACTCTCTGTTCCCTTTTCCCTTTCTTCTCCTTCTGGTATGCCCATTATTCTTATATTGCTCTTTCTGATAGAGTCAGAAATTTCTTGTAGAGGTGTTTCATTTGGTTCTTTTCTATTTTGTTCTTTTTTAAACTTTCCATTTCTTTGGTAAAATGGTCATTTTGTGCTTTGATTGTGTTTCTGAGTTCATTAAACTGCCTGTCTGTGTTTTCTTGCATCTTATTGAGTTTTTTCAGAACTGCAATCTTGAATTCTCTGTCATTTAAATCACATATTTCCATGTTTTTATGTTCATTTTTCTGGAGGTTTTCATTTTCTTTCTGAGCTGCCTTGCTCTCTTGGTTATTCATGGCAATTAATGAATTATTATTTCTCTTCCTAGGCATCTACAGTAGAGGGTTCTGCAACAAGTTGGTAGGAAGCAGTCTTTCTTTTGCTTTCTAGTAGGTGTTGTTAGAATGCTTTGTTTTCTCTCTGACTGAAGCCTTTTATTTTCTCTCATGCCATAGTGTTATATTTTCTCTGCACTGTTTCTGCTTCTCACACAATGGGGATATTCCCTGGAAGGTGGGTTTCTCCTCTGTGTGCATGTTGCCTGGGTCTCAGGGCATGACCTCCATTGGGGGTTGTGGAGAGCTCTTGACATTCCAAAGCTCTTCCTGCACCAGATTCAGGGCCTGTTTGTTTCAGTGGCTCTGTTTACCCCTGCAGGGATCCCCTCCAATAGGTGGGGGCAATGGTGGATTTGGTTGTGAGAGGTGGTTCTGAGCAATGGCGGTGACCAGCCAGTCCTGCATCTGAGATTCTTTTCCCTTCCCCAGAAATAATTGGGCTTCGAGTCCATGGCTATGGAACACAGTTCTCAGAACTGCAAATATTCTGTTCTTTTGATCTGGCACTGCTACTCTTCCACAGCTAGCACTGGGAAGGTGGGGGTGGGGTGATCTCTGGGAGGGTAGGGAGGGGACAGCTAGGCTTTGTGCCTATGTCTTCTGTCCTCTGCTTGGCCTTGAGGGCTTAAACCACTGTTTTCACCCTTCTTCCCTCAGTGTTTCCTCCAATGTCTCTGCCGTGTTGGGTTTAGCAGTGTTATATGCTGATCCTTCAGGTGGGACTGTGGGCCATAAGGGGAGTGCTAGAAGTCCAAATTCTTCCCTCTTCCATGAGTGAAGTAGGTCCAGAATGCAGCAAGATGGGAGCTTTGGTCTTCACCCTGCCACCCACGTGGCCCGGATCTCCACACTTCCTCCTTCCCTCCTAATCAGCTCGCCCAATTTGCCCACCTTTAGATGATTTCACTTGTGCATCTCTTAGTCTTGCTTGTCTCTGTTCAGGGTGTCCTTTGTGGAATTATAGTTGTTTAATTTGTTGTGAAGTCCAGGGGAGATTTCAAGAGGCTCACCTCATGCAGCCATTTCTATGATGTCATTTTCTTCTTCAGCAGTTTTTAACCATTATTTTCTTTCCCAATACACTGCTAAACCACATTCCCACCTGTAATAATGGCTTACTAAGGCAGTTTGGGGGGGGAGGGAGGGATGACCCCTTAGGTGGAATGTCAGCCTATTGACAGTGTAAGCTCCTGAAATGTTTTATAATCTCTCAGTTGAATAAGAATAATCTCTCAGTCTCCTTAAGAATAACTGCTTTATATAACTGCTTAAGAATAACTGTTTTATAATCTCTCAGTTGAATAAGAATAATCTCTCAATCTCCTTAAGAATAACTGCTTTATATATAGGGGTATACAAAGATGAATGCTAAATCTCGTCTTATTAAAAACAAGTCAATATTAACAGACACATAATAACTGTGTATAAAATATGGCTAAAATTTTTGACATAAGAAAAACAGTCAATTCCACTCCATGCAACAGGAAATATTGCCATATGCTTAGTGGCTACCCCTATCAGTTGGGGAATCAGTCACTATTTGCAAATTAAGAAGAGATCATTTCTACTTACATCTTTTTATACATGATTCCCTGTGCCTGTAGTTACTTTAAGTTGAACAATATGGAAACTTAAATATATGCTAAATAATGATCAAATTCATTGGGTAAACTTTTGTTTCCTCTTCTTATTTAATGATTGATCATTGTCTCAAAAAAATTGTTTGCATCTTGTGACTTTTGATAATTTTTTCACTTAAAAATACTCTTCAGTCCTGCTTCTATAAGATCATGTAGGAAGGATTAAGAAGGGAACACTTCTTGTAATTTATTTAGGGGATTAGATAATATATCATAGTTTTAATAATGAAAAGTGGGTATTGGTCAGGGATTCAGGGAATAGGTAAATTCTGCATTTCATTAGTTTTGAATAAGAGATCCTGCAAAAACAAGATACAGTGACAGGTAATTCTGGTACATATCCCTACCCCCATTCCTAATTTGCAAAACACTGCTCTATACAATAGAATTTCCCAAGCAAAAACAACACTCCCACAACATTTCACACAGTCTAGACTGGTGTCAGCAAGCCAGAGCCTGCACTATGCACCAAATCCAATAGGCTGCCTATTTTTGTAGAATTACTGGCATTCAGCCACAATTTATTCATTCCCACGTCATCTATGGATGTTTTCACGCTACAACTGCAGAGTTAAGAAGTTGTGATAAAGATTTCATGGTCCACAAAGTCTAAAATATTTACTATCTGGCTCTTTACAGACACACAAAAAAGTAATAATGCTGACCCTTGGTTTAGGCCCATACCAATTGATTATAATAGAGACATGTTAATTGTTAGGAGAGATGGGTTGAAAAATAAAGGGGAGTGAAATAAGGAGAAATATGGCTTGCTTTCAGTTTTGTTAAGGTGCCAGTCAACTTTTACCATTCTTTTATTTTATTTTTTAATATTAGTTTCAGGTGTACAAAATAACATAATAATTAGACATTTACTCCCCTCACAAAGTGATAATCCCACCAAGTCTAGTACCCTTCTGACATTGGATATAGCTGTTACAATACCATTCATTGACTATATTCCCTATCTGTAATTTACATCCCATGACCATATATATATATATATATATATATATATATATATATATATATATATATATTATATATATATTCTGTGAAGTTAACAATGCATTCTATGAGGCCAAATATGAATTTGGACAAGTTACTTTACTTCTCTAAGCTTGGACATCTATAAATTGTAAATTATATTCATTTCACAGGATTGTTAGAAGAAAGACTAAGCAAAGTGCTCTGAGATTATTGAGGGTGGAAACTGTGTCTCACTCACTATTATCAGCTACTATTAGGCCGTCCATAACAAACATTCATAGTGGTGAATGGTGTGTGTAAATTGCCCTGCACAGTTCCTGAGGTAGATAGCATGAAAGCTCACCAAATTCTCGGTCTTTCCTTTTCCTCTAACTGTGAAGTTTGGTCCTTCATTAATTCAGCCATCGGTTGTCTTCTGCAGTCAAATTACCAGGCAAGGCTAAGGCTAAGTTTCTGAGTGTGACTCAAACTTGTGAAAATGTATTTCTCTGTTAATTCTCCTGTGAACATCTATTTATGTTGTTCTCCAATATACCCTAAACATTTTAACTGACAACTTTATTGAGATATAAGTCACATACACAAGATCGGGCGGTGGGGGGTGGGAGATGAGGGTAAGGGGGATCGAATATATGGTGATGGAAGGAGAACTGACTCTGGGTGGTGAACACACAATGGGATTTATAGATGATGTAATACAGAATTGTACACCTGAAATCTATGTAATTTTACTAACAATTGTCACCCCAATAAATTTAATTAAAAAAAAAAAAAAAAAAGATTCACCCTTTCAACATGTAGAATTCCTTTTTTTTTTTTTTTTTGTATATTCACTAATACGTGCAACCCATCACCACTAACTAATTCAAGAACATTTTCATCACATCCAAAAAAAACCCATACTTATTAACACATATTTTAAGTTATTTTTTTTTTCTTCTGTCAGATCTGCTTCTTCTTTGGGGACTACTTAGTTTTGTTGCTTTTGTTATTGCTGTTTTGTTTTTTTAAATAAAGTTTCTTATTACGGTGGGTGTATGTTCTGTTCTAGTCTTACAAGAAGGATCCGTTTGTTTCTGAAGTCATTTCTAGAGTCCCATTGCCCTTGAACTTTGAAGAGTTCCCATATGAATGTTTGCAAATTTAAAACCACATAGACTCCATGACCTGTCACCCATGCAGGTTGCATAGGGAAGGTACACCTTGTCTATACTATAGTTTCAGTTATAGATAAAAAACCTAGAGATTAAACTTGTATTTCTTTTTTGATATAAAAATCAAAACTGATTACTCTTTTATTGAGTTTCCTTATTGACCTCAGAGGATGAACTGATAGTGTTGACCAGCGATGTGGTGTGCTAGTGAATACTTAATAACTGGCTTTGGGTGGCAGGGGTAGAAAAAAAGTTCTGACTGTGACATTTCCTGATTCCCATGGTATAAATAGTCCCACCATGGCCAATTTCAAGCTGCCAATCTGAAGTCAATTAAAGTGGAGTTGGGAGGATACACACACACACACACACACACACACACACACACACACAATCTACTCTTATGAGCTGGTAGAAGCCAGTTCCAGCATATTGCTGGAACTCAGATTTAAGAAATTACTTCAGTCTTGGTTTGTGTAGATTTATAAGCTATATACAATACTAACAGAAAAATAGGATAGCTGTCATTGTTGTTTCATATGTGTTACAGAGACTTCTCCCCACTATACTCTATATAAGCTGGCACTGAAACATTTCAAAAATATTTTGTGCACCAACTTTTAAGCTTTTAGAATGCAATGTATTTCATATAGTCCCATTCGTTTATTTTAGCTTTTACTTCAATTGCCTTTGGAGTTAAATTCATAAAAGCTCTTTGAACCCAAGGTCCATAAGTTTAGTACCTATGTTTTATTCTATGCAGTTTATTGTGTCAGGTCTTATGCTTAAGTCTTTGATCCATTTTGAATTAATTTTGGTACATGGAAACTTAAAAGCTTCTGCACAGCGAAAGAAACCATTGACAAAATAAAGAGGCAACCAACTGAATGGGAGAAGATTTTTGCAAACAGTGCCTCTGATCAGGGGCTAATATCCAAAATATACAAGGAACTCATGAAACTCAACAACAAAAAAACAAACAACCCAATTGAAAAATGGGCAGAGGACCTGAAGAGACATTTCTCCAAAGAGGACATACAAATGGCAAATAGACATATGAAAAAATGCTCAACATCACTAATCATCAGAGAAATGCAAATCAAAACCACAATGAGATATCACCTCACCCCAGTCAGAATGGCTATCATCAACAAGACAAATAGTAACAAATGTTGGAGAGGCTGTGGAAAAAAAGGAACCCTCATACACTGTTGGTGGGAATGCAGACTAGTGCAGCTGTTATGGAAGGCAGTGTGGAGGTTCCTCAAAAAATTACAAATAGAATTACCATATGACCCAGCAATCCCTCTCCTGGGTATCTACCCAAAAAATCTGAAAACATTTACACATAAAGACACATGTGCTCCAATGTTCACTGCAGCTTTGTTTTCGGTGGCCAAGACATGGAAACAACCAAAATGTCCTTCGATAGATGAATGGATAAAGAAGTTGTGGTATATATACACCATGGAATACTATTCGGCTGTAAGAAAAGATCATATAGGCACATTTGTGACAACGTGGATGGATCTTCAGAGTGTAATGCTGAGCGAAATAAGACAGAAAAAGCAGAGAACCATGTGATTTCACTGATATGTGGTATATAAACCAAAAACAACGAAAGGACAAGATAAACAAATGAGAAACAAAAACTCATAGACACAGACAATACTTTAGTGGTTACCAGAGGGGGATGGGGGTGGGAGATGAGGGTAAGGGGGATCAAATATATGGTGATGGAAAGAGAACTGACTCTGGTTGGTGAACACACGATGGGATTTATAGATGATGTAATACAGAATTGTACACCTGAAATCTATGTAATTTTACTAACAGTTGTCACCCCAATAAATTAAAAAAATAAATTAGAAAAAAAGAATGCAATGTGTGTATTATTCAGAAGTAAACCAAAGATAAATTATTCATGGATCTTGCTGTCTGCTTTAACAACTTTTGAGACATGATTTCTGTTATGTATAATAAATGAAAAATAAACCAGATTGGAAATCCCTTTTTTAAAACTTAAATCATGACCCATATTTTTGATCCAAATTGTATAGTGTAAGTTAAACTAAATTGCACTATATTAACCACTGTGAGTATTTTCTGTAAGCATATTTATATTGAAATAAACTTCTAAAAATGTGGAGAAATTTTCCATTTGATGTTAAATAAAACTCTTTAAAAGTTCTGTATAGTAGGTGGGGAAGATCCATCACTCCTGGATAAAGGCCATGTACCAAAAATTACTTACTAACCATTAACATGCACTAGGCACTGTGTTAGGTGCTGGAAATACAAGTTTTAAGAAGATAGACAGGGCCCTTCCCTGATGAAGTTTATATTCTACTCAAGGAGATGGAAAAGATTAAGCAAGGAAGCAAATATGATAATATTGTACAGTGCTAAATATTGAGTGATTTGAAAATAATGATATTGATAGAGTAATAAGAGTGAGAGATATCTAATTTAAATAGAGGAGTCAGGAAAGGCTTCTCTGATATGGCATGGAGATGAAAACCTGAAGGATGAAAAGGAAGAGAGGAGATGGTGGAAATTGTAAATTCAAAGGCTCTGAAGAGGGGAGGATCCTGGCATGTTAAGGAACTAAAAGACCATTGGAGCTGAAGCATGGTTCACCAAGCAGAGAGTGGTACCAGGTAAGGCTGGAGAGGTAACCAGAGGGCAGATCATGCAGAGATGTGTAGGATTTCCTTTTAAATACAGGCCTTACATGAGCAGGCCTTCCATGAAGTCAATGTGACACACACAAACACACACACGTGCACACACACACACACACACACATACACACACACACACAGAAATACACTATGACAAAATGGGTTAAGTCCCAGGCTGCTGACGTGGCCAGTCTCTTGCCTCACAATTTTTAAGGCCATACAACTTCAGACATACTTTTATGAAAACAGGAACAGCTACAGGAAAGAGCAACTATCAACTCCTATTTTTATCTCAGGTTTTCCTAAGTAATATTGTTTGCAGATTTGTGAGTAGTAAACTGAGATTTGTTACTTAAGCCTGAATTTTACTACTTTATTACTTAGGCTACCTTGACCTAGTATGAAACATTATCCTCATCAGTCTTAGCCAGGCTTTCTGGTCTAGCCTAGCACAGACTAATGGGAAGCCATTACCTGGTTTAAAGCATTTTCTGATTCATATTTGAAAATCATCTTCTTGTAAAATAAAAATATTTTTAAAAATGGCATTTTCAGGTCCCAGATCTTTCTCAAAACTTTCTTCTTCCTTCAGTGATCATTTTGAATTTGCAAACTCCAAACTTCACTTTCCATTTCCCTTTTGGGCTCTGCATCAAAGGCACCACTATTCTGAATTAATCATGAGATTGATTTGCCTAGGAACAGAAGATTCACTCTCTCTGCCCCAATTGATCAAGGTTTGAGTAGAATTCTAATCCTAGAGCAGTGTCCTAAATGATGGTCCACGTAGCTGAAAGAACAAATGGTTTCCTCCCAAGACTATCAACAGTATTTCCTCTGTTTTTCTTCCCCATCCCATTTCTCTTACTACAAAGCCATCAATGTATTTTGAAGTATTTCTAGCTCTAACACCCTTCACAGTTGGCTAAACCATGTGTGGAAGTGGTCACTGGTAACATAACTGATTTTCTAAACTGCCCTGATTCATTTCCCAGAGAATAACTCTAAGAGTTTCAACGAAACAAGAGAAAAAGCATTCCAAAACCAAGAAATATTTATTATCCCTGTCTCTGCTTCCTGAAGTAATTCATGGAGCTTTGTCAATTTAGGGACCTCATTCACAAAGACTGGTTTCTAAGCATCGGTTGGTTATTACAGCATTACTACACTTCCCTGACTTTGCTGAATAGTGTGGCCAGCCAGGATGGTCCAAAAGACCTGGACAACCACACCACCGAAGGATATTAAAAGAGAAGAAAGGAGTATGTCTCCTACCATTTCAGTATTGCCTTAGAGGCTGAGGAAAAAGTGAGGGTTATACGATAACCAAAAAAGTGCTCAGAAAATGAGATGTAGAGCTCAGGAAATATATGACAGCATTTTCCACAAGGGTAATCTGATAGGGATGGTAGCTGGCCAGTGGAGACAGCATTATTAGACAGACTACTTGTCCACAAAATCCTATGAAGCAACAGCTGCAGGAAGAAAAGACCACACAATAAGAAAGGTCCTACTCTATGAAGTTCAGCTTTGTTCTCTGGGTAAGTATTTGGGTGCTGGGGTAAGATCACCTCAGGGTATATTAGGTCATTTGCCTAGTGACATGCAGTATATACCATATTTTCTTTGCAGCTGTGTGTAAAATACAACTGACAGCCAAAAACCTTTGCTCTATCTCTTTCTAGGATGTAATGATGATTTGGCTGGACATCATAGGCACATCCATGATTCTAAAGTGTCTTCCTTTCTATCTAGAAAATGTGTCCAGGAAATTATCACCATGGATATTTGCTGGGAATTGTGGGCAAACATTCCCTAATCTTTGCAAGCCAGAATCACCTTTCTCTGAATAATTGTCCCTTAATTTGAATAATAAAGTTGATCCTCACAACATCCTTATGAAGAAGGCATTATCCCCATTTTCAAGGTGTGAAACTGAGGCTTAGAAAAGCTAAATGACTTTCCCAAAGCCACAGAGCTCTTAGGTCTACTAAATGATGGTTTCAGAAAAGGACTTGGAGACACAAGACAGACTGAATGTGAACAGAGGGGCGGGGCCAAAAGGAAACAAGGAAAAAGGAGAAATATAGTATGAATCCTACATTTCTGCTTTGAGAAACTGGATGCATGGAGATATCCTTCATTAAGAAAAGAAGAAAGGCAGATTGCAGTGTTATCTCTCACCTCTTCTTTTTGGTGATGGGCATCAAAGAGCAGTAAATAATTCAGTTCAGCTTGGCTATTAGGTTAGAAACATCCCTGGGACATCCTAGTGTATAGTAAACAGTTATATGTGTCCTGGAGCTCAAAGGAAAAATTCTGGGCTGGAATTTCAAGTGTGGAAGACAAGTCCTAAGAGTAGATGACATGACCAAGATGCTTATCATATATGAGAGCCAAGGACAGGAACAACCTTGCTAAATATCCACATTGGAAAGATGGATAAAGAGACAAGGATTTGTGAAGGAGACAAAAATTGCTCAGTCATCCTCTTACATGTTTCCTACACACCACTGCCTCTCAAGAACAAGATCTGGTTCAGGAAAACTAGCTCAGGAAAGATGTGAGGATATAGGGTTGCAGGGGGCAGAGTGGTTAAAAATTCTTCAGTGTTAAGTGCTTTATTGACGAACCATTGTCCAGCGGTAACCAAAGATGAGCTGTGAGAAGCCAAATTCACTCAGAAATACAACTGTATTTTCCAGCTTGTTTAACAAATCTCTTTCATTTTTAATGAGTTTTAAGGGGCCACTCAGTAACTGACATTTGCTGTGCTTTGCAAAGAGCCATACTCTTGTACCTCCTAGTTTTCCTCCTTGAATTTAGAAAAATTTTGAGAAACCACATGGAGGCTGAAAAGAGGTTCAAGCACCTTGAGTTTGTCCTTGAATGGTCCCTGTGTCTTTCTCTTTTACTCTTGTGGGATACCACAGCTAAATTGATGCTGTGGGAATTATTCCACAAATCAAAGCCTCTCCATTTCACCTTGAGGAATCATTTTTACCCTTTTCAAAACTTAATTTTCTTATCTAGGAAAACAAATTTAGAAAATTAAAAAGATCCTCATACACTATGAGGACAGATAATCTATTAAGTGGCAAAATAATTTGGAGGACATTGTTGTCAGTATAATACTAGTGATGGGGCCATTATATTCATTTTACAATGATTTATTGACTGCCTATTATGAGTCAGGCACTGGAGATACAGTGATGAAATAGGATAGACAAGGTCTCTGCTCTCACAGAGTTCCCATTCTATTGGGAAAAAAAGCCAATTAAACAAGTGAACAATTGGCCCACGGTTCCCACTCATTCCCAGCCCCTCTCCTGCAGCCACCCCCACCCACCCACCCATCCTCTGTCCTGGGGGCGTGGAGGAGGAGACGTCAGCCTCTGGCAGGAGCCGATGAATGGGCATTTTATCTGATTAAACTGGGAGAGAAAAAAAACAAGTGAACAATTAATAAAATATTGTGGTAAATTCTAAAACAAAAATAAAATTTGGTTATAAAATAGGGTGTTCAGTGAGAATAAGGACAACTTTAGATTAAATCAGGTAGTTACGAGAGGCTCTGAGGTGATATGTGACATGAGACCTAAAAGATCAAAAGTAGCCAGGCATGCAAAGAGCCAAGGTAAGAAACTTTCAGTCAGAAGAAACAGACAATGAAGAGGACTCAAATCATAAAAATGCTTGGAGTGTTTAAGGAACTAAATGCAAGCTGAGGACAACTAGATGACCACATTCAAAAGACAGGAGCTGAACCTCTACTTCACCTCATACCATATACAAAAATTAACCCCAAATGGATCAAAGACCTAAATATAGGAGCTAAAACTATAAAACTCACAGATGAATACATAAGCATAAATCTTCATGACCTTGGATTAGGCAATGTGTTTTAGATATGACACCAAAAGCACAAGCAACAAAAGAAAAAGAAAAAACAGATAAATTGGACTTCATCAAAATTAAAAAGTTTTGTGCATCAACCGATACTATCAAGAGAGGGAAAAGACAACCAAAAGAAAGGGTGGGGGTGATTGCAAATCATATATCTGATAAAGGCCTAGTATTCAGAATATACAAAAAACACATACAACTCAACAAGAAAAAGACAAGCTGATTTCAAAATGGGCAAAGGACTTGAGCAGATATTTCTCCAACAGACATATGTAAATGACCAATAAGCACATGGAATAATGTTCAACATCATTAGTCAGGAAAAAGCAAATCAAAACCACAATAAGATACAACTTTATATCCACTAGGATGGCAATAATGATGATAATAATGATAATAATGATGACAATGATGATGATGATGATGATAGAAAACAAATGTTGGAGAGGAAGTGAAAAATTTGGACCCCTTGTACTTTGATTTTGGGAATGTAAAATCATGCAGCTGATGTGGAAATCAGCTAGGTAATTCCTCAAAAAAGTTAAACATAGAGTGACCATATGATGCAACAATTATTCTCCTAGGTATATACCCCAAAATAACCCTGAAAACAAGTATTCAAACAAAAACTTGTGCATTAGTATTCACAGCAGCACGTTTCATAATTGTCAAAAGGTTGAAACAACCCAAAAGTCCATCAACTGATGAATAGATAAACAAATTGTGGCATATCCATACAAAGGTATATTAATCAACCATAAAAAGAAGGAAATTCTGACACATGCTACAACATGGATGAACCTTGAAAACATTTTGCTAACTGAAGTAAGCCAGACACAAAAAGTCATATATCGTATGATTTCATTTATATGAAATTCCAGAATAAGCAAATTCATAGAGTCAGAAAGTAGATTAATGGTTGCTAGGGACTGGAGGGAGGGAAATGAGGGAGTAATTGCTCAGTGACTACAGGGTTTCTTTTAGGACTGATGAAAATATTCTCAAACTAGATAATGGTGAAGGTTTCACAGCACTGTGGTTGTACTAAAAACCATTTAAAATGGGTGAATTGAATGACATGTGAATTACATCTAAATAATAAGCTGTTATCAGAAAAAGCAAGTTAATGTTATAGGAGAATAGTGAGGGAAAGTGATAGAAGGTGGGGCAGAGATAGAAATTGCCTAAGGATGCCATTCTCCTAAGGCTCTATGCAGATCTAAGGCTCATAACACTAAACATACCCTGAACAGCTTCTTTGGCCTCTTTTCTTACTTTTAGAAATTATCACTCTATAATCAAAGAGCAGAGAATGCTAAAATAATTTGGGGATAAAGAGAATATTTATCCCTGCATCTAGAGCAGAGGTATTCCAATTACCTTACCGACTCCTATTCAGGGTGGGAGCTTCTTACCAACACCCACTAAATACTGTAGACACATCAAACAAATCAAAGTAGCAAAGGAGAGGGGATACAATAAGCTTGCTCCAAGGTCATGGAGGTTTAATGGCTTCCTGTATGCCATCAAAAGCTCTACTCTCCAGAGCTGTGGCCTGGATCACCTTGGTTAACATTAACAGCTACATTTATTAAATGCTTACTCTGTGCCAACTATTATGCTAAGTGAGTTCATATAGGTTGTCTCATTTGATCACACAACAATATAGTAAGTATTTTACATATGATTATCCCCAATTTAACAACTGAGGAAACTCAGGTGCAGCTGGGTCAAAGTATGCTTTATATTTTATAGGCAATAAGGAGTACCCAAGTTCTGCCAATCTAACTTTGCTTTTAAGCTCCACATCCTACTGCTCTATCTCCTCTGATTCCCAGGAGTACTCCCATTCTGTGGAGTGAGGAGATGGGCTCTTGGATCCTTCTAGAAGTTGAAGTATGTTCCTTACACCTTATATTCTTTCTCTGGTTAATTTAATTAACTAAATAGACAAAGCTTTGGTTGACCATGTATTCAGCTGGCCAACTTAGAGGAGATGGGCAGAGTATCAGAAATGTCCAGTATGCGGGATTTCTAGTAAAGATGGCAGAGTAGGTAAACACTGCTTGCATCCTCTCAGGACCACATGAAAGTCACAATTAAACCACAGAACAACCATCATTGAAATTGCCTGAAGTCTATCTGAACAGATGTCTGACAATTAAGGATGCACAGAAGAAGCCACACTAAGATGGGTAGGAGAGGCAAAGATATAGAACGAGCTGGTCACACACCCACATGTGGCACTTAAATTGGGAGAGGTATCTCAGCTTCAACGGTCCCTGCTGAGTAGTGATGGGCACCTAGCCCCACACCAGGCTCCCCAGTCCAGGGTTCCAGTTCTGGGAAGAGAAGTCCCCACAACTTCTGGCTGTGTAAGCCAATAGGGATTATGGATGAATGAAACTGAGGGCTGCTGATGTCCCAGGAGTTCCTCTTAAAGGGCCCATGCCTGGACTTACTCACTGACAGACTCACATGCTCTGAACTCCACTGCTGGGAGAGCAGCTCTAAAAACACCAGGGACATATGGGGAGGAACTGAGTTGGCTGGCTTCAGGGCAAAGGCTGGAGGGACAGCTTTCTTCCAGATAGAAGAGCTGGCAGAAGGCATTGTTACTTTCTTAAGCCCTCCCCCCACTCAGCATGCAGACATAGGTGAGCACAATATCTGAGTCTCCACCAACCTAGGTAACACTGTTCACCCACCCTATCATGGTTATTCCCTGAGACCCAGCCCCTCCCAACTTACAGGCCCATCCAAGCAGCTTCCAGTGGCTTTTCAATACAAATGACCGGCCTTGGGTCATTCAGACTTTTCTAAAATCTCTCAAAGGTTCACAAAGCCCAAAGAATCAGGATCTGGCCTCAGCATGCCCCATACCTCTTGCTAAGCAGCCTTAAACCTGGTATTGGCAAAGCTGATCTCAGTTCATAGCTTAGCCTCTCCTAGGCACCTCCAAACCCAGTGTGGATGGTTGCCATCTGGATTGCTTCATGGCTCACGCCAGGTGGCCCTGGGAAAGGCACAGGGTGTTGCTGAACTTGGACTGCAGAAGGGTCCCTCCCAGAACACCCTGAGGACCACACTTTGGACCAAGTGACCAACTTTGGACCAAGCCAAAGTACCACCCAGCTGCCTTCATCAACAACACACCCAAAGGGCAGACTGGGTAGAGACAAGAGCCCTGCCAAAGTGAATCCTGCTCTGTAGGCTAAGCCTCTGCACAACAGCTACTCCACTGTAGTCATAGGCAGTCCTTATAACAAATCAGGCCAAGGGTCAATCCCTCCTATTGACATGCTAACAGCAGCTGAGGCTGAACTACAACAGGGAGCACACAAACTACACAAAGGACACACCTAGAGCACCTGGCTCAAGTGATCAGGGAGACTGCACCGCTGGGCCCCACAGGAAACCTACTACATAAGGCCACTTTACTAAGATGGGGAGACATAGCAGCTTTACTTTTTTTTTAATTAAATTTATTGGGGTGACAATTGTTAGTAAAATCACATAGATTTCAGGTGTACAATTCTGTATTACATCATCTATAAATCCAATTGTGTGTTCACCACCCAGAGTCAGTTCTCCTTCCATCACCGTATATTTGATCTCCCTTACCCTCATCTCCCACCCCCCATTCCCCTTACCCTCTGGTAACCACTAAACTATTGTCTGGGTCTATGAGTTTCTGTTTCTCATTTGTTTGTCTTGTTCTTTTGTTGTTTTTGGTTTATGTACCACATATCAGTGAAATCACATGGTTCTCTGCTTTTTCTGTCTGACTTATTTCACTCAGCATTACACTCTCAAGATCCATCCATGTTGTCACAAATGTTCCTATATCATCTTTTCTTACCGCCGAATAGTATTCCATTATGTATATATACCACAACCTCTTTATCCATTCATCTATCGAAGGACATTTTGGTTGTTTCCATGTCTTGGCCACCGTAAACAAAGCTGCAATGAACATTGGACCACACGTGTCTTTATGTATAAATGTTTTCAGATTCTTTGGGTAGATAACCAGGAGAGGGATTGCTGGGTCATATGGTAATTCTATTCGTAATTTTTTGAGGAACCTCCACACTGCCTTCCATAACAGCATAGCAGCTTTACTTAATACATAGAAACAAGTGCAGGGAGGCAGCCAAGGGGACATGTCCCAGATGAAAGAACAGAACAAAACTTCAAAAGAAGAACTAAACAAAATGGAGACAAGCAATCTACTAGACGCAGAATTCACAACACTGGGAGAACTTCAATGATCTCAGGGAGAACTTCAATGAAGAGATAGGAAACATAAAAATGGAAACAGAAAACATTAAAAAGAACCAGTCAGAAAGGAAAAATATAATAATTGAAATGAAGAATACGTTAAAGGGAATCAAGAGTAGATTAGGTGAAGCAGAGAACTGAATCAGCAATTTGGAAGATAAAGTAGCAGAAAACACCCAATCAGAAGAGCAAAAATAAAAAGAATCCAAAAAAAAAAGGAGGACAGTTTAAGGGATGTTTGGGACATCATCAAGTGTACCAAAATTTTAATCATAGGGGTACCAGAGGAGAAGAGAGAACATGGAATTGAAAGCCTATTTGATCCTATTTCATCGTTTCTTACTGCCGAATAGTATTCCATTGTGTATATATATCACAACTTCTTTATCTATTCATCTATTGAAGGACATTTTGGTCGTTGGACCATTTGTGACAACATGGATGGATCTTGAGATTATAATGCTAAGCGAAATAAGTCAGACAGAAAAAGTAGAGAACCATATGATTTCACAGATATGTGGCATGTAAACCGAAAACAACAAAAGAACAAGACAAACAACTGAAAGAACAAAAACTCATAGACATAGACAATAGTTTAGGGGTTACCAGAGGGTAACGGGGGAAGGAGGAGAGGGGCTCTAGAAGAGGGTAAATGAGGTCTAATATATGGTGATAGAAAGAGAACTGACTCTGGGTGGTGAACACATGATGTGAGATATAGATAATATATTATAGAATTATACACCTGAAATATATATAACTTTACTAACAATTGTCATCCCCATAAACTTTAATTTAAATTAAAAAAAAAGAAAGCCTATTTGAAAAAATAATGACCAAAAACTTCCCTAACCTGGTGAAGGAAATAGATATACAAGCCCAGGAAGTGCAGAGAGTCCCAAACAAGATGAACACAAAGAGACCCACACCAACACACATCATAATTAAAAAGCAGTGAGAGAAAAACAGTTAGTTACCTACAAAGAAGTTCCCATAAGACTGTCAGCTGATTTCTCAGCAGAAACTTTTTTTTTCCAACAGAAATTTTGTAAGCCAAAGGAATGGGGGCACACATACACACACACACACATTCAAAGTGGTGAAAATCAAGGACCTACAACGAAGATTATTCTACCCAGCAAAGCTTCATTTAGAATTTAAGGACAGATAAAGATCTTCCCAGACAAGAAAAAGCTAAAGGAGTTAATCACCACTAAACGATTATTACAAGATACGTTAAAGGGACTTCTTTAAGAAGAAGAAAAAGAACAAAAAAATATGTATAGTAAGAAAACAATAACTATGTATCTATCAACAATTACTTTCAATGTAAATTAAATGCTCCAATCAAAAGACATAGGGTGGGTAAATGAGGAAGAGAACAAAACCCTGACATATGCTGCTCACATTAGATTGAAAGACACATGCACTCTGAAAGTAAAAGGATGGAAAGTGATATTTCATGAAAATGGGAAAAAAAACAGGTTTATCCATAGTTATACCAGACAAAATAGGCTTTAAAACAGAGGCAAAGAACCCAGTAATCCCAATTTTGAGTATTGATCTGAAGAAACCCAAAACACTGCTTCAAAGGAACATGCATCCATATGTTCATTACAGCATTATTTACAATAGCCAAGATTTAGAGGTGACCTGGGTGACCATGTCATTCACTACAGGAACGGATGAATGGATAAAGAAGATGTTGTACATATATACAACAGTATATTACTCAGCCATAAAAACAGAATGAAATCTTCCCATCTGCAACAACATGGGTGGACCTAGAGGGTATTGTGCTGAGTGGAGTAAGTCAGACAAAGAAAGACAACTGACATATGATTTCACTCATATGTGGAATCTAAAGACCAAGATAAATGAACAAAGTTGAAACAAATTCATAGATTCAGAGAACATTTTGAGGGTTGCTAGATGGGAGAGGTGTTGGGGGGATGGAGAGAAAAAGAAGGAATTAAGAAGCACAAATTGGTAGTTACGAAATAGTTATGGGGATGTGAAGTATAGCATAAGGAATATAGTCTATAATATTGTTATAACTAAATGGTGTCAGATAGGTACTAGATTTATGAGGGTGATCACCTCATAAGTTATATAAATGTCTAATCCTTATGTTGTACACCTAAAACTAATATACTGTTATTTGGCATCTGTAGTTAAATATAAAAAAATAAAAAAATAAACATCCTGTCTGTTCACTTTCATGATTCTGCTTCTCTGACCCACCTGAGGTCTGTGAGAAAAGAGAGGAAGAGTGTGTAGTCATCAAAGTTCAAGCTTTGTTTCCCTTACCATATGAAAATTTTTAACCTAGAACGGTAGCCTAAAGGTCTTCTTAGCTACCAATCATAGCTAGCAAAGACTTACTACCTAGTAAGCATTGTGGTAAGTGCTTTTATATAGATTATCTCCTTTGATCCTCACAACAATCCTGTGTAAACATCCACTTTTTATAATTGGAACAAGTGAAAAATAACTATAACAAACTTGTCCTAGATTTCTCAGTTCACAAATATACTGAAGCCAGCTGATGTCCAATTTGAGTCAGTCAGATGTTAGAGCCCTTGATATTTTTCACATTTTTTTTGTGGTAAAAAACCACATAACATAAAATTGACCATCTTAACCATTTTTAAGTGTACAGTTAAACAGTGTTAAGCATACTTACACTGTTGTATAACAGATATCCAGAAAATTTTCATCTTGAAAAACTGAAGCTCTATACCAATTAAACAAAAAATTCTCTTTTCTCTAACCCAGAACATGTTAACCATCATTCTACTATCTGTTTCTATAAATTTGATCAGATTAGATACCTCATAGAAGTGTGCACATACAGTATTTGACTTCTTTTGTTACTGGATTATTTCTTTTTTCTTTTTTTTTTTTTCATTAAATTTATTGGGGTGACAATTGTTAGTAAAATTACATAGATTTCAGGTGTACAATTCTGTATTACATCATCTATAAATCCCATTGTGTGTTCATCACCCAGAGTCGGTTCTCCTTCCATCACCATATATTTGATCCCCCTTACCCTCATCTCCCACCCTCCACCCCCACCCCCTTACCCTCTGGCAACCACTAAACTATTGTCTGTGTCTATGAGTTTCTGTTTCTCATTTGTTTGTCTTGTTCTTTTGTTGTTTTTGGTTTATATACCACATATCAGTGAAATCACATGGTTCTCCGCTTTTTCTGTCTGACTTGTTTTGCTCAGCATTACTCTCTCAAGATCCATCCATGTTGTCACAAATGTTCCTATATCATCTTTTCTTACTGCCGAATAGTATTCCATTGTGTATATATACCACAACTTCTTTATCCATTCATCTATCGAAGGACATTTTGGTTGTTTCCATGTCTTGGTCACCATACACAAAGCTGCAATGAACATTGGAGCACACGTTTCTTTATCTCTAAATGTTTTCAGATTTTTTGGGTAGATACCCAGGAGAGGGATTGCTGGGTCATATGGCAATTCTATTCGTAATTCTTTGAGGAACCTCCACACTGCCTTCCACAACGGCTGCACCAGTCTGCATTCCCACCAACAGTGTATGAGGGTTCCTTTTTCTCCACAGCCTCTCCAACATTTGTTATTGTTTGTCTTGTTGATGATAGCCATTCTGACCGGGGTGAGGTGATATCTTATTGTGGTTTTGATTTGCATTTCTCTGATGATTAGTGATGTTGAGCATTTTTTCATATGTCTACTTGCCATTAGTATGTCCTCTTTGGAGAAGTGTCTCTTCAAGTCCTCTGCCCATTTTTCAATTGGGTTGTTTACTTTTTTGGTGTTGAGTTGCATGAGTTCCTTGTATATTCTGGATACTAGCCCCTTATCGGAGGCACTGTTTGCAAAAATCTTCTCCCATTCAGTTGGTGGCCTCTTTATTTTGTCAATGGTTTCTTTTGCTGTGCAGAAGCTTTTAAGTTTCATATAGTCCCATTCGTTTATTTCAGCTTTTGCCTACCTTGCCTTTGGAGTCAAGTTCATAAAATGCTCTTTGAACCCAAGGTCCATAAGTTTAGTACCTATGTTTTCTTCTATGCAGTTTATTGTGTCAGGTCTTATGCTTAAGTCTTTGATCCATTTTGAATTAACTTTGGTACATGGTGACAAATAGCAGTCCAGTTTCATTCTTTTGCACGTGGCTATCCAATTCTCCCAGCACCATTTATTTATTTTTATTTATTTATTTATTTTTTTTTTAAATTTTATTTTAAATTTATTGGGGTGACAATTGTTAGTAAAATTACATAGATTCCAGCACCATTTATTGAAGAGGCTGTCTTTGCTCCATTGTATGTTTTTAGCTTCTTTGTCAAAAATTATCTGTCCATATTTATGTGGTTTTATTTCTGGGTTCTCAATTCTATTCCATTGGTCTATGTGTCTGTTTTTCTGCCAATACCATGCTGTTTTGATTATTGTCGCCCTGTAGTACAAGCCAAAGTCAGGAAGTGTGATACCTCCATTATTGTTCTTTTTTCTTAAGATTGCTTTGGCTATTCAGGGTCTTTTCTGGTTCCAAACAAATCTGATGATTTTTTGTTCTATTTCTTTAAAATATGCCATTGGGATTTTGATGGGGATTGCATTGAATCTGTATATTGCTTTGGGTAATATGGCCATTTTAACTATGTTGATTCTTCCAATCCATGAGCATGGAATGTCTTTCCATTTCTTTGTGTCTTGTTCAATTTCTTTCAAAAATGTCTTGTAGTTTTCAGCATATAGGTCTTTCACATCCTTGGTTAAGTTTATTCCTAGGTATTTTATTCTTTTTGCTGCAATTGCAAAAGGAATTGTTTTTTGTATTTCTTTTTCGGAGATTTCATTGGTAGTATATAGGAAGGCAATGGACTTTTGTGCGTTGATTTTGTAGCCGGCAACTTTACTGTATTCGTTGATTGTTTCTAATAGCTTTTTGGTGGAGTCTTTAGGGTTTTCTATATAGAGCATCATGTCATCTGCAAAGAGTGATAATTTAACTTCTTCATTCCCAATTTGGATGCCTTTTATTTCTTTCTCTTGCCTGATTGCTCTGGCAAGGACTTCGAAAACTATGTTGAAAACCAGAGGTGATAGGGGACATCCCTGTCGTGTTCCTGAACGTAGAGCAAAGGGCTTCAGTTTTTCTCCATTAATTATGAGATTAGCCGAGGGCTTGTCATATATGGCCTTTATTATGTTAAGCTATTTTCCTTCTATACCCATTTTATTAAGTGTTTTAATCATAAATGGATGTTGTATCTTGTCAAATGCTTTTTCTGCATCAATTGATATAATCATATGATTTTTGTCCTTTATTTTGTTTATTTGATGTATCACATTGATGGATTTGCGTATGTTGAACCATCCTTGTGCCCCGGGGATGAACCCCACTTGGTCGTGATGAATAATCTTTTTAATGCATTGCTGTATTCGATTTGCTAGAATTTTATTTAGGATTTTTCCATAGGTATTCATTAGAGATATTGGTCTGTAGTTTTCTTTTTTTGTGCTGTCCTTACCAGGTTTTGGTATCAGGGTAATGTTGGCCTCATAAAATGAGTTAGGGAGTACTGTCTCTTCTTCAATTTTTTGGAAGAGTTTGTGCAGAATTGGTATTAGATCCTCTTTGAAGGTTTGGTAGAATTCACTAGTGAAGCCATCTGGTCCCGGACTTTTGCTTTTGGGAAGGTTTTGGATGACTGATTCAATTTCGTTACTGGTGATCGGTCTGTTTAGATTTTCCAGTTCTTCATGGTTCAGCCTTGGAAGGCTATATGTTTCTAAGAAGTTGTCCGTTTCTTCTAGGTTGTTGAATTTGGTGGCATATAGTCCTTCATAGTATTCTTGGATGATCCTTTGTATTTCTGTGGTGTCCGTGATAACTTCCCCTTTTACGTTTCTGATTTTGTTAATCAGTGTCTTCTCTCTTTTTATCTTAGTAAGTCTAGCCAAGGGTTTGTCAATTTTGTTAATCTTTTCAAAGAACCAGCTCTTTGTCATATTAATTTTTCTATTGTCTTTTTGTTCTCTATTTCATTTCGTTCTGCTCTAATTTTTGTTATTTCCTTTCTTCTGCTGACCTTGGGTTTTACTTGTTCTTCTTTTTCTAGTTCTTTAAGGTGTAACATGAGGTTATTTATTTGGGAGTTTTCTTGTTTCTTGAGATAGGCCTGTAATGAGATAAATTTCCCTCTTAAAACTGCTTTCACTGCATCCCCCAAATTTTGGTAGGATGTATTTTCATTGTCATTTGTTTCTATGTATCTTTTGATCTCTCCTCTAATTTCTTCTTTGACCCAGTCCGTCTTTAAAAGTATGTTATTTAATCTCCATGTATTTGTGTTTTTTCCCGCTTTCTTTTTACAGTTGATATCCAGTTGCAAAGCCTTGTGATCAGAGAATATGCATGGTATGATTTCAATCTTCTTAAATTTGTTGAGACTGATTTTATGTCCCAATATATGGTCTATCCTTGAGAATGTTCCATGTACACTAGAAAAGAATGTATAGTCTGATGTTTTAGGATGAAGTGCTCTATAAATGTCAATTATGTCCATTTCATCTAATGTGTCATTTAGGGCTACTATTTCGTTATTTATTTTCTGTTTGGATGATCTATCCATAGCTGTCAATGATGTATTTAAGTCCCCTAGTATAATTGTATTTTGGTCAATTTCTCCCTTTAGTTCTGTTAGTAGTTGCTTGGTGTATTTCGGTGCTCCCTGATTGGGGGCATAAATATTGATGACTGTTATGTCTTCTTGTTGTACAGTCCCCTTCACCATTATGAAATGTCCATCGTTGTCTCTTGTTATCTTTTTCACCTTGAAGTCTGTTTCATCTGATATCATCATGGCTACACCTGATTTTCTCTGGGTACCATTTGCTTGGAGTGTCAATTTCCACCCTTTCACTTTGAGTCTATGCTCTCCTTGTAGCTGAGATGTGTCTCCTGGAGACAGCATATGGTTGGGTTTAGTTTTTTGATCCAATCTGCTACTCTGTGCCTTTTTATTGGTGAGTTCAGTCCATTTGCATTTAGGGTGATTATTGATATGTGAGGATTACCTGTCATTCTATCTTTAGTTTTCTGGTAAGGCTGTGTCTCCATTGTTTCTTTCCCTTTTTGTTGTTGTCTATTATTTCTGAGTGGTGTTATTCTATGATATTTCCCTCTGTTTCTTCTTTTATTTCAGTATATATTTCAATTCTGGATTTATTTTGAGTGGTTACCCTTAAGTTTATGTAAAAGAAAGTTTGATATTTAGAGTATTCCATTTCTTCATCACGCTTACTTTCTCCATTCCCATATTCCGGTCAGGCCTTCACTCTCCCCCTTTTTGAGTTGTGGTTGCCACAAATTGTCCCTGTTGATGGTGGTCGAATAGCCTCCTTTAGTATTTCGTGTAGTGCAGGTCGTGAATTAGAAAATTTCCTCAGCTTCTGTATGTCTGGAAAGGTCTTTATTCCTCCTTCATATCTAAAGGATATCTTTGCTGGATATATTATTCTTGGCTCATGGTTTCTCTCTTTCAATAGTTTGAATATTTGGTTCCACTCCCTCCTGGCTTGTAGAGTTTCTGCTGAAAAATCTGACGATAATCTAATGGGCTTTCCTTTGTAAGTTACCGTCTTCTTTTCCCTGGCTGCCTTGAGGATTCTTTCTTTGTCGTTGATTTTAGACAGCTTCAATACAATGTGCTTTGGAGAAGGTCTGTTGGGATTGAGGTAACTAGGTGTTCTATTTGCTTCTTGGACTCGAGGGTCCAGTTCTGTCCACAAATTTGGGAAGTTCTCATCGACAATTTGTTTGAATATATTCTCTGTTCCCTTCTCTTTTTCTTCTCCTTCTGGTATGCCCATTATTCTTACATTTCTCTTTCTGATGGAGTCAGAAAGTTCTTGTAGAGTTCTTTCATTTCTTTGAAGTCTCAAGTATGTTTCTTCTTCCATCTGTGTAATTCCCAGGGTTCTATATTCGAGGTCACTGATTCTTTCCTCCATCTGGTCAACTCTGCTAACTAAGCTGGTTATTTCATACTTAATTTCTTCTATTGAGTTCTTAATCTCCAGAAATTCTATTTGGTTCTTTTTTAAAATTTCAATCTCTTTCTTAAAATGCTCATGCTGTTCTTTGATTGTGTTTCTTTTTTTTTTTTTTTTTTTTTTTAAGTTTATTGGGATGACAATTGTTAGTAAAATTACATAGATTTCAGGTGTACAATTCTGTATTACATCATCTATAAATCCCATTGTGTGTTCATCACCCAGAGTCAGTTCTCCTTCCATCACCATATATTCGATCCCCCTTACCCTCATCTCCCACCCCCCACCCCCCGCCCCCGTTACCCTCTGGCAACCACTAAACTATTGTCTGTGTCTATGAGTTTCTGTTTCTCATTTGTTTGTCTTGTGTTTCTGAGTTCATTTATCTGCCTATCTGTGTTTTCTTGCATCTCGTTGAGTCTTTTCAGAACTGCAATCTTGAATTCTCTGTCAATTAAGCCACATATTTCCGTATGTTTAAGTGCCTTTCTGGAGATTTTTCACTTTCTTTCTGAGCTATTTTGTTGCCTTGATTATTCATGGCAATCACTGGTACTATTTCTCTTCCTAGACATCTACAGGAGTGGCTTCTGCAACAGGTTGATAGGAAGCGGTCTTTCTTTTGTTTTCCAATACTTGTTGGTAGAATGTTTTATTTTCTCTCCAACTACAGGTAATTTTTCTTCTGCCACACGGTAGTGCTATGTTTTCTCTGCACTATTCCAGCTTCTCACACAAATTGGGGATTCCCTGGGAAACGGGCTTCTCCTCTGTTAATAGTTCATGTAGGTCACGGGTCGCAGTGTCCCTGTGGGTATGCGGAGAGCTTTTGATGTTCCAAAGCTCTTCCAGCTCCAGATTCAGAGCCCGTGTTTCAGCAGTTTTGTTTATTCCTGCAGGTATCTGTCCAGGTAGGTGGGGTCAGGGACTGGGTGAATTGTGAGATGTGGCCCAGAGCAATGGCGGCGACCACCACCACAGCCGGTCCTGCTTCCACAGCTCCCTCTCCTTTGACGGAACTAGTTGGGCTGCGAATCTGTGTCTGTGGCCCACAGTTCTCAGAACTGCAAATATTCTGTTATTTTGATCTGACACTGCTATTGTTCTGTTTCTAGCACCGGGCATGTGGGGGCGGGGTTAGCTCTGGGAGGGTAGGGAGGGGGCGGCTAGTCTCAGTGCCTAAGGCTTCCATTCTCTGCTTGGCAGTGAGGGCTTAAACCACTGTTTTCAGCCTTCTTCCCTCAGTCTTTTCTATGAGGTCTCTGCCATGAGCGTTGGGTTCAGCCATGTTATATGCTGCGCCCTCAGCCCTGTGGGCCATAAGGAGAGCCCTAGCAGTCCGAGTTCTTACTCTCCCGCATCTGCGGTAGCTCCAGGATTCACCGAGCTCAGAGCACTGATCTAGGTCTGTGTCCTGCGCCCGTGCAGTTCCATCTCTGCACTTCTTCCTTCCCTCCTCCCTGGGTCATGCGATTTGCCCACCTGTAGGTGACTTCAGTAGTGGGCCTCTTCATCTTGCAGGGAGTCCTTTGTGGAGTTATTGTTGTTCAACTAATTTTAAATTCAGGGGTGTAAATACAGATGCAAAAATCCTAAGCAAAATTCTAGAAAATTAAATACAGCAATGCATTAAAAAGATTATACATCACAACCTAGTAGGGTTCATCCCCGGGGCACAAGGATGGTTCAACATCAGCAATGTTCTTTCATTGTCCTGTACTGCCAGTAGGCCTAAATTGGAAATGGTTAGGAAACTTGCTTATCTGTCTTTAGACTGGAGGAAATGGGGTCCAACTGAAAGTTCATTTGTTGTTTTTTAAGATTTTTATTAAAATATAACTAACATACAATATTATATTAGTTTAAGGTGTACACCATAGTTATTCAACATTTGTATACCTAAAGAAGTGACCACCATGGTATATCCAGCAACCATATGACATTATGCCATGTTATCACAATATTATTAACTATATTCCTTATGTTGTACATTACATTCCCATGACACTTCCAAATAGTAAATATGGTTAACTTCTTGTCTAGTTGATACAAATTCATAATGAATAATCCCGCTGATATCAAGAAAACATTAGTGGGCTGGCCGAGTGGCTCAGGCGGTTAGAGCTCCATGCTCCTAACTCCGAAGGCTGTCAGTTCGATTCCCACATGGGCCAGTGGGCTCTCAACCACAAGGTTGCCAGTTCGATTCCTCAAGTCCCACAAGGGACAGTGGGCAGCGCCCCCTGCAACTAAGATTGAACACGGCACCTTGAGCTGAGCTGCCGCTGAGCTCCCAGATGGTTTAGTTGGTTAGAGCGTGGGCTCTCAACCACAAGGTTGCCAGTTCAATTCCTACAAGGGATGGTAGGCTGTGCCCCATGGAACTAGCAACGGCACCTGGACATGGAGCTGAGCTGCGCCCTCCACAACTAAGACTGAAAGGAGACAACTTGAAGCTGAACCGTACCCTCCACAACTAAGATTGAAAGGACAACAACTTGACTTGGAAAAAAGTCCTGGAAGTACACACTGTTCCCCAATATAGTCCTGTTCCCCTTCCCCAATAAAATCTTAAAAAAAAAAGTTTATATAAAAAAGAAAACATTAGCAACATTATTGCAACAAGTTCAAAAGTGTAATTGTCAGAACTCATACAATGTTGGTGGGAATGCAAATTGGTGCAGCCATTATGGAAGGCAGTGTGGAGGTTCCTTAAAAATTTAAGACTAGAATTACCATATGACCCAGCAATCCCTCTCCTGAGTATATACCCAAAAACCTAGTGGGAGTTTGAATATAGGTTATATGCTTAATTCAATGTCAGGGCTTGAGATTCACTCTCATAATATTTTTTTCCCCACAAGGTAGAGAGATACTGAAGGATCTGGGTTAATCTAAGTTCTAGTTCTAGTTACATTAATATTCTTGGGTCACTTTTTTCATGTTATTTTAAGAGAAAAGTCCCCCAGTTCACTGGGATCCAAAGTGTGATCTCATCTCCAAAGTCTTATCACTCCCCTGAGTTTTAGTTTCTTCATTTGTAAAGTTAGTTAATTTGATTAGATAATTCTATTTTCAGTTTGGAAAATATTTATTGAGTGTCTAGTATAGGGCAAATGTTGTGCTAAACTCTGAAGATACCAGCAGGGAGCATACAAGCCATTATTTCTATTGAATTTAAGAGTCCAATGGAGAAAGCAGACATATAAATTAAGCCACAATTGGAATCTGTTTCTCTCATAGCTAAACACAATTGAGAAAAGTGGATCCCAGTAAGATGGTGCTGGCACCACATAATAGAAAAATATATACAGCCCAGGAGCATTGACATTGCTACAGGGGACTCATAAACAAACAAGTGTAACTGTACTACAATTTGTGCACAGTGCCACAAACAAGAAAATAACCCCTGGTAATGAGGAAGGTTTCAAATAGCAGGTGATATTTAAGCTAGGCCTTAAAGGATAATTGGAGATTAACAGGTGAAAAGCTTAAGATAGAGCATTCCAGGCAGGATAAACAGCTTTCACAAATACAGAAGTATCAAAATGCCTGATTGTTTTTGGTAACTTCAAGAAATTTGAAATGACTAGAATTTGGTGTCTAATAACAGTTAAATTTATTGAGCACTTCATATGAGCCAGGAGCTGTTGTGGAATCAATATGTAAAATCTGAGAGAGATGTCACAGAAATGGCAGCATGAGGAGTGCTTCTTGAAATCTCTATTTGAAATTACAACAAATTAAACTGCTATAATTCAACAAAGGATAACTTAAGCAACACACAAGCACATTTGAGAAATCTGAGCATTGAATCACCTGAAGGTGGGCAAATCAGGTGAGCAGAAGAAGAGGGAAGGGGGAAGTGCAGAGACAGGGGGCCACTGGCTGCTGGATGCAGAATGCGCTCCAGGGCTCACTGCAGGCTCAGGAGAGGGAAGAATCCAGGGATCAGACATTCTCCCTGTGGCCCATGGTTCTGCCTGTGGGATCAGCATACAATACAGCTGACCCCAGCATTTGGGGCAGAGACCTTGGGTGAGAACTGTGGTTTAAGCTCTCATGGCCAGGTAGAAAACAGAAAACAAAGACACAGAGTCTGGCTGACTCAACCCCCACCCTCCCAGAGCTCCCTCTATCCCCACCCTCTTAGTGTGAGAAGCAGGCTCCAGAAGAAACGGTGGCAGTGTCAAAGAACAGACTATCTAGAGCCCTGAGAACTGAAGTCATGGTCCTGTAGCTGCAGGTACACAGCATGACTGACTGATTCCAGGAGACAGGGAAACAAATGTAGGAGCAAGACAGTTGTGGGCTGGTAGTTGCCATTCCTCAGAGCCACAAGCACACCAGCAGCCTCTCATAGACCACACTGCCCCAGCCTTTCTGGGTGGATCCCTGTGGGGGTAACCAGAGCCACTGAGACACACAGGCTCTGCTTCAGACTGCAGAGACAGCAGTGGGATTGCAGAAGCTCAGAACACTATTACTCTCCACATCCTCCCATGGAGGCAGTACCCGGAGACCCAGATTACCTGTTCGCAGAGGAGAAGCCCACCTTCCACAGAACCCCCCATCAAGTGAGAAGACAGAACAGTGCAAAAAAAAAAATTGCTACAGTATGAGAGAAAATAAAAGGCTGCAGTGGGAGAGAAAATAAAACATTCTAGCAACACCTACTGGAAAGCAAAGAAAGACGTCTTCATCTCAACCTGCTGTAAAACTATAGATGTCCAGAAAGAGAACCAATAATTCACTAATTGCCATGAATAACCAAGGTAACAAGGCAGCTCAGAAAGAAAATGAAGAGTCTCCAGAAAATGAACTTAAAGACGTGGAAATATGTGACTTAAATGACAGAGAATTCAAAATTGCAGTTGTGAAAAAAACTCAATGAGATGCAAGGAAACACACAAAGACAATTTAATGAATTCAGAAACAAAATCAATTAACAAAATGAATTTCACCAAAAGATTGGAATTTTAAAATAGAACCAAACAGAAAACCAAACAGAAAATTGGGAAATGAAGAACTCAATAAAAGAAATGAAGAATGAAATAACCAGCTTAGGTAATAGAGATGATCAGATACAGGAAAGAATCAATGATATTGAAGATAGAAATCTGGATATGGAGTAGATGGAGGAAGAGAGAAACTTGAGAGTTAAAAGAAATGAAAGAACTCTACAAGAACTTTCTGACTCCAGCAGAAAGAGCGGCATAAGAATAATTGGTATGCCAGAAGGAGAAGTGAGGGAGAAGAGAACAGTCTATTCAAACAAATAGTCGAGGAGAACTTCCCAAACATGTGGAAAGAACTAGGTCCTTGAATCCAAGAAGCAAACAGAACACCTAATTACCTCAATCCCAACAGGCCTTCTCCAAGGCACACTGTATTGAAGCTGTAAAAATTAATGAAAAAGAAAGAATTGTCAAGGCAGCCAGGGTATAAAAAGCAGTAACCTAAAGGGAAAGCCCAATAGATTATCATCAGATATTTCAGCAGAAACTCTAAAAGCCAGGAGGCAGTGCAATCAAATATTCAAACTATTGAAAGAGAGAAATTGTAAGCCAAGAATAATATATCCAGCAAAGATATCCTTTAGATATGAAGGAGGAATAAAGCCCTTTCCAGACATACAGAAGCTGACTGAGTTTTCTAACACATGACCTGCATTACAGGAAATACTGAAGGAGACTATTCAACCTCAAACCAAAAAGCCAAAGAATAAAAACCCATGAGCAATATTATGAAAGACAGACAGAAGCAGGAAATGGCAACCACTACACAAAATAAGGCACTATACACTTAAACATAAAACAAAGGGTAAAGGGGAAGAAGCTAAGATGGTGGAATAGACGGGCGCTGTGCCAACTGCCTCTCAGGATCACACCAAAATTACAAATAATTTATACAACATTCAACTTTGGAATTCATCTGAACACTTGCTGAACAAAACCTCTAAACTAAAGATTTAAAGAAGACACCACCAAGTCGAGACTGGTAGGAGGGGCAGAGATGTGAGGCAGACTGACTCCAGTCCCATGGAGAAAGGGCAAACTCCAGAGGAGCACCTCAGTGGTGGAGACTTCCGATGTGGGGTGACGAACCCTCTGGCCACACACCGGGATCCCCTGCCCAGAATCCCTTTGCCAGGAAGGGGAGTTCCACAATAGCTGGCAGTAGAAATCAGAGAGGACTTCCTTTGTTCACCTAGGATGGATGGAGTGTGAATATACACCCAGTCGCCCTCCTGTGGAGCAGGCACACAGACTCGCTCACTGGCGAGCACTCACCCAGTCCCTGGTGGAGGGAGTGACTCCGTGTGTGGGGACCCAGGAGCCATTGGGAAAAGACTGAACTGAGCGCCTGTGGTGCGGAAGCTGGAGGTTTTGGGACCATTGTTCGCCCTATGTGGAGCTTACACATGAGTGGTGTACCAGAGAGTGCCATTTTTTTGGGTTAAGCCCTCCCACAGATGGTCAGGTTTGGGACCACATTGGTCTGCTGGAATCGGCTCAGGCATGCGCATGCTGCCCTGGGTTCCGGCTGGGCACAGGGCTTGTGATCCATTGCTAGGGAGCGTTCTGAATGTCAGGCAAGCTTTGGCTCCAACGGGCTGCTGATTGAGATGTGGACATGTGTGCACGCTGCCTTGGGTCCCCACTCTATACACTGCGTGTGCAGTGTTGCCAGGGTGGTGCCTGGCTGTCAGTGCTGCTCTGCCTCATCTGCAGGCTGCTGATTGGGACAGGCAGAGACTGAGAGTTTTCCTGAGAGTGTTGGGTTGGGAGCTGTGTGGCAGTACAATCTGGCCAAGACATTCATGGCGCATTTGTGTGGACTGGTTGCTGGTGGAGGAGCACACGCTGTTTAGACTTGATGGGGGCCACTGACCACACACCATTGTGCCCTGGGGCCTGCCCCACCCACCTACAGCTGCGTTGCTGGCGCATCCTAGGTCCCTGGTGCCCAGCCCCACCTCCACAGGCCATAGAGGGTTTTTGCAGCGACTGACAGCCCGCAGCAACCTGTGGGGATTTTTGGTAGTGAACATCACCCCAGAGCCCATGGCGGCCAATTGTGGACAGTTCACTGTGAACCTGAGAGGGAGGCTGGACCACGACGTGCTTGGCCCTTCCCCTCATCACAGCTGGGGCAGAGTCACCCGCAGACTCTCTATTGTTGAGCAAGCGGCCTGCAGATGAAAGAGAGTGGAGAGCCTTGTTGTTTTGGGGGGAGGATGGGTTCTTTTCTTTTAGTTGTTCTCTTTTTTCTTCCCCCACTTTTTATTTTTATTATTACCATTTTTCCCTTTTTCTTTTTATCCTTTTTTCCTTTCCTTCTCTTTCATCTTTTTGTTCCTTTTCTTCTTTTTCCTTCCTCTATTTTCTTTTTGTTGTTGTCGTTTCCCAAGTTTGTTTGTCTTGTTATTGCTTTGGTTACAGTTTTTCTGTCTTACGCTCTTGTTTTTGTCTCTTTTACATATTTTTGTTTCTCCTCTCTGGTTGTTGTTTATCGAGTTTTTGTGAGGGTGTATTTGTTTTTGTTTGTTTATTTGTTTGTTTTTTGGTGTTGTTGGTTTGGCCTGCTTTGTTTTTGTTTTTTGAAGTGGACATGGACCTAGGACATGTCCAGAAGCTGAGACTACACTGAATTTGTAGAAACCACTGGCCATAGCCTTTACCCACTTATAACACCACCTAGCCCACCTACAGCTGTTGCAAGGGGCACTCTGGGTGCCTGAGTGAATGGACTCACCCCTACAAACTGTGGAAAAGTTTTTTGACAAAAGAAGATGGTCCCTAGAGCCCAGGGGACATCTTGGTGGTGTTCAGTGACCCCAAACCTGCACCACAGACACTCAGGAGCAGCTCTTGGGAATCTGTGATCTTGAGATGGAGGCTGCCCTCAGTTCCCTTGAGGCACTGTACAAGGGGGACATAGGTCAGGTATTGGCATAAGATCTGAATCTGCATTAATGTCTTAAAATCCACCAATCACATGCTGTAACTCACTTGAAATCTATCCAGCCCAGCTAGTGCTGCATCACCAAGGGCACCCTCAAAACTAGGTCAAATAGCAAGACACATGCTCCTAAAGAGCATCTTTCAATAGTTACGCCTTACAGGCAACTGTCAGGTGGCAATAGGCCTAGGGGGCTATGGGCCTTTTGCTAAACTGCCTCAGGACCAATATTGGTGGCAACCAGCTTCAATTCACAGAGACCACCCCCACATGACTCCAGGTTCAGCACTGGCATCAGCCAACTACATACAGCTTTGAGGCATCTACCAGGTAGCCACGGCCTGGTAACAGACAGGGCTGCAACAGCACTGAGTGGGAGCCCCACCCAAGAGACACCAGAACCAATACACCCAGAGGCCAGTGACAGATCAAACCGGAGCACTACCTGGTTGAACCTACAAGTGGCACCGTCAAAAGAAATTTTCCACATGCACAAGAGCCCACAGTGGCCAAGCCTCCTCTGAGGGGATCAACCTCCACACAGCAGCTCATACACTGTGAGCAGAGCTAATTATCCAAGCTAATCAGCCTGAGGGTCAATTCCACCCTGAGATAAGCTAGAACCAATTAAAGGTCAACTACAACTGTGATACCTGTGGAACACACGGGACAGGAGAATGTGGAGACTTTGCAGTCAGAATATAAAGGACACATACTACATAAGACCACCCAGCAAAGACTGAGAGATATAGGTGATCTATCTAATACATTGAGGCAATCACAGAGCAACAGACAGAATGAGGAAACAAAGAAACATGTCCCAAATAAAAGATCAGAAGAAACCTCTCAAAATGGAACTAAATGAAACAGAAGAATCCAACCGATCAGATACAGAGTTCAGAACACTGATGATAAGAATGTTTAAGGACCTTAGTGAGAACATAAAGAGGAATAGAGAAAACATAAAAAACAACCAGTTAGAACTAAAGAATACAATAACTGAAATGAAGAACACACTCAAAGTAATCACCAGTAGGTTAGATGAAGCAGAGGATCAGATCAGCAATTTAGAATACAAGATAGCAGAAATCACTCAATCAGAACAACACAAAGGAAAAAAGAATAAAAACCAATGAAAATAGTTTAACAGACCTGTGGGACAACATCAAGTGCAAAGGCATTTGCATCATGGGAATACCAGAAGGAGAAGAGAAGGAGCAAGAGATCGAGAACATATTTGAAGAAATAATGACTGAAAATTTCCCCACTCTGGTGGAGGAAATTGACATACCAAGCCCAGAAAACACAGAGAGTACCAAATAAGATGTACCCAAACAGGCTCACACCAAGACACATTATAGTTAAAATGGCAAAGGTTAAAGGCGAAGAAAGAATCCGAAAAGCAGCAAGAGACAGACAGCGAGTTACTTACAAGGGTGCTCTCATAAGATGATCAGCTAACTTTTCTACAGAAACTTTGCAGGCCAGAAAGGAGTGGCAGGAAATATTCAAAGTGATGAAAAACAAAGACCTACAACCAAGGTTGCTCTACCTAGCAAGGCTATCACTTGAAAATTGAAGGAGAGATAAATTGCTTCTTAGAAAAAATACTCTAAAGGAATTCATTGCCACAAACCAGCATTGCAGGAAATGTTAAAAGGGCTTTTCTGAACAAAAAAAAAAGGGGGGGGGGAAACAAACTAACAAAAGAAGACCAGAAATATGAATAGTAAAAGGGAAATAAATATGTACCTATGAATAATCACTTTAAAGGTGAATGTGCTAAATGCTTCAATCTAAAGACATACAGTTGCTGAGTGGAAAAGGAAAGAGGACCCATTGCCTATGCTGTTTACAACATACTCATCTCAGATTAAAAGACACACACACACTGAAAGTAAAGGGATGGAATAAGATATTTCATGCAAATGAAAATGAGAAAAAAGCTGGGGTAGCAATTATTATTTTGGACAAAATAGGCTTTAAGATGAAGACTACAGTAAAAGACAAAGAAGGGCACTACATAATTATAAAGGGATCGATCCAGCAAGAGGACATAACCCAAGTAAACATGTATGCACCCAACATAGGAGCTCCTAAATATATAAAACAGTTTATGATGGACATAAATTCAGAGATCAACAATAGCACTATCGTAGTAGGGGACTGCAACCCCCCATTGTCACCAACAGACAGATACTCCAGACAGAAAATCAACATGGAAACAGTGGCCTTAATTGACACTTTAAACCAGCTGGATTTAACCAATAGTTTTAGAGCATTTCACCCCAACGCAGCAGAATATACATTCTTCTCAAGTGCACATGGAACATTTTCCAAGATAGACCACATACAAGGTCACAAAATAAGTCTCAATATATTTAAGAAGATTGAAATCATATCAAGTGTCTTCTCTGACCACAATGGTATGAAATTACAAATCAATTATAAGAAGAAATCCAGAAAACACACAAATAAATGGAGGCTCAATAACATGTTACTAAATAGCGAGTGGGTCAATAAGGAGATCAAGGAAGAAATCAAAAGATACCTTGAGACAAATGAAAATGAAAACAAAACTATCCGAAATCTACAGGATGCTGTGAAAGCAGTCCTAAGAGAGAAATTCATAGCAATGCAGGCCTATCTAAAGAAACAAGAAAAATCTAAAATCAACAAGCTATCTTTACACCCAAGGAAACTGGAAAAGGAACAGCAAAACAAGCTCAAAGGGAGTATAAGGAAGGAAATAGTAAAGATCAGAGCAGAAATAAATGAAATAGAGACTAGAAAGACAATGCAAAAGATCAATTAAACCAAGAGCTGGTGTTCTGAAAATATAAACAAAATCGACAAACCCTTATTCAGACTCACCAAAAAAAAATAGAGGATGCAAATTAATAAAATTAGAAATGAAAAAGGAGAAGTGACAACAAATACCACAGAAATACAGAAAATTTTAAGAAAATACTACGAGCAACTGTATGCCAACAAACTAAATGATCTGGAAGTAATGGCTAAATTTCTAGAAGCATGCAATCTTCCAAGACTGAATCAAGAAGAAAGAGAAACTCTGAACAGGCAGACAACTACCAAAAAAAAAAAAAAAGAAGAAGAATCACTAATCAACAAATTTCAACAAGCAAAAGTCCTGGACCAGATGACTTCATAGGTGAATTTCATAAAACATTCAAAAAAGAATTAACATCTATTTTTCTGAAACTATTCCAAGAATTTCAAAAAGAGGGACGGCTCCCAAGCACATTTTATGAGAACACTATTATGATTATCCTAAAACCATGCAAAGACATTACAAAAAAAAACAAAAACAAAAAACACTAAAATTATAGGCTGATGTCCCTAATGAACAGATGCAAATATCCCCAACAAAATACTAGCAAACCAGATTCAGCAACACATTAAAAAGATCATATACCAAGTCATAAAAATGGTGGCGTGCGGTGAGCCTCTTGAAATCTCCCCTGGAATTTACAATAAATTGAATGACTATAATTCACACAGGACTCCCTGTGCAGCAGATAGGCAAGACTAAGAGGTGTGCAATTGAAATCATCTAAAGGTGGGCAAATTGGTTGACTGGGGGAGGAGGGAAAAGGGAAGTGCAGAGACACAGGACGCAGGGGTGCAGGAGGAGACCAGAACTCAAAACTTCAAGCTCCATGCATTTGAGAGCTACAGCAGTAGCAGGAGAGGGAAGAATTCGGATTGCTAGTGCTGTGCTTATGGTCCACACTCTCGCCTGAGGGATCAGCATATAACACGGCTGAACCCAATGCTCACGGCAGAGAGCTCAGAGCTAACATTGAGGGAAGAAGGGTGAAAACAGCAGGTTAAGTATTCACTGCCAAGCAGAGGGAAGAAAGCTTAGGCATGGCGCCTACCTGCCCCCTCCCAACCTTCCCAGAGCTCGCCACACTCCCACTCTCCTAGTGCTAAAAGCAGAACACTACCAGTGTCAGATCAAAAGAACAATATATGCAGTTCTGAGAACCATGGCCCACAGCTATGGACTCACAGCCCAACTAGTTCTGGTGAAGGAGTGGGAGCCTTGGGTGAACTACTGGGTCTGTTGGGGGTCACCACTATTGCTCTGGGCCACCTCTCACAACCCAACCCGCCCCTGTACCCACCTATCTGGGCGGATCCCTGCAGGAGTAAACAGTCGCTGAAACACACAGGCTCTGAATCTGGTGCAGGAAGAGCTTTGGAACTTGAGAAGCTCTCTACATCCCCAACAGAAGCAGTGCCCTGTGACCAAGGTTAAATGTTCACAGAAGAGAAGCCCCCTTTCCAGATAATCCCTCCATTGTGTGAGAAGCTTGAACAGTGCAGAGAAAATATAACACTACAGCATGAGAAAGAATAAAAGGCTGCAGTCTAGGGAAAATAAAACATTTTACCAATACCTGTTGGAAAACAAAAGACCTCTCCCTATTAACCTGTTGCAGAACCCACTCCAGTGGATGCATAGGAAGAGCTATAGTAATTCATTAATTGCCATAAATAACCAAGGTACAAGGCAACTCAGACAAAAAAATGAAACGTCTCCAGAAAAGGAACTTAAAGGCATGGAAATATGTGACTTAAATGACAGCTAATTCAAGATTGCAATTCTTAAAAAACTAAATGAGATGCAGGAAAGCACACACAGGCAGTTTAATGAACTCAGAAACACAGCAAAGAATAAAATGAACATTTTACAAAATAGATTGATATTTGAAAAGAGAACCAAAGAGAATTTCTGGATATTCAGAACTCAATAAAACAAATGAACAATGAAATAGCCAGCTTAGGTAATGCAGTTGACCAGATGGAGGTACGAATCAGAGACATCAAAGATAGAAATCTGAAAATGACACATGGAGGAAGAGAGAGAATTGAGAGTTAAAAGAAATGAAAGAACTCTACAAGCACTTTCTGACTCTATCAGAAAGAGCAATACAAGTTTAATGGGAATAGCAAAAGGAGAATAAAGGGAGAAGGGAAAAGGGAGTGTATTCAAACAGATAATCAACAAGAACTTCCCAAAATTGTGGAAAGAACTGGATGCTGTAATCAAAGAAGCAAATAGAATACCTGATTTCTTCAATCCCAATAGGCCTATACCAAGGTACATTGTATTGAAGCTGTCAAAAATTAATGACAAAGAAAGAATCCTCAAGGCAGCCCCGGAAAAGAAGATGGTAATCTATAAAGGAAAGCCCATTATTTTTCAGCAGAAACTCTACAAGCCAGGAGGTAGTGGAACCAAATATTCAAACTATTGAAAGAGACAAATTATGAGCGAAGAATAATATATCCAGCAAAGATATATCCTTTAGATGTGAAGGAAGAATAAAGACCTTTCCAGACATACATATGCTGAGGGAATTTTCTAACACACGACCTGCACTACAAGAAATACAGTCTTCAAGGTGAAAAAGATAACAAGAGACAAAGATGGACATTTCATAATGGTGAAGGGGACTGTACAACAAGAAGACATAACAGTCATCAATATTTATGCCCCCAATCAGGGAGCACCGAAATACACCAGGCAACTACTAACAGAACTAACGGGAGAAATTGACCAAAACACAATTATACTAGGGGACTTAAATACATCATTGACAGCTATGGATTGATCATCCAAACAGAAAATAAATAACGAAATAGTAGCCCTAAATGACACATTAGATGAAATGGACATAATTGACATTTATAGAGCACTTCATCCTAAAACATCAGACTATACATTCTTTTCTAGTGTACATGGAACATTCTCAAGGATAGACCATATATTGGGACATAAAATCAGTCTCAACAAATTTAAGAAGATTGAAATCATACCATGCATATTCTCTGATCACAAGGCTTTGAAATTGGATATCAACTGTAAAAAGAAAGTGGGGAAAAACACAAATACATGGAGACTAAACAACATACTTTTAAAGAAGGACTGGGTCAAAGAAGAAATTAGAGGAGAGATCAAAAGATACATAGAAACAAATGACAATGAAAATACATCCTACCAAAATTTTGGGGGATGCAGCGAAAGCAGTTTTAAGAGGGAAATTTATCTCATTACAGGCCTATCTCAAGAAACAAGAAATACAGAAGGAAGCTATTTGACCTGAAATTAAAAAAAGCAAAAGATTAGAAAACCATTGTTAGAATTACAAACAGAAGCAGGAAATAGCAAGGCCTCCACCAAATAGGAAACTATACACTTAAACGTAATATACAGGATAAAGAGAAAGAAAAAAAACACTGAAAAGGGGGGAAAAGAGAACTTGCTGCTGCAGCACAGAAATCAACACACAGCATAAATATGGATAATTTCAGACAAAACTGAATTTCTAATTTTCTAATAAAACTAAAAATGGAGAGACTAAAAGTCTGAACTGGCACAAGGGAATGAAGAAAGTAAGCATGCTGAAGAAATGGAAAACTCTAAATATGAAACTTTCTTTTACATAAACTTAATGGTAACCACTGAAAAATCCAGAACTAAAAAAATGTATCATAAAAAAGAGGAAAAAGAGGGAAAAATAATAGAATATGACCACACTGAAATAATAGATAGCAACAAGAAGGCAAAGAAACAATGGAGACACAGTCCTACTAGAAAACCAAATATGAAATGACAGAAAACCTCACATATCAATAATCACCCTATATGTAAATGGACTGAGCTCACCAATAAAAATGCACAGACTAGCATATTGGATAAAAAAATCTAAACTCAACCATTTGCTGTCTCCAAGAGACACATCTCAGCTACAAGGACAAGCATAGACTCAAAGTGAAAGGGTGGAAATTGACACTCCAAGCAAATGGTATCCAGCGAAAATCAGGTGTATTCATACTGATATTAGATGAAACAGACTTCAGGATAAAAAAGTTAAGAGAAAAAAAGGGGACATTTCATAACAATAAAGGGGACTATACAACAAGAAGATATAACAGTCATCAATATTTATGCCCCCAATCAAGGAGCAAAAATATACAAAGAAACTACGAATAGAACTAATTTGATATTGAACCAATCTTGCATACCAGGAATGAATCCCACTTGATCGTGGTGTATGATCTTTTTTTTGCATTGCTGAATTTGGTTTGCTAGTATTTTGTTGAGGATTTTTGCACCCATGTTCATTAGGGATATCAACCAGTAGTTTTCTTTTTTTGTGTTGTCTTTTTCTAGTTTTTTTTTGTTTTGTTTTGTTTTTGTTTTTTTTTTTTTTTTTTTTTAACCAGAGTAATAGTAGCCTCATAAAATGTGCTTGGGAGCCTTCCCTCCTACTGAATTTTTTGGAATCGCTTTAGGAGAATAGGTATTAATTCTTTATTGAATATTTGGTAAAATTCGCCTGTGAAGCCATCCGGTCCAGGACTTTTGTTTGTTGGGGGTTTATTGATTACTGATTCAGTTTCATTGCTTGAAATTGGTCTATTCAGATTTTCTGTTTCTTCTTGATTCAGTCTTTTGTCTTTTCTCTTTTTACCTTAGTGTGTCTAGCCAAGGGTTTGTCAATTTTATTAATCTTTTCAAAGAACCAGCTCTTTGTTGCATTAATTTTTTTCCATTGTCTTTTTGTTCTCTATTTCATTTAGCTCTGCTCTGATTTTTTATTATTTCCCTTCTTCTCCTGTCATTGGGTTTCGTTTGTTCTTCCTTTTCTTAAATTGTAATGTTTTAGGTTGTTAATCTGGGATTTTCTTCTTTCTTGAGATAGGCCTGTATTGATATAAATTTCCCTCTTATTACTGCATTCAATGCATCCCAATAATTTTGATACGGTGTATATTCATTCTCATTTGTTTCTTTGTATATTTTGATCTCTCCTTTTATTTCTTCTTTGGCCCAGTCATTCTCTGAAAGCATGTTGTTTAATCTCCACATATTTGTAGTTTTTTCCTGCTTTCTTTTGCAGTTGATATCCAATTTCAAAGCCGCGGGATCAGAGAATATGCTTGGTATGATTTCCATCTTCTTAAATTTGCAGACGCTAGTTTTAGGTCCCAACATATGCTCTATCCTTGAGAATGTTCCATGTACACTAGAAAAGAATGTGTATCTGGTGTTCTAGGATGAAGTGCTCCATAAATGTCAATTATGTTTATTTTTTTACAATGTGTCATTTTCTTATTTGTTTTCTGTTTGGATGATCTATCCATAGCTGTCAATGATGTATTCATGAGGACCACTACTATAATTGTGTTTTGGTCAATTTCTCCCTTTAGTTCTGTTAGTAGTTACTTTGTATATTTTTGTGCTCCCTGATTGGGGAATATATATTAATAAGTGTTATGTCTTCTTGTTGTATTGTCCCCTTTATCATTATGAAATGTCTCTCTTGGTCTCTTGTTAGCTTTTTTATTCTGAAGTCTGTTTCATCTGGTATAAGTATGGCTACACCCTATTTTCTTTTAATACCGTTTGCTTGGAATTTTGATTTCCACCCTTTCACTTTGAGTCTATATTTGTCCTTGTAGCTGAGATGCATGTCTTGGAGGCAGCATATTGTTGAGTTTTGTTTTGCTGATCCAAATTGCTACACTGTGCCTTTTTATCAGTAAGTTCAGTCCATTTACATTTAGGTGATTATTGACATATGATGATTTCCTATATCCATTTTGTCTTTTGTTTTCTGGTATCTTGTCTCCATTGTTTCTTTGCCTTTTTGTTGCTGCCTGTTATTTTAGTGTGGTGGTATTCTATGATTTTTTCCCCCTCTGCTTCTTTTTTTTATGTTATATATTTCAGTTCTGGATTTTTTTTCCCCGAGTGGTCACCATTAAGTAAAAGAAAGATTCATACATATAGTCGTCCTTTATCAGCATGCTTCTTACCTCCATTCCCCTTAGCAGATTCAGACCTTACTTTTTGCCCTTTTATGTCTTTGTTGTCACAAGTTATCCCTACTTACGAGTTCTGATGATTAAATTCGTGAACTCATCCTAGAAAAGGTGTTTCATACATCAATGCTGAATATCACTACAGTCATCTTCAAAGTACTCCCCTTGGGAAGCTATGCACCAATGCCAGCGTTTAGTCCACTCTTCAAAGCAGTTTTGGAACTATTTTTTAGGAATGGCCATCAAAGCTGTGGTCGTATTACCCTTGATGTCCTGAATGTCATCAACATGTCTTCCTTTCAATATTTCCTTTATCTTCAGCTAAAGAAAGAAGTCATTGGGGGCCAGATCATGTGAGTATGGAGGGTATTGTAACACAGTTATTTGTTCACTGGCTAAATACTCCCTCACAGACAGTGCCATGTGAGCTGGTGCACTGTCATGAGGCAAGAGCCATGAATTGTTGGCAAAATGTTCAGTTTGAATTCGTCTAACTTTTTTGTGCAGCCTTTTCAGCACTTCCAAATAGTAAACTTGGTTAAATGTTTCTCCAGTTGGTACAAATTCATAATGAATGATACCTGTGATATTGAAAAAGTTTAGCCACATCATTTTCACTCTTGATTTGCACTGATGGGACTTTTTTGGTCGTGGAGAAGTGGGTGACTTCCATTGTGCACTTTGACACTTTGTTTCAGGGTCGTATTGATACACCCATCTTTTATCACCAGTGATAACATGGCCCAAAACAGGGTCTTGCCTCTCCAAAAGGTCTTGGTAAAGTTTGAGTCTCTTTTTCTTTTGTTCATCAGTGAACTCCTCCGGGACCATTTTTGCACACACCTTTATCATGCCAAGATTTTCAGTTAAGAGTTTCGTAACTGTTTCTCTATTGATGTTTACTTGGTCTGCTATGCTTCTCACAGGCAGCCGATGGTGTTGACGCATAATACAATGAATTTTTGCAATGTTTTTGTCAGTTCTGCTCGTTACTGAGTGCCCTGAACTCTCTTCATCAATGACGCATTCTCACCCGTCAGAATAACGTTTAATCCCTTTGTACACTGCTGTTTTTCTTCATGGCATTATCCCCATAAATATGGACTAACTTGTCCCTGATTTCACTTCCACTCTTTCCAAGTTCAACAAGAAATTAAATGATTGTTTGTTGCTCTAATTCAAGCTCAGTCATTCTCATGAGGGCACACAAAAACACACAACAACAATAATGAATGCCACTCAACAAGACACCACCACATGTGAACACAGACATAGCTGTGAGACACTGATATGCCAAGGTTATGAAAACTTATGGAGCTATTTGTACAGCGCTGCCAGTGTAAGCGCACAGTGGCAAGTCATGAACTTAATTGTTGCCTCGTATGCTATGATTTGATTTCTGTGTTGCAGTATTAAGTTCTCTTCTTCAAATTTTTTTTTTAATCTTCTTTACCATTTTCTTTTTGGAACATGATTTTTTTATTAATGTATGTAGTAAATTGCCAGACAGGATCTACATCTCAAAGGGATATACTTGTAAGTCATTGTATCTCACAAAACAGAAATTCCCAACTTTTTTTTTTCTTTTTTTTTTTTAGTTTCAGGTGTACAAAACAATGCAATAGTTAGACATTTCACCTCTCACAAAGTTACAACCCCCCTCCCCCAATCTATTGCCCCTCTGAAGTCATATATATCTATCACAATTCCATTGACTCTATTCTCTATGCTATACTCCATATCCCGTGACTATATGTGTGTGTGTGTGTGTGTGTGTGTGTGTGTAGATATTATAGTTGGCA